>NC_091200.1:24474540-24789540 GCF_040958095.1 Procambarus clarkii
TATGTACAAGGCTAAAAAAATTCAGCAACACTTACCATACTCAGGCTAAAAGAATTAAGCAACACTTACCATACTCTTTTTATATTCACTGTTAACTTTTAGCTCATGTGACAGACTTTCCACCTGCTCAACAGTTTCAAGTGGGGATGGAAGAATGTCTTCCAGGATTGGTATATCTCCATGTGTTTTTGACATATGGGTTTCCGTCATTTTGACAATATTCAGGAATTTTGCAAAAATAATGGCATTTACTATTTTTAAAAGATTATTAGCAAATTTACAGAAATGGTGCATTCGGAAGACAAAACCGTGGTAGACATGGTTGGAACAAGTTAGGTGAGAGGGTGGTGGAGGCCAAAACCATAATCATAATCATCTGTATCAAACCTTATTACAGGTAAAACCAGTAGGCAGTCTACTGTATTTTATCAAACCGTTATTAGTATAATAGATCTCGTAATAATTTTGCAAAAATAATGGCATTTACTATTTTTAAAAGATTATTAGCAAATTTACAGAAATGGTGCATTCGGAAGACAAAACCGTGGTAGACATGGTTGGAACAAGTTAGGTGAGAGGGTGGTGGAGGCCAAAACCATAATCATAATCATCTGTATCAAACCTTATTACAGGTAAAACCAGTAGGCAGTCTACTGTATTTTATCAAACCGTTATTAGTATAATAGATCTCGTAATAATTTTGCAAAAATAATGGCATTTACTATTTTTAAAAGATTATTAGCAAATTTACAGAAATGGTGCATTCGGAAGACAAAACCAATTTTTCACTTTTGACAATTGAGCACCTGCTACATCCAGATTCTAGGGAGGAAAGGAAGGACGATCTTACTGGATCCCATAGCCTCTCCGAGGCACAAACCAGGCTTTTACATAACCCCCCCCCCTGCACCCGAGCTTTTTAAAATAGTAAATGCCATTATTTTTGCAAAATTATTACGAGATCTATTATACTAATAACGGTAAATAAATAATAAATAGTAAATAAATCAAAATCAGTTACATTATTTTATCTTATTCATAGCATAAATGTTCTCGAAGATTACTAAAAAGAAATTGAATTAGACTACAGTAAATTGGCAAACTTTACCTTGTATCTGTTTCCACCGAGTTTGTTTGGGGCGTTCTTCAACATATCAGCAATACTTGTCTCAACATCTCTTTCAGTTGCATTAGTGTGGGTGTTGATACAGGCTTCTGGAAATTTATAAGAATTAATTAATATATATAATTATAATTCACTTTGCTATTCCCCATTCCACAGTCCTCTCGTCCTTCCCACTTCCCTGTCCCCACATCATCCCCACTATTCCCACTTCCCTGTCCCATCGTCCTCCTTACCATTTTCCCCTCCCCTGTCCTTCTTCCTCCCCCACCATCTCCCATTCACCTGTCCCTTTGTCCTCCCCAGCATTCCCCTGTCCCCACCATCCCCAACTCCCCAGTCCCCTCGTCCTCCCCACCATTACCCTCTCCTCTGTCCCCTCGTCTTCCCCACCATACCCCCCTCTCGTCCTCCCCACCATTCCAAACTACCTCATCCGATGCATTCTATAATGGTCTGATGCTTCCATCAGAAAATTGGGAACATCAAATGATCTGATATTCCCATCACTGAAAAATAAGAACAGCTAAAAAAATGAAATGAAAAAAATAAAAAAATAAACTATACTCATGAAATGAACAGTATGGTAAACAACACAGCTCAATTTCAATGCAATGTCACACAAAATTATTAAATCGAAATGAAAATAAATTGAAATCTATGAAAATTCAAATTATCAATACAATCGGAAATATTGAAATAATATCGCAACATAATATAGTGTGGGTTGCTCTTACGTGCAACAGACGGTGCTGTTTTTAAAAAAAGGCATGGTTTTACCTGTCACAAGTGTGGCATCTATACTTATACTCACGAAATGAACGGTATGGTAAACAACATAGCTCAATTGCAATGCAATGTCACAATAACATTTAATAACAATAATAACAATAACATTTAAATATACTTTAAGATATAATCTAGAAGAAAATAAGAACATTGAAACGGTTCATGAACTCGATTTCAATAAAGGACACTATGGGGAACTTTGAAAAACAGTTAATGAGTATAATTAGACAGACTTGTTGCTAGGCAGAGGAGTAAATAATGAGATATATGGCAAATTTTGCAAAATATACGGCACACAAACATTCATACCCAAACAAAGCAAAATGCTAGGTAAGAACAAAGCAGTTGGCCCGTAGGGGAAAGGAGATACCCACAAGACTGGAATACAAGTCATTAACAAGCACACAAGTACTACACTACACAACAACCGCACTACTACCAGAACTGGACGAATCACTACCAAAACAACACATTGCACATCACTACCAAAACAACACAACACAACACAAGCATTGGCAAAGAATTATAGACCAGTTGCACTAACATCCCACATAATAAAATTATTTGAGAGTGATCAGGAGTCAGATTACTAGTTTTATAGAGACCAATGACCTCCACAATCCAGGCCAACAAGGATTTAGAGCAGTTTCTATGATCGAGCCACTGAGATCTATAAAGAATTCTGATCAAGAAAGAGATCTAGGGGTGGTTTTAGATAGAAAACTATAACCTGAGGATCATATTAAGAACATTCTGCGAGGGGCCTATGCTACACTTTTTAACTTTAGAATTGCTTTTAAATACATAGGTCAAAAAGTTTTAAAAGTTTTAAAAGTTTTTTAAACCTCTCGTGTATCATGAGTGTGTTAAAGCATCAGATGGTGCATTCAGATGATGAATATTACCTAGTTCCTTCATCTGGGAAGAATGAACACATATTGGTGCATTCGGTGAATAAAACTAACTACTGTAGTTTAATTGATCAACAGACTGTATATCATATGCAGACTGTATGTGGATCTGCGGGCCACTCCAAACAACACCCTGGTGGACCAAGCTCCACCAGGGCTAAAGCACAAAGTGATATAGATGTGATAGAGAAACTAGGTCAAATGGAGGAGTAGGTCTGTATATTAAACAGCACCTGACGTGCACAGAGCTACTAAACTCAATGTGGTGGTAGAGTGGTGGGGGGGGGGGAAACATTGCAGAAAAAAACAAAAATACAATTTGGTCAACAAAACAGCATTGTTTAAAATAGAAGACATGGGTTGTCATTTTGGGGGTAAGGTAGGTTACATTGAGTTAATTAGTTAGTACTTAGTTTTTATCTTAAACTGGTTGGGAGAGGTACAGTGTTGCTGTGCTGGTGAAAGAACACCTAAAGGTAAATTAAATAATGATTGCGAATCCACAAGAAGTTGACATAATATCGCTAGAGATCTGCAATCAGGATGATAAACTTTCCTTAAAGAATTTGACAAACACTTGCTGATAGGACATGAAGTAAATGAAATGTATGTCAAGTTTTGTGAAATATATGATAAAAGCACAACAAAATTTGTACCAAAGGAGAGATGCAGAACTAGGAAAAGGGGTTTGTTCAACAGAAATTGCGAGAGGGCCTGAGACCCAAACACACACAAATGGAATCAATATATAGCAAGAGGCCAAACCCCCAAACATACAAGCGATGCAAAGATGCGAGAAACAGCAGCAGCATTAAGGAGAGGGACTTAAGGACCATAAATAAAGTGTGAAAATAAACTCGAGTAAATTTTTTTAACTACTCTCGACAGTGAAGAAAAACAAATATTCAGACGATTTGTGTTAGAATCATTAATCTTACACTTTCGGTCATATTCAACAACACAAATACATACACACACATTCCTGTTGCTGTAGCAAGTGAAGAATTTGATTTTATAGAATTTATATTTTGATTTTACCAAATTTTATCAAACCGTTATTAGTATAATAGATCTCGTAATAATTTTGCAAAAATAATGGCATTTACTATTTTTAAAAGATTATTAGCAAATTTACAGAAATGGTGCATTCGGAAGACAAAACCAATTTTTCACTTTTGACAATTGAGCACCTGCTACATCCAGATTCTAGGGAGGAAAGGAAGGACGATCTTACTGGATCCCATAGCCTCTCCGAGGCACAAACCAGGCTTTTACACAAACCCCCCCCCCCTGCACCCGAGCTTTTTAAAATAGTAAATGCCACTATTTTTGCAAAATTATTACGAGATCTATTATTCTAGAGAATAATGCATATAAATGCATATATGCATATAAATACACAAAGTAAATGTAAATAATTTTACCTTGCACCTAGATCCACCAAGCCTGTATGGCGCGCGTTTCAGTACTTCGGAAATCTAGAACTATCTTGAATCTCTAATCTGCAATGAAACAATACATATTATTGCACTTACCAAAACATGGATGAATGTAGAAAATACAGAACTATTAGCTGAATATCAAATAAATGGATTTAATCTATTTCACACAGATAGATATATTAGATATTATATTATATTCCTTTCCTCCCTAGAATCTGGATGTAGCAGGTGCTCAATTGTCAAAAGTGAAAAATTTGGTTTATTTAACATACACGCCATAGACCGGCTTGGGAAAAAAAGTTCATAAAACCCAGGGGCCATAGACCGGCTTGGGAAAAAAAGTTCGTAAAACCCAGGGGCCATAGACCGGCTATGAAAGAAAATTTGAGAAAACCCTGGGGCCATAGAACGGCTATTTAATCCCCTTGAACGGACCTGTGCATGGACCACTGAGGCATAAAAAAAAACACGGGCCATAGACCGGCTTGGGAAAAAGAAGTTCGTAAAACCCTGGGGCCATAGAACGGCTATTTAATCCCCTTGAACGGACATGTGCATGGACCACTGAGGCATCGAAAAAAAACATGGGCCATAGACCGGCTTGGGAAAACAAGCTAGGTTAGGCTAGGTAAAAAAGAAAGGAGCTAGGTTAGACTATGTATGTTTAAATCTCTGATTTAAACAGAGCCAGTGTTCAGTCAAATAACTGAATTTATCAAATCTTATCCTTGTATAATATACAAGCTGATGTGAGATCCCTGTCTACAGGTGGACTGGAACTTCTATCAACTAATCCATACATCAAACCTGTCCCTTACAGCCCACAATCTATCATTAGGAAAACCATGTGAGAAATCTTTAAGGAATTCTGATAAAGAAAGAGATCTAGGGGTGGTTCTAAATAGAAAACTATCACCTGAGGACCACATAAAGAACATTGTGTGAGGAGCCTATGCCATGCATTCCAACTTCAACAGCATGTTGTGGGGTGCCGATATTGTGTGCTAGGTTAGGCTAGGTTAGGCTAGGTAAAAAAGAAAGGAGCTAGGTTAGACTATGTATGTTTAAATCTCTGATTTAAACAGAGCCAGTGTTCAGTCAAATAACTGAATTTATCAAATCTTATCCTTGTATAATATACAAGCTGATGTGAGATCCCTGTCTACAGGTGGACTGGAACTTCTATCAACTAATCCATACATCAAACCTGTCCCTTACAGCCCACAATCTATCATTAGGAAAACCATGTGAGAAATCTTTAAGGAATTCTGATAAAGAAAGAGATCTAGGGGTGGTTCTAAATAGAAAACTATCACCTGAGGACCACATAAAGAACATTGTGTGAGGAGCCTATGCCATGCACTCCAACTTCAACAGCATGTTGTGGGGTGCCGATATTATGTGCTAGGTTAGGCTAGGTAAAAAAGAAAGGAGCTAGGTTAGACTATGTATGTTTAAATCTCTGATTTAAACAGAGCCAGTGTTCAGTCAAATAACTGAATTTATCAAATCTTATCCTTGTATAATATACAAGCTGATGTGAGATCCCTGTCTACAGGTGGACTGGAACTTCTATCAACTAATCCATACATCAAACCTGTCCCTTACAGCCCACAATCTATCATTAGGAAAACCATGTGAGAAATCTTTAAGGAATTCTGATAAAGAAAGAGATCTAGGGGTGGTTCTAAATAGAAAACTATCACCTGAGGACCACATAAAGAACATTGTGTGAGGAGCCTATGCCATGCATTCCAACTTCAACAGCATGTTGTGGGGTGCCGATATTGTGTGCTAGGTTAGGCTAGGTTAGGCTAGGTAAAAAAGAAAGGAGCTAGGTTAGACTATGTATGTTTAAATCTCTGATTTAAACAGAGCCAGTGTTCAGTCAAA
Organism: Procambarus clarkii; assembly: GCF_040958095.1. NCBI lineage: Eukaryota > Metazoa > Arthropoda > Malacostraca > Decapoda > Cambaridae > Procambarus > Procambarus clarkii. The sequence goes on from NC_091200.1 coordinate 24,480,699, forward strand.
TAACTGAATTTATCAAATCTTATCCTTGTATAATATACAAGCTGATGTGAGATCCCTGTCTACAGGTGGACTGGAACTTCTATCAACTAATCCATACATCAAACCTGTCCCTTACAGCCCACAATCTATCATTAGGAAAACCATGTGAGAAATCTTTAAGGAATTCTGATAAAGAAAGAGATCTAGGGGTGGTTCTAAATAGAAAACTATCACCTGAGGACCACATAAAGAACATTGTGTGAGGAGCCTATGCCATGCATTCCAACTTCAACAGCATGTTGTGGGGTGCCGATATTGTGTGCCATCACATGTAAACTAATCAAGCCCACAAATACGTCAACATGGACCAGCATTACACCGTCTAACATACTCTGTCAGATGTAACAACTAAATTTGTGAATTCAAGACCTAATCTATTGCATAACACAGTGTTAGTACGAGAAAAACATTACTTACATTCGAAGCCGTGTTTTAAAATGGCGGCGGTCTTGTTGTACTGACGCTCCAAACTGTGTGTTCGTTTGCGTATGATGAACGTGTGACAATTTACTACAACAATTATTTAATTATTCTTTTTCTTTATTTTACTATTTTTAGGGTACATGAAATTTCCAACTTATTTGCACACAATAATATAATTGCATTGTCATAACATTTATATATTACGGAAAATACGATGACATGAACGAAGTCAAAGTGAAGTTGAAGTCAAAGTCATTCGCCGAACGTATTAGTCATTTTTTTTCTCCCAAACGATAGGGGATAACAAATCCACCTAGCATATACGTGTACAGTAAAGTCAATTTTATTCAGGAAAGTACATACATAGTTGATTTACAAACATAATGTTGGATTTATAGATAGAGCTAGTGCATACAATACCTAAAGCCAATATAGTAGGCATATAGCATTTCAGGCAACCGGGCAGTATATATGGACCCCTTACTCAAATCTCTGAATATGTTAGATATTAAGTCCCTGCACATACTCTCATGTGTATTTTATATATATAAAACGCTGCACTGTAATGTCAATCCTGACCCTAAAAGCTTCCTAGAAGGTTGTAACAGATCCCATGAGCACCACACCAGAAACAAATACCTATTTGATATTCCAAGAGTACGACTTAGTCAAACTAGAAATGCTTTACAAATCAAGGGACCTCGAATGTGGAATGACCTTCCCAATTATGTTAAAAACTGTACCTCTCCCAACCAGTTTAAGATAAATAAAGATAAATTTATAAGTTAAGAAAAATTCCACAAATCAACAACCCTGTTACTGACCCAGTATTTACCCAAGTCTTTCCTAAATCTAAACTTATCCAATTTATACCCATTGTTTCGTGTTCTATCGTGTGTTGACAATTTTAATAACCTATTAATATCCCCTTTGTTATATCCATTCAGGAAATTGTGGTTGATCTCGAACCCATTAATAATGTGACGACTTATACAGAATTTTGTAACTATATCATCAAGATTGTAACCAGCTTAGCTAAATGTAGTGTGGGGTTCAGTCCCTAAGCCCATATTTGTGCCTCTCTAACCATTTAGGTTACAGGGCAAAAACATAAAAACAAAGGTAACTGCAGAAGGCCTATTGGCCCATACCAGGCATGCAGCTCCTATCTATAACAGATAAACACTAAGTACTACCTAATTAACTCAATGTAACCTACCTAACCACCAAAATGTCAATCCATATCTTTTATTTTAAACAATGCTGTTTTGTTGACCAAATTGTATTTTTACTCTTTTTCTGTCATGTTTCTCCCACCCCTGTTTTTTCCCTTTTTTCTTATTTTTTCTCAACATAATTCATACTTTAATTATGCGGATCAGGACATCACCTGATCAAACACATCAAACATCGTTTGACCACCATCAAACACACACATTTCGTGTGTGTTTGACGCTCACTGATATGTACCAGCGTTGTTTTATATATGGTGCTATTCTATCTTACGCTTTGTTGCTCTTTTTTACCTACGGGCTCATAGAACATTCTATTGCGAAAACATTGGCACAAAAATGAATGACGTACATACAATAATAATGTCAGGACAGTGATATAATTATAAACTTTCAAAGCACTGTATCGCCCATGTGTCGTCTTGTCACCAATACTGGGTAACAGTTCCGCCACTTCCCACACTCTTGCGGGTGGGCAGCGACCATTATTCTACGTTTATATTCATATCACCGTGTTGGGAATTTCATTGCGAGTACATTGATACCAAAATTAACGCTGTAGGACAAGTGTGGAAGTGATAACAATCCCAAGAGTAAAAACATTTTGTTGCTCTTGGGCACTCACGGCGAGTCATCTACGTAGGTATTTATTGGGTGCTGGTATTCATATAACTTTTGGTGACCGTTTTTGCTGATTTTCTTCTAGAGAATGTTATTGCGAACACGTTGGTACCAAAATGAAATACATAGCTCGAGAACTAAGGTCAGGAGAGTAAAAAGAGTATACACATTTTTGTTTTGACGCTTAATTAAGGTTATTGTGAGTACTCATCGCCTGCCTAGAAACTGGAACTAGTAATTCCATCTATCATACATATCATACAAGAGGAGCCACACATCTATGGATCATCCAATAAAATCAGCAGACTTCTAGATGTTACTACTGCTCGGCTTAGACTCGGTTACAAGTATCTCTGGGAATTCTCATTATCTGCTGATGTAGACCTGACCAAATGTAAACTGTGTCAACAAAATTATTCGCACACCCTCCGTCACTATGTGATGGAGTGCGAAAAGATACATGAATTTAGAGACAATTCTATAACCAATGTTCCAGCGATGTGTCAATATTTCATTCAAAATGATCTGCTACCAGAAATTTTAGCCAAATATCCCCAGTTTGCTAACTGTAGATAACAACTAAGTGATTGTAACCTATCCACCGCTGCCCACTGGATGGGGGACGGTGTGCAGGACAAACATATAAATTTTGATACTAGCTCTCCACATATGTCAGTTGCTTAATTTAGAACCTGTACTTGAGGTCGATCTCGAACCCATTGTTGATGTGATGACTTATATTGAATTTTGTAACTAGCTCATCAAGATTGTAACTTGCTTAGCTAAATGAATTGTGGGGTTCAGTCCCTGAGCCCATTATGTGCCTCTGTAACCCTTTCCACAACCGCCCACAAGATGGGTATGGGGTTCATAATGGGGTGGGGTGTCTTGGCCAAACGTGCCACATCAAAACCACAAGTTGACATTGAATGTGAATTAACAATGAGACAAGTAAGATTTATACTAATACATTTATACTAACTCTGTTGAGCGTTGACCATTTATACATCAAATCTGTTGATGTGAGCACTTTAGTTTAGTCTGCCGTTTAAAGAAAAAAAGAGCATATCAATGGTATATCACAGAAAACGAATTTATCATAAACTCATGTATTTGTCTTATCATATTGAACTGCATTCATATTTTTAATATATAACAATATGAATATACAAATTTCTGTAAATCCCCTACCTTGTTGGAATCTGTGGAAATGAATGAGCAAATGTGCTGGCTGAAGGAAACCACATTGGTTTCATTTTGGATACAAATGTCCATGGAAATTCAAAATGGAAACTAATTATATAGTTGAACCTGCAGAGACGAGTTTAAGAATCTGTGTTGAGAGTGATGGACACAGCCTTCACAATTATACTTCAGAGAATGTAAACATCTAAGAGTCATTAGAAATATGTGTAGAATAATAAACCCTACATTGTTTGAGTTAGGGAAAACACCATTTGTGATATATAGATACTATAGCTGTTCCTAAAGATTCACCCTTTTTTGCACCAGCAAGATAACATATAAGATTTTAAGAGTTGACGAATGTTAATATTCTTGTTTGATAAACTGTGAACTTGAGACATAGTTAATAAGAACATATTAACACAACAAAATGTTTTCAGAATCCTTAACACCACTTTCCAACAACTTATATAATTTATATAAATTATTTTAGAGAATAATACATAAATTATATATTTAAACATGATATAGTGTTTAGTGGAATGTATAAGGAGTCAAATTGTGTTAAAAAGAGCAATTTTTAGAAAATTTGGAAAAATACTTTTTTCTGTTCAAATTATAACTAAATGGATTATAAAGGTTTCACTCAGCCAATATATATCATTCACAATTTATTAATGAATTTTACAAAAAAACACCATAAATTTTATATTTAAACATGTAAAAACTATTTGTTTTACATTTGGAAGAAAATAATTGTAGAAAAACAATTTATAATTAAACCTTTGTGTTTGGATTTTTTGAGTAAAAGTTTCTCAAAGGCTTTCCTGCACCATTCTCAATGCAAATCATTCCCACACCTATGGCAAGAGATAGGCGAACGTTGTGTAGATGATTTGTGTTTGCTGGGTGAACACTGGTGACAGTCCACTAGAGCTGGTGACACACCAAGAACACTGGTGACAGTCCACTAGAGCTGGTGACACATGAAGCACACTGGTGACCGCCCACTGGAGCTGGTGACACACCAAGAACACTGGTGACCGCCCACTAGAGCTGGTGACACATGAAGCACACTGGTGACCGCCCACTGGAGCTGGTGACACACCAAGAACACTGGTGACAGTCCACTAGAGCTGGTGACACACCATGAACACTGGTGACAGTCCACTAGAGCTGGTGACACACCAAGAACACTGGTGACAGTCCACTAGAGCTGGTGACACATGAAGCACACTGGTGACCGCCCACTAGAGCTGGTGACACATGAAGCACACTGGTGACCGCCTACTGAAGCTGGTGACACATGAAGCACACTGGTGACCGCCCACTGGAGCTGGTGACACACCAAGAACACTGGTGACAGTCCACTAGAGCTGGTGACACGCTAAGAACACTGGTGACAGTCCACTAGAGCTGGTGACACACCAAGAACACTGGTGACAGTCCACTAGAGCTGGTGACAGTCCACTAGAGCTGGTGACGCACCAAGAACATTGGTGACAGTCCACTAGAGCTGGTGACACGCTAAGAACACTGGTGACAGTCCACTAGAGCTGGCGACACACCAAGAACACTGGTGACAGTCCACTAGAGCTGGTGACACACCATGAACACTGGTGACAGTCCACTAGAGCTAGAGACACACTAAGAACACTGGTGACAGTCCACTAGAGCTGGTGACAGTCCACTAGAGCTGGTGACACACTAAGAACACTGGTGACAGTCCACTAGAGCTGGTGACACACCATGAACACTTGTGACAGCCCACTAGAGCTGGTGACACACCATGAACACTGGTGACAGTCCACTAGAGCTGGTGACACACCAAGAACACTGGTGACAGTCCACTAGAGCTGGTGACACACCAAGAACACTGGTGACCGCCCACTGGAGCTGGTGACACACCAAGAACACTGGTGACAGTCCACTAGAGCTGGTGACACATGAAGCACACTGGTGACCGCCCACTGGAGCTGGTGACACGCTAAGAACACTGGTGACCGCCCACTAGAGCTGGTGACACACCATGAACACTGGTGACAGTCCACTAGAGCTGGTGACACACCAAGAACACTGGTGACAGTCCACTAGAGCTGGTGACACATGAAGCACACTGGTGACCGCCTACTGGAGCTGGTGACACATGAAGCACACTGGTGACCGCCCACTAGAGCTGGTGACACATGAAGCACACTGGTGACCGCCCACTGGAGCTGGTGACATATGAAGCACACTTGTGACCGCCCACTGGAGCTGGTAACACATGAAGCACACTGGTGACCGCCCACTGGAGCTGGTGACACATGAAGCACACTGGTGACCGCCCACTGTAGCTGGTGACACACCAAGAACACTGGTGACCGCCCACTGGAGCTGGTGAAACATGAAGCACACTGGTGACCGCCCACTGGAGCTGGTGACACATGAAGCACACTGGTGACCGCCCACTGGAGCTGGTGACACACTAAGACCACTGGTGACCGCCCACTGGAGCTGGTGACACATGAAGCACACTGGTGACCGCCTACTGGAGCTGGTGACACATGAAGCACACTGGTGACCGCCCACTAGAGCTGGTGACACATGAAGCACACTGGTGACCGCCCACTGGAGCTGGTGACATATGAAACACACTTGTGACCGCCCACTGGAGCTGGTGACACATGAAGCACACTGGTGACCGCCCACTGGAGCTGGTGACACATGAAGCACACTGGTGACCGCCCACTGGAGCTGGTGACACATGAAGCACACTGGTGACCGCCTACTGGAGCTGGTGACACACCAAGAACACTGGTGACAGCCCACTAGAGCTGGTGACAACCCAAGAACACTGGTGACCGTCCACTAGAGCTGGTGACACACCAAGAACACTGGTGACAGTCCACTAGAGCTGGTGACAGTCCACTAGAGCTGGTGACACACCAAGAACACTGGTGACAGTCCACTAGAGCTGGTGACACACTAAGAACACTGGTGACAGTCCACTAATACTGGTGACAGTCCACTAGAGCTGGTGACACACCAAGAACACTGGTGACAGTCCACTAGAGCTGGTGACAGTCCACTAGAGCTTGTGACACACCAAGAACACTGGTGGCAGTCCACTAGAGATGGTGACAGTCCACTAGAGCTGGTGACGCACCAAGAACACTGGTAACAGTCCACTAGAGCTGGTGACACGCTAAGAACACTGGTGACAGTCCACTAGAGCTGGTGACGCACCAAGAACACTGGTGACAGTCCACTAGAGCTGGTGACACGCTAAGAACACTGGTGACAGTCCACTAGAGCTGGTGACACACGAAGAACACTGGTGACAGTCCACTAGAGCTGGTGACACACCATGAACACTGGTAACAGTCCACTAGAGCTGGTGACACACTAAGAACACTGGTGACAGTCCACTAGAGCTGGTGACACACTAAGAACACTGGTGACAGTCCACTAGAGCTGGTGACAGTCCACTAGAGCTGGTGACACACTAAGAACACTGGTGACAGTCCACTAGAGCTGGTGACACGCCATGAACACTGGTGACAGCCCACTAGAGCTGGTGACACACCATGAACACTGGTGACAGTCCACTAGAGCTGGTGACACACCAAGAACACTGGTGACCGCCCACTGGAGCTGGTGACACGCTAAGAACACTGGTGACAGTCCACTAGAGCTGGTGACACACCAAGAACACTGGTGATCGCCCACTAGAGCTGGTGACACACCAAGAACACTGGTGACAGTCCACTAGAGCTGGCGACACATGAAGCACACTGGTGACCGCCCACTGGAGCTGGTGACACATGAAGCACACTGGTGACCGCCCACTGGAGCTCGTGACACATTAAGCACATTGGTGACCGCCCACTAGAGCTGGTGACACATGAAGCACACTGGTGACCGCCCACTGGAGCTGGTGACACACCAAGAACACTGGTGACAGTCCTCTAGAGCTGGTGACACATGAAGCACACTGGTGACCGCCCACTGGAGCTGGTGACACATGAAGCACACTGGTGACCGCCCACTGGAGCTGGTGACACACCAAGAACACTGGTGACAGTCCTCTAGAGCTGGTGACACGCTAAGAACACTGGTGACGGCCCACTGGAGCTGGTGACACACCAAGAACACTGGTGACCGCCCACTAGAGCTGGTGACACATGAAGCATACTGGTGACCGCCCACTGGAGCTGGTGACACATGAAGCACACTGGTGACCGCCTACTGGAGCTGGTGACACATGAAGCACACTGGTGACCGCCCACTGGAGCTGGTGACACACCAAGAACACTGGTGACCGCCCACTGAAGCTGGTGACACACCAAGAACACTGGTGACCGCCCACTCGAGCTGGTGACACACCAAGAACACTGGTGACCGCCCACTGGAGCTGGTGACACACCAAGAACACTGGTGACCGCCCACTAGCGCTGGTGACACATGAAGCACACTGGTGACCGCCCACTGGAGCTGGTGACACATGAAGCACACTGGTGACCGCCCACTGGAGCTGGTGACACATGAAGCACACTGGTGACCGCCCACTGGAGCTGGTGACACACTAAGACCACTGGTGACCGCCCACTGGAGCTGGTGACACATGAAGCACACTGGTGACCGCCAACTGGAGCTGGTGACACATGAAGCACACTGGTGACCGCCCACTAGAGCTGGTGACACATGAAGCACACTGGTGACCGCCCACTGGAGCTGGTGACACATGAAGCACACTTGTGACCGCCCACTGGAGCTGGTGACACATGAAGAACACTGGTGACCGCCCACTGGAGCTGGTGACACATGAAGCACACTGGTGACCGCCTACTGGAGCTGGTGACACACCAAGAACACTGGTGACAGCCCACTAGAGCTGGTGACAACCCAAGAACACTGGTGACCGCCCACTAGAGCTGGTGACACACCAAGAACACTGGTGACAGTCCACTAGAGCTGGTGAGACACCAAGAACACTGGTGACAGTCCACTAGAGCTGGTGACAGTCCACTAGAGCTGGTGACACACCAAGAACACTGGTGACAGTCCACTAGAGCTGGTGACACACTAAGAACACTGGTGACAGTCCACTAGAGCTGGTGACAGTCCACTAGAGCTGGTGACACACCAAGAACACTGGTGACAGTCCACTAGAGCTGGTGACAGTCCACTAGAGCTGGTGACACACCAAGAACACTGGTGACAGTCCACTAGAGCTGGTGACAGTCCACTAGAGCTGGTGACGCACCAAGAACACTGGTGACAGTCCACTAGAGCTGATGACACGCTAAGAACACTGGTGACAGTCCACTAGAGCTGGTGACAGTCCACTAGAGCTGGTGACAGTCCACTAGAGCTGGTGACGCACCAAGAACACTGGTGACAGTCCACTAGATCTGGTGACACGCTAAGAACACTGGTGACAGTCCACTAGAGCTGGTGACACACCAAGAACACTGGTGACAGTCCACTAGAGCTGGTGACACACTATGAACACTGGTGACAGTCCACTAGAGCTGGTGACACACTAAGAACACTGGTGACAGGCCACTAGAGCTGGTGACACACTAAGAACACTGGTGACAGTCCACTAGAGCTGGTGACAGTCCACTAGAGCTGGTGACACACTAAGAACACTGGTGACAGTCAACTAGAGCTGGTGACACGCCATGAACACTGGTGACAGCCCACTAGAGCTGGTGACACACCATGAACACTGGTGACAGTCCACTAGAGCTGGTGACACATGAAGCACACTGGTGACCGCCCACTGGAGCTGGTGACACGCCAAGAACACTGGTGACCGCCCACTAGAGCTGGTGACACATGAAGCACACTGGTGACCGCCCACATGAGCTGGTGACACACCAAGAACACTGGTGACAGTCCACTAGAGCTCGTGACACATGAAGCACACTGGTGACCGCCCACTGGAGCAGGTGACACATGAAGCACACTGGTGACCGCCCACTAGAGCTGGTGACACATGAAGCACACTGGTGACCGCCCACTGGAGCTGGTGACACATGAAGCACACTGGTGACCGCCCACTGGAGCTGGTGACACATGAAGCACACTGGTGACCGCCCACTGGAGCTGGTGACACATGAAGCACACTGGTGACCGCCCTCTGGAGCTGGTGACACATGAAGCACACTGGTGACCACCCACTGGAGCTGGTGACACATGAAGCACACTGGTGACCGCCCACTGGAGCTGGTGACACATGAAGCACACTGGTGACCGCCTACTGGAGCTGGTGACACACCAAGAACACTGGTGACAGCCCACTAGAGCTGGTGACACACCAAGAACACTGGTGACCGCCCACTAGAGCTGGTGACACACGAAGAACACTGGTGACAGTCCACTAGAGCTGGTGACAGTCCACTAGAGCTGGTGACACACCAAGAACACTGGTGACAGTCCACTACAGCTGGTGACGCACACTAAGAACACTGGTGACAGTCCACTAGAGCTGGTGACAGTCCACTAGAGCTGGTGACACACCAAGAACACTGGTGACAGTCCACTAGAGCTGGTGACAGTCCACTAGAGCTGGTGACACACCAAGAACACTGGTGACAGTCCACTAGAGGTGGTGACAGTCCACTAGAGCTGGTGACGCACCAAGAACACTGGTGACAGTCCACTAGAGCTGGTGACACGCTAAGAACACTGGTGACAGTCCACTAGAGCTGGTGACACGCTAAGAACACTGGTGACAGTCCACTAGAGCTGGTGACAGACCACTAGAGCTGGTGACAGTCCACTTGAGCTGGTGACGCACCAAGAACACTGGTGACAGTCCACTAGAGCTGGTGACGCACCAAGAACACTGGTGACAGTCCACTAGAGCTGGTGACACGCTAAGAACACTAGTGACAGTCCACTAGAGCTATCGACACACCAAGAACACTGGTGACAGTCCACTAGAGCTGGTGACACACCATGAACACTGGTGACAGTCCACTAGAGCTGGTGACACACTAAGAACACTGGTGACAGTCCACTAGAGCTGGTGACACACTAAGAACACTGGTGACAGTCCACTAGAGCTGGTGACACACCATTAACACTGGTGACAGCCCACTAGAGCTGGTGACTGTTACGAACCCGGATCCAGCGTCCGAGCACGGAGCAGTAACGACCACGCCATCTGTGGGTCAGCTCCCGAAACCCCCGCCAAACGGACGACGACACCTGGTAAGGACGGCGAATACCGGCCACAAGGGCCAGTTTCCAGTCCCAATCAGCACTCTACACCGCCGCTGCTGACCTCTGGTGAGGTGGTGCTCAGACTACAACGCCATCTATGAAGTGGATGTGTCGGGCGTTTGTCTGAGCCTGTAAGTGAGGTGTTTTAGTGTCCCAGTTATTGATGACGTGTCTGCTTACAGAGTCGACCTGGGACTGCTGTAATGGGAGTTGGGTCAGTCTACCCGAGGCAGCCAGTCTCCATACCTTGTACCTTGTTGCAGCCGTTATGAAGTTGTCCCCCCGGAAGAACACTGTGGTGTGTTAGACTTCCAGTGGAGTGGCAGTAAAAGGATTTACCCGGGACCGACTGTTGGAGACGATCATCCACTGGGGTACTGAAGACAGGAGAGTGATTTGTGGTGTCACACGAGGCTCCTGTCTACGGCGTTCCCCTTTTATCGTTCGTGGAGTGGCCGTACCAGCCTTGTTGGCTCAGAACCTGCCAGCAGACCAGCTGGACGTGTGGTTGACGGCCTCCACGGCGGTGCCCCCAGTGGACATGTGTTTTGGCTGACCTGTGGCCAGGGTAGGCTCAGCTTCGTTGAAGAATTCGTTGTGTGGCCACAAAGAAAGCACCAAGGACTCAGCGCCTAGCTTCTGCATCCAGAGTCTTCAGCAGAAGACTACATTGTGAAGAATCCCCTTGTCAAGTGTTAATATCCCTCCCCCTTGTGCACTCTTTTATTTTATATATTTAATCGGTGATGGTGAAAATTATAATATTAAGTTCTTAGCTTTCTTTCCCTACTCCCTTTAAGTTACTTGCATCACGGATCTCATCCCTTGATAGCCACTACTGGCTTGGGAACGGATATATATATCTGACTCTAACAACATCAGAGTGAGAACCCCGTTGCGTCCCGAGAGGGCCGTAACAGTGACACACCATGAACACTGGTGACAGTCCACTAGAGCTGGTGACACACCAAGAACACTGGTGACCGCCCACTAGAGCTGGTGACACACCAAGAACACTGGTGACAGTCCACTGGAGCTGGTGACACATGAAGCACACTGGTGACCGCCCACTGGAGCTCGTGACACGCTAAGAACACTGGTGACCGCCCACTGGAGCTGGTGACACACCATGAACACTGGTGACAGTCCACTAGAGCTGGTGACACACCAAGAACACTGGTGACAGTCCACTAGAGCTGGTGACACGCTAAGAACACTGGTGACAGTCCACTAGAGCTGGCGACACACCAAGAACACTGGTGACAGTCCACTAGAGCTGGTGACACACCATGAACACTGGTGACAGTCCACTAGAGCTGGTGACACACTAAGAACACTGGTGACAGTCCACTAGAGCTGGTGACAGTCCACTAGAGCTGGGGACACACTAAGAACACTGGTGACAGTCCACTAGAGCTGGTGACACACCATGAACACTTGTGACAGCCCATTAGAGCTGGTGACACACCATGAACACTGGTGACAGTCCACTAGAGCTGGTGACACACCAAGAACACTGGTGACAGTCCACTAGAGCTGGTGACACACCAAGAACACTGGTGACCGCCCACTGGAGCTGGTGACACGCTAAGAACACTGGTGACAGTCCACTAGAGCTGGTAACACTCCAAGAACACTGGTGACCGCCCACTAGAGCTGGTGACACACCAAGAACACTGGTGACAGTCCACTAGAGCTAGTGACACATGAAACACACTGGTGACCGCCCACTGGAGCTGGTGACACGCTAAGAACACTGGTGACCGCCCACTAGAGCTGGTGACACACCATGAACACTGGTGACAGTCCACTAGAGCTGGTGACACACCAAGAACACTGGTGACAGTCCACTAGAGCTGGTGACACATGAAGCACACTGGTGACCGCCCACTGGAGCTGGTGACACACCAAGAACACTGGTGACCGCCCACTAGAGCTGGTGACACATGAAGCACACTGCTGACCGCCCACTGGAGCTGGTGACACACCAAGAACACTGGTGACCGCCCACTAGAGCTGGTGACACATGAAGCACACTGGTGACCGCCCACTGGAGCTGGTGACACATGAAGCACATTGGTGACCGCCCACTGGAGCTGATGACACATGAAGCAGACTGGTGACCGCCCACTGGAGCTGGTGACACATGAAGCACACTGGTGACCGCCCACTGGAGCTGGTGACACATGAAGCACACTGGTGACCGCCCACTGGAGCTGGTGACACATGAAGCACACTGGTGACCGCCCACTGGAGCTGGTGACACATGAAGCACACTGGTGACCGCCCACTGGAGCTGGTGACACATGAAGCACACTGGTGACCGCCTACTGGAGCTGGTGACACATGAAGCACACTGGTGACCGCCCACTGGAGCTGGTGACACATGAAGCACACTGGTGACCGCCCACTAGAGCTGGAGACACCAAGAACACTGGTGGCCGCCCACTAGAGCTGGTGACACACCAAGAACACTGGTGACAGTCCACTAGAGCTGGTGACAGTCCACTAGAGCTGGTGACAGTCCAATAGAGCTGGTGACACACCATGAACACTGGTGACAGTCCACTAGAGCTGGTGACACACTAAGAACACTGGTGACAGTCCACTAGAGCTGGTGACAGTCCACTAGAGCTGTTGACACACTAAGAACACTGGTGACAGTCCACTAGAGCTGGTGACACACCATGAACACTTGTGACAGCCCACTAGAGCTGGTGACACACCATGAAAACTGGTGACAGTCCACTAGAGCTGGTGACACACCAAGAACACTGGTGACAGTCCACTAGAGCTGGTGACACACCAAGAACACTGGTGACCGCCCACTGGAGCTGGTGACACGCTAAGAACACTGGTGACAGTCCACTAGAGCTGGTGACACACCAAGAACACTGGTGACCGCCCACTAGAGCTGGTGACACACCAAGAACACTGGTGACCGCCCACTAGAGCTGGTGACACATGAAGCACACTGCTGACCGCCCACTGGAGCTGGTGACACACCAAGAACACTGGTGACCGCCCACTAGAGCTGGTGACACATGAAGCACACTGGTGACCGCCCACTGGAGCTGGTGACACATGAAGTACATTGGTGACCGCCCACTGGAGCTGATGACACATGAAGCAGACTGGTGACCGCCCACTGGAGCTGGTGACACATGAAGCACACTGGTGACCGCCCACTGGAGCTGGTGACACATGAAGCACACTGGTGACCGCCCACTGGAGCTGGTGACACATGAAGCACACTGGTGACCGCCCACTGGAGCTGGTGACACATGAAGCACACTGGTGACCGCCCACTGGAGCTGGTGACACATGAAGCACACTGGTGACCGCCTACTGGAGCTGGTGACACACCAAGAACACTGGTGACAGTCCTCTAGAGCTGGTGACACATGAAGCACACTGGTGACCGCCCACTGGAGCTGGTGACACATGAAGCACACTGGTGACCGCCCACTAGAGCTGGAGACACACCAAGACCACTGGTGGCCGCCCACTAGAGCTGGTGACACACCAAGAACACTGGTGACAGTCCACTAGAGCTGGTGACAGTCCACTAGAGCTGGTGACAGTCCACTAGAGCTGGTGACAGTCCAATAGAGCTGGTGACACACCAAGAACACTGGTGACAGTCCACTAGAGCTGGTGACAGTCCACTAGAGCTGGTGACACACCAAGAACACTGGTGACAGTCCACTAGAGCTGGTGACAGTCCACTAGAGCTGGTGACGCACCAAGAACACTGGTGACAGTCCACTAGAGCTGGTGACACGCTAAGAACACTGGTGACAGTCCACTAAAGCTGGTGACACGCTATGAACACTGGTGACAGTCCACTAGAGCTGGTGACACACCAAGAACACTGGTGACAGTCCACTAGAGCTGGTGACAGTCCACTAGAGCTGGTGACGCACCAAGAACACTGGTGACAGTCCACTACAGCTGGTGACACGCTAAGAACACTGGTGACAGTCCACTAGAGCTGGTGACGCACCAAGAACACTGGTGACAGTCCACTAGAGCTGGTGACGCACCAAGAACACTGGTGACAGTCCACTAGAGCTGGTGACACACTAAGAACACTGGTGACAGTCCACTAGAGCTGGTGACAGTCCAATAGAGCTGGTGACACACCAAGAACACTGGTGACAGTCCACTAGAGCTGGTGACAGTCCACTAGAGCTGGTGACACACCAAGAACACTGGTGACAGTCCACTAGAGCTGGTGACAGTCCACTAGAGCTGGTGACGCACCAAGAACACTGGTGACAGTCCACTAGAGCTGGTGACACGCTAAGAACACTAGTGACAGTCCACTAGAGCTGGTGACACGCTAAGAACACTGGTGACAGTCCACTAGAGCTGGTGACACACCAAGAACACTGGTGACAGTCCACTAGAGCTGGTGACAGTCCACTAGAGCTGGTGACGCACCAAGAACACTGGTGACAGTCCACTAGAGCTGGTGACGCACCAAGAACACTGGTGACAGTCCACTAGAGCTGGTGACACGCTAAGAACACTGGTGACAGTCCACTAGAGCTGGTGACACACCAAGAACACTGGTGACAGTCCACTAGAGCTGGTGACACACCTTGAACACTGGTGACAGTCCACTAGAGCTGGTGACACACTAAGAACACTGGTGACAGTCCACTAGAGCTGGTGACACACTAAGAACACTGGTGACAGTCCACTAGAGCTGGTGACAGTCCACTAGAGCTGGTGACAGTCCACTAGAGCTGGTGACACATTAAGAACACTGGTGACAGTCCACTAGAGCTGGTGACACACCATGAACACTGGTGACAGCCCACTAGAGCTGGTGACACACCATGAACACTGGTGACAGTCCACTAGAGCTGGTGACACACCAAGAACACTGGTGACAGTCCACTAGAGTTGGTGACACACCAAGAACACTGGTGACCGCCCACTGGAGCTGGTGACACGCTAAGAACACTGGTGACAGTCCACTAGAGCTGGTGACACACCATGAACACTGGTGACAGTCCACTAGAGCTGGTGACACACCAAGAACACTGGTGACAGTCCACTAGAGCTGGTGACACATGAAGCACACTGGTGACCGCCCACTGGAGCTGGTGACACATGAAGCACACTGGTGACAGTTAGTGTCCGTATTGTATCATCAGCTCTAATTACATCATTTCCGTCAATTCGCAGACCCATCAATTCAACAATCTAACCACTCACCAACCCATTCATCCTTCATCATATACATTCTCCAGCTCATTCAAATTCATTCTCAACAACTTATTCATCCACAAACCCATCCCTTCAACAACATATCCTTGCACCATCCAATCCTTTCAACAAACTGTTTATTTACTAAACCATCCATTTACCACCCCACACATTCATCAACTCATCCATTTATCAACCAATACGTCCATTAATCCTCCATTGACATCCTAATTCATTTAGCAACTCATTTAACTATTCACCAGCTCATCCATTCACCGACCCATTCATTCAACAACCCATCCATAAACCAAAATGTTCATCCATCAACCCATCCATTCAACACCTCATCCATTCACCAACTCATCCTTACATCAACCCATCAATTTACAACCTAATCCATTCATCAACCCATCAATGTACCAACCCCCTACATTTTCCATCTCTTTCATATACCAACTTTTTCATCCATCAATCCATCCCTCCAACCATCCGTTAATGAACAAACCCAACCATTTACCAAATATACTATCCACCAATCCATCCAGCCACTAACTCATGTATTCATGGAACTATCCATTCACTAACCTATTCATTCATCATCCAATCTAATCACCATCTCCGTCCACCGTCCTATCCATCTAACTTCGCATCCATTCGCTTTGCCATGCATTCTCAATGCCATCCATTTACCATCTCATCTATTCACCAACCCATCCATCCACTAACCCATATATTCATTATCCCAACCATTCAAAAATGCAATCCTTACACCAACCCATCCATTCGCCAACACATCTGTTTACCAACCCATCTATCTACTTTCCCATCTATTTTCCGACACATTCATCCAAAAACCATTCTTTCTCCAGTTCTTTCAGTCACAAAACCCTACACACATCAACCCACCAATTCACCAACACATCAAATCATCATCACATTAATTCAACAACCCAGCAATTCACCAACCCATCAGTTCAAGAACCATCAATTCACCATTTCATTAATTCACCAACTCATCAGTTCACCATCCCATCAATTTACCCTCCCATTAAATCCCCAACCCATGAATTCAACTACTCATAGTTTCACAATCGCATGCATCCACAACCAATACATTCACCAGCCTATTCAATCTTCAACCGATCTATTTAACAACCCATCCATGTACTTGCCCATCTACTCACCGTCACATTCATTCACAAAACCATTCACACACCAACCCATCTTCCATTCATCAACCATCCAGTTACTAAAACATCTATCTGCCAACACATCAATTCAACAACCCATCCATTCACCAGCCCTTTAAACCACCAACCAATACATTCACCAGCCCATCAAATCTCTAACCGATCCATTCAACAACCCATCCATTTAACTACCCATCCTTTCACCATCCCATCGATTACGATATCAACGCTCTCTGTAGAGTGAAGAGTGGCGATATCAAAGCCATCTATGGACCTGCACTCCAACTCCAAGGCATTAAGTGAGACGAAGACAACGTCATATGTTGGCGGAGGTGTAGCGTCTGTGAAAGGCTCCTGTTTCATATCTCAGTAAGGAGGTGAGGTCGGTGATGATGACCTCAGGTGAGTGAAGTAACTATATCAACGATATCTGGATTGTGCATCCGATTACATTTCACAGTTTCCCAGTGAAAGGTGAACATCTTATGTTTTCCTTGTGCACTTTCTTCTTGGCTAATGAATATTATGTGCACAGTGGTGACGTGGAGGGTCTATTGCACTGTGGAAAACAGTTCACCTTGTGCTGTCCCGAACTCCTGACTTGCTCCTGTGAGAGGACAAGTGGCCACCGTCGGTAGTAGACAGTGTGTTAGCTGTTGTACTTATGCAGTGACTGTGGAACGACGTACCCGGGATTGGGCCAAGAGGAGTTACAAGACGACAGTATTGGCTGTCAGCTAAGAAGTGCTCCTAGCGTATAGCCGGGGTATTAGTGGTGACCCCTAGGCGTATTATTTGTGACCCCTGTCAACATGTTGCTGAAGCCCTCTGCCAGTGTGTTTCTGGAGAGCAGATGTGGGGTATTGGGACATCGTGATGATACGGTGAGGGACTCGCCTATGTTAAGGAACGTGAACTCGCTGGTGATTACCATTGAGCGTATACGATGTGTACTTGAAAATAATGAACTCGCCGGGATTTAAAGAACACTGCAGATATATTGAGTGTCCTGGGTGAAAGCAATACAGTGTATATAAGTGTAGTTATACTTCGATAAATGATATATTGGTGAAGGGGTTATTGCATCTTGTTTACCCCCCTTTATTCCCTGCACAATTACTTGCTACCGCCAATTCTTGGTAACGTACCATTGACTTGGGGTGGGATCATAGAAGAAGAGGCTCTAAGGCCCATTAAGCAGAAATAACCTAATTACTGACTCATGCAGGCCGTAACACCATCCATCTACCATTATATACATTTAACAACCCATCCATCCACCAATCATTCACCATGATTCTCCAAACCATTCATTCACAAATCCATCAAACCACAAACCTATCCATCTAAGAATCCATCCATTCACCTACTCATCCATTCAAAACTAATACATCCAACAATCCATCCAGCCCTCAAATCCTCCTTTCACCATCCCATACATCCTCCAACCCATCATTCACCATCCCATCCATGCACCAAAACATAATTTCACCAACATTTCCATTCACCAACCTATTCATTCACAAAAGTATTCATAAGTCCATCCATCCAACAACCTATCTCACAAACCACCCATTAATTAACATCTATTTTCCACAAATGCACAATCTTACATCTTCAACCCATCCATTCACAATTGCATCCATTCACCAAAATATAATTTCACCAACGTATTTCTTGACAAACATATCAATCAATTAACCATCCAATCCATTAAAAACCATATCTTTCAACCAATCAATCCATTCTTCAATGCATAGATCCAGCAATTTACACATCCATTCACCAACTCATCCAGCCATCAACTCATATATTCAGTAACGGATTTGTTCACCAAAACATTCGTTAACCCTCCCATCTATTAAAAATCTCGTCCAGTCACCATGCTATCCATTCAACATCCCACCCATTAATAGTCTCATCCATCAACCATACCATCCATTTACAATCCCAACCATTAACCATCTCATCCATCCACTATGTCATCCGTTCACTATCCCATCCATTCACCATCCCCTCCATTCATTATCCCATCCATTTACAATTCTATCCATTCACTATTCATTCCATTCACAATTCTATACATTCACCATTCCATCAATCCATAACCCCACCTATTCACCATCTCGTCCGTTCCCAATCCCCATTATTCACTATCCCCACCATTCATCATCCGATCCATTTAATATTATATCCATTCACCACCCTATCCATTCACCATTCCATCCATTCACCATACCATCCATTCATCCATCCTATATATATTAACCATCCCCTCCATTGACCATCTCATCCATTCACCATCGCAACCCATTAACCATTCCATCCACTGACCATCCCATATATTCACAATGACATTCAATCATCATGCTATTCACTCACCTTCCCATCCACTGACTATTCTATCATTTCAGCAAAAGGCATCATTGTTAGTTACGACCCAGGGTGAACGTCTGTGGACTTAAAGAAAGTATTTAAAGTGTGAGTCAAGTATTGTTGACCTTGGATTTTTACTTCGTCTGGGTAGCAATTGCGTACAACATCACAACTTTGAAATAGCAGACGGCTTCGACAATGCAACCACAGCCTCTATAAGATATGGGGAAAGCATCCAGAAGGATGCACAGTATTGATAAGTGTCTTTGCGGATCTCTTGTATGTCAGCTGCAACTGTTTCCCAGAGTCACAATGGTCGTCAAATTCCCTGAAAGCTGAAAAATGAAACATAGGGATCTTTTCCAGTATTTTTTATACCAAATATTTATTTGTGCAGAGGCCTAAATATTATGGAACTTTGGAGAACTTATCTTAGGCAAGTATCTCAAATAGGTTAGTGTGTCAGTGTTAAAAATGGGATTAACATAAACTTCAAAAGTTTATTTAAAGAACTTTCGAAGTAACATACAGGAAGTCATTTTAAGCTACTGATTGGTGTCGGCAAAAGCTAATATCTCATCAGAGACACCAATTACGCCTCTACATGCCTCATCTTGTGCACAACAAATCACATTGACTAAGCTACCCCTCCCTGTCCAGCTCGTTGTTGCCGTAGAGTGGCTTGGTGGGCGGCTACCGGAGTGTGATGCTCCTTAAGGTAGTCCTCTGTCCTTTTGTCGCCTTGTGCTCCTGCTGCTGTACTCTCTAATTCTGCTGGGCACCTTTTCCTTTTCCTTATGTTTCGTTTTTCTCCGCCCTCTTTTCCTATCCACTTGTCGTTTCCTGCCGACCTTTTGCTTGTTTTGGTTATTCCTTTGGACTTCTTCTATTTTGACGCCCGGGTGCTTGAGGAGGCATACTCTTGCACCCGTAGAACTGTAGTACCCAACGTCGAGAGCGAGGGGAACCTTTTATTGTCAATCCTAATCACGTCACTGAACCTGATCTCGACGGACTGAAGGTTCTTAAGGTGGTGTTTGTGGGGCGTATACTCAAGACGCACCCCTAAGGGGACCCCGACATGATCGGCGATAGCTTCTTCCTGGGTGTCCTGCCTCTAACTGTGGCTCCATGGTGGGTGTGGGGGCACATTCGAGAATGAATGTTTTTCTTTTCGTACCTATGTCGCATTCTGTTCCTCTTTTACTTTCTCCGGCACGTGGGGTGGGCGACCAAGCCGCCGAGTCGGACCGTGTTGGAAGACTGGGCTCTGTAGCCTCCGCTGCGTTGGGCCCCGACCTTGCTCCTCCTTTGACCTCTCTGACTACTCCCATCGGCTTCCCTCCCTCCTCTGTGGTTGGGTGCCCAACCACAAGCCCCCTGGGGTGACCATCTCATCCCCTGGCACGGCTCAGTCTCTACTTGTGACTACTGTACCTTTTAACCCCTCTCTCTGGGGGTTCTCAACGCCGTCCTCGACACGGCCGCACTCGCTCGATTCCTTCCCGTTCTGATGCGTATCAGGCCTTGTTTTTTCCCACTTCGTGAGCCAAATACTTTGATCTCCTCCCTCTTGAATCTGCTCCTCCTGACGATTTCTCCCTTAATAGGCACCTTGTTGATTCCGTAGATGCCTCTGTTATTTTCCACCCCACCCGTCTCGGTGCACGTGTCGTTGCTGCTCTTTCTCAGGATACAGCCTCCCGCTTGGCTGCCTTGTCCTGCCTTGGCGAGACCCCTGTTCGAGTCTCCAAGAACGTTGGTTGAATGCCAGTGCTAGCACTATTCTCCTCCCACCCCATGTTGCTACCGGTGTTCGGAATCTCCAGGACTGCCACAAAGATATTCGTCATATCCTTGATGCCCAGGGCCAATCTGTCCTCCAGGTAGACTCATTTACTCATCCCCCTCGTGGTCGTCACTGTCAACCCCTTCGGGTTGTGAAGATTACCTTTGATGGTAGAACCCTTCCGCCCTCTGTCATTCTTGCTGGTGCCAGGTGTTCCGTCCAGGAGTACATTCCCTCTGCTCGGTTCTGTAATAAGTGCTGGAGGTTTGGCCATGGTGCCCTCCGCTGCTCTGGAACTGTCTTTCTCTGTCCTTTGTGTGGGGGCGAAGGTCACCCTATGTTGGAGTGTAATTCTCCTCAGGCTCGCTGCCTCAACTGCGGTGAGGCCCATCCTACCTTCTCCCGTGCGTGTATACATTACAAGCTTGAGGCAGCCGTCCTCAACTTGAAGCACCGGGAGCGTTTATCTTTTCCTAAGGCAAGACGCCAGGTTCGCTGGCTCCCACCTTATGCTAACGTCTCTTATGCTCGCGTGTTGCGCTCTTCCTCTCCTCTTCCTTCCCTCCTTCCTCACTCACAACCGTGTCCAGGCCTTGGACCCTGATACGCCCACTGCCCCCTCCTCTGTTCTTTTGAGTTCTGTCCCGAAGAGTCTCCCTCCTGGTCCTCTGTCTGGGGTTCCCCTTCTTTCTGCCCGGTCTGTCGTGTCTCCTGTGTCTTCTTCCTCGTCTCCCTCCGATCCTCCTTCCCATCCTTCTCCTCCATGAATTGGCTCTCCACACCACCTGTCGGTACAGTCTGATGTTCATCGCTCTCCCAACGGCCGTCGTGTATGCTCTCGTTAAGCTTCTCCTTTGCCCGGTACGTAGTTGCTGGGACACCGGTCTCTTTGAGTCAGAAGCGTAAGCCTGGCTACTCTCCTTCCTCCTCCCTGGCGGGTAAAAAGGCTTTGCTTTCTTCCTCGCCCCCTACTTCTGACTCTCTCGCTCCGTCTCCTCCCTTTTCGGTGGTTACGCCCCCTGTTCCTGCTATGGAGGTCTCTTAGGCCCCCGCTTCTCTCTCAGTTGGTGCCCTTGCTGAAGTGCATCCCCTTGTTTCTGTCCCTCCTGCTGTGTCCTTGATCCTCGGTTATCCCCCCCTCTTCCTCCTCTGGACCCTCCTCATCCGCCCCTGGTCGGTCCTCTAGCTACCTTCCCTCCTTCTTTACTCAATTTACCCATGCCCCCCTAACCCTGACTTCGCTGATCCTGCGCTTCTTTAACGTGCTGTGTTCCCTTTTCGCCTTTGTTTCTTCGTTGTTCTCAGTTGCTGTCTTTCCTCTTCTCGTCGATGTCTATTCTTCAATGGAACGTTCGTGGTTATTACGCCAATTTCCTCGAACTCCAGCTTCTGATTTCGCGGATTTCGCTTTGTGTCTGTCTCCAGGAGCCGATGCTTAGTGCTCGTCCTGGTCGCTTTCGTGGCTATTCCTTCCTCTCCCTCCCCCCCCCCCCGGCTCCTAACTCTTCTGCTCTCTTCATTCACTCTGATGTTCCCTTTGTCCGCTTACTTTTTCCTTCGTCTCTCCATTGTTCTGCTGCTCGTATCTTTGTGAGGAACTGGTACACCATTTCTTCCATTTATTCCCCCCCCCCCCCCAAGTGTCCCGCTTTCTCTTCCTGATCTGAAACACTTACTGGACTCCTTGCCGGAGCCTGTGCTCCTGCTGGGTGATTTCAATTGTCGTCATTCCCTTTGGGGTGATGTTCTGACGAACACCCGGGGTCGCCTTCTTGAGCCGTTCATCCTCTCTTCTTCCCTGTCTCTTCTGAATTCTGGTGAGCCCACTCATTTGTACTCTCGGACTCGCACTCTTTCCTGTCTTGATCTCTTTTTTTGTCGTCTTCTCTTTACTTAGATTTCACGTGGCAGGTTTTTGATGACCTCCATGGCAGTGACCATTTACCCATCCTTGTTACCTTTTTCTCTTTTCACCCTCCCTCTCCTTCCCTAGGTGGCAGTTTGCTAAGGCACACTGGGACCTATTTACCCTCAGTGCTACTCTCTCCCTTCTGCCTCTCCCTCGCTCTCTCCTCCCTTTTCATGACATCGTCTTCGACGCTGCCCTCCACTCTATTCCTCACTCTTCCTCTCGGGGCCCACGGAAGTGCGTTCCCTGGTGGAATACAGACTGTGCTCGGGCTGTCCGCTGTAAGCGTGCATCCTGGAAGAGACACCGCCGCCGGCAAAAGGCCGATTCTTTTCTTTTATTTCGGAAGGTGAGTATGATGGCCCGTAGGGCCATCCGTACGGCTAAGCGTGAATGTTGGGTGTCTTATGTCGCCACCATTACGTCCGACACTCCTCTGCCGCAGATCTGGAAGTGTGTCCGCAAGGTAGTGGGTAAGTTCGTTCCCGATGTCTCACCGGTCCTTCACCCCCGTGGTACTCTTGTGGCGGACCCGTTGCAGGTCGCTACCGAACTGGGATCCCAATTTTCTTCTGTTAGCTCTGGTTTTCGTCTTCCCCAATCTTTCCTTCTTCGTAAACCTGTCCTTGAATCTTGTCCTTTGGATTTCTATACTCATCTTCGCCTTCCTTATAACGATCTCTTCTCCCTCTCTGAACTTCGGTCTGCCCTGGCCCTCTGCGGTTCTACGGCAGTGGGCTCCGATGGTATTCATTATGATATGCTTCGCCATCTCCCTCCATGCACGTCTCAGTATTTACTGAGTCTGTGTAATCGGATCTGGGAGTTATCAGTCCCTGAGGACTGGATCGATGCCGTTGTCCTCCCTGTTAGCAAACCAGGGATTCTGGGAACATCCCCTAAGCACTTTCGCCCTATTGTCCTCACAAGTTGTGTCTGCAAACTCTTTCAACGTATGGTTAACGTTCGTCTGATGTGGTTCTTAGAACACCATCGCCACCTCTCCCCTTCTCAATTTGGTTTCCGCAAGTGCCGCAGCACAACAGATGTCCTGGTGAACATGGAGGTCAATATTCGTACTGCTTTTGCTGCAAAGACCTCCGTTGTTGCCGTCCTTTTTGACCTGGAAAAGGCTTACAACACCACTTGGCGATATCATATTCTATCCCAGCTTCATTCTTTTGGCATGCGAGGTCGTCTCCTTCTCTTTCTCCGCAGCTTCCTCTCTCGTCGTTCCTTTCGGGTGAGGCTTGGTACCTCTCTCTGCCTCTTTTCAGCAATTCGAAGGTGTGCCCCAGGGTAGTGTTCTGAGCACTACTCTTTTTTCTGGTTGCCCTCAATGGTCTTCTTTCCTCTCTTCCTTCAGGGGTCTTCTCCGCTCTCTATGTCGATGATCTTACCCTTTGCTGTCAGGGTGATGATTCGCCTCTCCTTCAACGTCAGCTTCATCTTGCGATTCATACTGTGTCCTCTTGGGCCACCGATCATGGCTTCAAGTTCTCTACATCTAAGACTTGTGCTATGACTTTACTCAGAGGCGTATCGTTCTTCGTCCTTCTTTGTTGCTTTATGGTCACCCCCTTGTGTACAAGGATTCTGCTAAGCTTTTGGGGTTGATTTTTGACACTCGTTTGTCTTGGTCGCCCCATATCTCGTTCCTCCGTGTTGAATGCTCTAAGGCCTTTACCTTCTTTTGGATATTGTCCCATACTTCTTGGGGAGCGGATAGGCGCACCCTACTCGCTTTACATTCCTCTCTTGTCCTGTCTAAGCTCGATTATGGTTGCCCTGCTTACTCGTCTGCTTCTCCTTCTACTCTTCGCCGTCTCGATGCTTTGCATCATATTGGGTTGCGCCTCAGTTCGGTGCCTTTCGTTTGACTCCCGTCCTCAGCTTGTATGTTGACACTGGCTTCCTATCTCTCCAGGACCGCCGTGATCGCTACTGTCTTCGCTATCTTGCTAGGTCCTTGCAACATCCTTCCTCTCGCCTCTGTCGTGCTTTAACTTTTACCCCTTCTGCGGTTCCTGTTCGTCTTCACAACCTCCCTCTTTCTGTCCGGTTATTTCGCTTACAGGATTCTCTTTCAGTTCGTATTTCTAATATTTCTCCTCGTGTTGTTCCTTCTTTGCCCACGTGGAGAGTCCCCCTTCCCCAGTTTTGTACGTCCTTAACCCGAATCACTAAAGCTTTTACCCCTTCTACGGTTCTCAAATGCCTTTTCCACGAGCACTTTTCTTCTCACTCCCGCTCCATTTCTGTCTTCACCGACGCGTCTATGTCTGCGGACGGTGTTGGCTACTCTGTTGTTTTCCTGATTGCACTTATATGTGTCGCTTACCTCTGGAGACCAGCATCTTCACAGTGGAACTTTATGCTCTTCTCTGTGCTCTTCGTTTCCTGCTTTCTCTTTGTCAATCTTCCTTTGTTGTCGACTCTCGCAGTGCCCTCATGGCTCTTGGGTCCTTTAATCCAGTTCATCCAGTGGTTGTCGAGATCCAGCATTGGCTGTTTTTTGTTCACAGTAAATTTTAATTGAGTTTTGTTGGGTTCCCATATTGGTGTATCTTTAAATGAGTGTGCGGATGCTGCCGCCAGAGAGGCTGTCCGCTGTTGTCCCATCTCTAGTAAAGGTATTCCTTATTTCGACATTTACCCGGTTATCCATTCCTCCAGCCTTACCCGTTGGCAGGCTTATTGGTCGTCTGTTACTGGTAACAAACTGCGTTCTCTTAAGAGTTGTATGTCCTCGTGGCAGTCCTCCAACCACCATGAACGGCGATGGGAAATGGCTCTGGCGAGGTTGCGTATTGGCCATACAACTCATGGTCACTTGATGGAGCGCCGCCCTGCTCCATATTGTCCTAATTGTATTGTCCCTCTTACAGTCATGCATATCCTTATTGAATGTCCTGCCATCCGGGAGGTGCTTGTGTCTTGTTTTCCGACCGTCCCCCTGCGGTCGCTTGTCCCTCGATAGTATTCTTGGTGACTCGGATACTTTTGATATCGTTTGCCTTATGCGTTTCTGTTCTCGTATTGGCATCTTTGGTGATACTTAGCGCCCTCTGATTATCCCGCACATTTGATGGTGCTACATAGCCTTCCTGGTTTGGTGCCTTCTTTTGATAATTACTTACTTACTTTGCTAAGCTATCATATCACTGCCGGTCCCAAGGGACTTAGGCAAGTTTCTTCCTGATACTCCGGAACATTTAATTGATTGATACTTGAGATGCAAGTCCAAAGAGCCAAAGCATAACCCTCGCAAGCACAACTACGTGAGTTCAACTAAGTAGGCGAGTACACACACAAACACACACGTGCAAACCTAAACTCATTGTGATTTAAAACGTAGCAACAAAGGAAATGATTACAATGAATATCCATAGAATAAAGGGGCACGAAAATAACATTATGAATTTGGATACAATATTTTCAGGGAGATTACAAGTAATAGGAAAAGAAAAACAATACAAGGAGAAGGAGATGCATTCCTGATAAAATGGGAGTAGAAGTTTGAAGAACTAGAGAATCAGAATACAAATCTATACACAGCCTCCATCACTGAGACCCTGATAGCAGATGGAAAAAGAATAATGGTCCTGATAATTTACAACCCCCCACCAAACAACAGAAGACCCAGGCTGCAATATGCTGACAACAACAAAAACATGCACACAGAATGTGTGTGTACAGAGTGCTAAATTTCTAGTCATGGGGGACCTAATTCATGGAGATTGACTGATATTTCCGAAGTCACCAATGTGGGGAAGAAACGTGGGGGAGCAAAATTAGTGGAAGTTATAGAAAGAAGCTTCTTTGTACAGCATGTTGAGGAGAACACAAGTGAAAGGGAAGGAGATGCAAGTTGGGTAACATGAGACAAAATGCGAATTGATTTTGGCAGTGCCTCCCCACCCCCGCGCCCCAAATGAGAGTCTGGGAGTACACAAGTTGGGAGAGGCCAAGCGTGGGAAGTGAAGGGACGCCAGCGAGGCGAGAGATAAGCTCTGACCTCTGGGGTCAGGCTCAACCGTCGTGAAGAAGAACACTGACGTAGTCATGACATGATCATGACGTCACTCTTCTACCCATCAAGTAAAGGTCAATATCATTGGTTCCGGCACTTGCTTTGCAACGCCATTGGTCAGTTTGTAGACCTGGCGTTTGTGCCCAGAGGAAGCATGCAACCCTTCGCAACGTTATTCTTTTGGGGAACGCTGTACATGGAAGACTCAAATCTATTGGCCAATGAGGTAGAACACACCACTTATCCCTCACTGTCAAGTTAAACTCCTCGTTCTGCTCGATATACTAGCGCTCGCCTGAAATCGCAACCGTGACTATATTGTTTAGAAGCCATCTAGAGTGACAAAAAACTGTGATCACCAGAGCGAAACAGACTGGTATCAGGTAAACCCTGGTGACAAATTGAGATTGTGTGTGAATGACCTCCAGTGAAGTAAGTGCCGCCGCCTAGGTACTCTGTGTGTGACTTTACCACAGTGTACCTGCATGGTACAAGATAACCATAGCCGCCGCCAGTTAGTCCAGAGTGCTGCTAGCTGCCATCAGCAGCCACTCGCCCTGCCTCACCGAACTACGTGATATCACCGCCCGTCACACTCTTTCTGACGCGCCAGTGCCATCAGGGGCATCTGTGTCTGTTATAGACGTACAGCACACCCTCCTGCGAGTACTTTGCCGTGGCTGTTATAGGTATACAGCACACCTTCCTGCGAGTACCCTACCATGTCTATTATAGACATACAGCACGCCTTCCTGCCAGTACTCCGCCGTGTCTTTTATAGACATACAGCACGCACTCCTGCCAGTATCCCGCCGTGTCAAGTACCTTACCTTGAGGTTACCTTGAGGTGCTTCCGGGGCTTAGCGTCCCCGCGGCGTCGTCGACCATGCCTCCTTGGTCCATACGTCGGGAGTAAGTGACCGTAAGTGTGACCGTAAGTACGGTCAAGTCGGGAACGCCTGTCATTAGTGTTCTCAAGTCGTAACGAGCGAAACCAGCTGTCAGGCCACCTACGAGGTCTTGCACGAATGAACATGAATGAATGGGAGAGGTAGCCTACCTGTAAGTACAAGATCTCGTTTTCTTAAAGTGTGTTTTCTGTGTTGATCTGAGTGGTCAACCAGAGTTCTCACCTTCTCAACACCTGACACAGGTATAGGTGGAGACCATAACACCTGACGGTGTATGCTTGGTTATCTGTGAGATATCACAACATTTCACTCAACTGTGAATGTGAGCTTCAAATACTCCACACATTTAGTTATTGTGTGACATAACTATTGTGCAAGATTATTACCTGTCCCACTGACAGTGTCATTGTTGATTTATTGTGCATGATCATTACCCAAGTATCCTGTTGGAACTCCTGTGACCCTTTGCACACTGGCAATTAGATTTGCCGTGTTAATGATTGGCTGTGTTAAGTTAGGTGTTTCTCCACGAGTGGATCATAATCGATTAGTTAGATGTCAAGAGTCTCGCTAATGCGAAAATAGATTTGCAGACTCCAATCTAAAGTAAATCAAGCACCCAATGTATTAGTGATTAAGTTTGTAAATAAACTACTGGTAAATGCGGTGTTTCTGTTGAATCACTTCTAAATACTGCCAATATTCTGGGGCCTTCAGCCCAGGTCTGTTCAACACCGAGTTGCCTATCATTCACTAAACTATAAATGTGATGAGGACCCTAGGAGTCCTTTAAAGTGTTTCAAGCATTGAGTAGATTCCCACGACCAACGTAGATCAGGACCAGGTGAGGCTAATCTGAGAAGAGACCCTCAAGGACTTACTCGACCTTGCTACAAGGACCTGTACGGTTGCTCTCGTATTTTCTCTGCTGAATTCCGGCAGTTTTGTGAAGCGCCTGCCATATGCACATTGGTGACTTTGCATGCATTGCAGTCGGGATTAAAAAGTAGAATACCCCACACCCCCTAACAACTCTCGTTTTCTGTAGTTACAGAAGTGAGATTCGATTTTCACTTGAGACTTTTTTGTTAAAATAGTTGGGTGTATGCGCCATCCATCAAACATTCAACAGTAGAATTTCTGCTATATTGAAATCGGCCCCCAGATTAAAAAATTTTTTTGAGAAATAAAATTTGCCCCTATAATAGAGACTGCCTGTGTGGCGCAATGGTCTGTTAGCGAGAGGGCTAAATACAATAAAGAGTCGTTATAAAAAAATATAGACTTAATTTTAATGAATATGAAAAGCAATTCAGTATTTTATAATTGTAAGTGTATGATATAATAATTTTGTGAGCATAATTTTTTTTTATTATTGAAAAATAACACAAAACAATGTCAATCTTTGATATAAATCTAAAAAAACATAAAGGTTGTTAGGCCTTTCTTAGAATTTCATAGCGGCTCATATCAAAGCCTGTAGCAATTTTTTGTTGGGTAAAGGCAAAAAACCTGTTAAACCCTGCACTTGTAATCCTATGTAATACTATAGTGTTTGTTCTTAGCAGTATAATACATTGGAATCTGTGCATATATTCATAGAATATTAAACCGCATAATTGTAACACAGGAATGTATTTTCTATGTAAGGAGGTGGAGACCAATAAATTTGTAAATACTGTGGTGATGTTGCTTTAATATGTAATGTTTTCTTCCTGCCTTTTAAAGTAAGTTCAAAAAAGAGAATCTGAAGAAATAGTTAACTTTCATTGTAGTGAGTGTGCAAGAGTTAAGCAAGAAGTGTCAAAATGCTGGAATTCTGTGTTCAAGGCGATATTGCTTCTCAATGAATTATTAAACCGGGGCAAAGTATGAGTCTGAGAAGATAGAGGGGAAACAATTACTACATTGTATTCCTCCAATATCTGTGTTAGTTGTTTCTTTGCCATTAAAAGTGCATTCTTGAAGGACATCATGCATTTATAACATTAGATCATAAAGATCTTATTGTACTTTAACATGCATTTCTCATTTCTTACCACCTTTTAAAGCGAGATGATTAATTCGTTAGATCCACCACCTCACATTAGTCTAATCGCCGAGCGCTACATGCATCTCTGAAAAACTATCCCCAATTCTTTTTTCCATCCATTTTTATTATGTTTAATAGTTAGGTACTGTATAATTTGTGAACCCTCTTAAGGGAACCCTAAATAGATGAGGGGTAGAAATAGCATATGCTATCTTAATCTTTAGAGATATAGTTCACTGTCTCGTTAAACTTGAACTTGAATTAAAATTCACGAGAAGTTAGGGGCTAACATCATTATCTCTTACAATGCTGCACCCTCGTAATCCCCGTCCTCGATGAATGGATGAAGAATCGATCTCGTAAAAAATATATAATTATTTTAAGTAATATTCAAAATATAAACAGATATACGTTGTTATTATATTTATTATATAAAGTTTTTTCTAACTATGAATATCATTCACGTATTTTAATGATTTTTTATTAAATATTACATAAATACTATAGAGCATTTTATAAGGAAATACTTTTAATACACTGTCAGATGGCTTTTATAATTAAAGTACTGTAAATCTCTTTAAAAACGTAGGAAAGGTATAACTAGTCGCAATACATGTTATTCTATAAGACCTGCATACATTCTAGGTATAGAATTATGCTCTAATTAATCTTTTAGGAATTACTCAAGAGTAATCTCTCCTATCTCATCCTTTATTTACCTGTCTTCCCCTTTTCGTCTCTCTCTCTCTCTCTGTACCCCCCACATTTATGCTGGACTCCTTCCCATTTCCTCCCACTCTATATTTTTGTAATGTATCTTGCTAGAGCTATTTTAATTTGTTTTTCTGCTAGACATTGTTACGGTGCCCTCTCCTATTTCTTTCGTTTGCCGGCTTAAAGAGTCATATCAGCTCTCCCTACGGATTCTCTGAGGTTCAGGGAGTTCTCTCTCACGTGGGGGTGGGGTGGTCCGGGGCTCTGCTAACACTTAACTGCTAGGGGCTCAAAAGGCCCAAATACTCAGCCCCTCCGACTCCCTGGATTGACCGGAGTCTCCTTGGTCACACGAGAGAGGACCAACAATGCCCACCTCCGCAGGTCTTTGCTTCCACCACAAAGGGGTGCCACTGATTCACCCTGGAAGCCCTTCAGTCAAACACGGGGAAACTGCTGTTAACAGTTCCGGCCTAGACCCGTGGGGGAGTGAAGGAAGACTCAGGCTTACCTATAACCATAACCTCCCTGAGTCTTGCCTGCCAGACAAAAAAGCTTGCAGGAACTCCTTTCCTGCCTGTCTTCTCTATCTTCCTCTTAGCAAGGTCGCCAGCTGGGTTATTATATCTGCACCCCAGCAATGCAGTTCAGTGGGTGTATTATATAATGTTTGTAGCCAGAAATGTATGCTCATAGAGAAATATCATAAATGGAGGCACACTCAAACACAGTAATAAAATGTGTAGATTTACTGATGCAAATTACATGAACACACACACACAATCACAAGTAATACATGAATATGGAAATATGGATAATGAGTCTGGAGATCGTCAGCCTCTTCTTCCACGACCTCCAACACTCCTTCAACTGGGCAGGAAGACAGGAGTCTCACACTCTCACAGGAGGTCCTCTTCACCACGTCGGCACCTCTTCTTCACTGTCCTGCCATCCATACACACTGTCCTCTCTGACAGTCCTGGACACAAGCTGCCTTGCAGCCTATTCTACTATTAAAGTAATAAAGTCTTGCTGCCACATACACAAGTAAATATTGTGGCCTAACTAGCCTACTCATACAAGGGGTAATGGGAGGGAAAATGATCTACCTTACGTTCCTGGCTCACGATGCCTGTCCCTCGATGGTGTGAGGTTCCCACGCTTCCTTGGGTCGATCCTTGACGATCCAGGACGTTCCACAGGTCCTCAGGTGTCGTGAAGCCTTCGCGTCGTCGCCGTTCCAATCCCTGAGATTCAGCTGCCCCAATCCTGGTTCATCGATGGGCGCTGAGCTAATCACTATTTTTCCCCACACATCGCCTCTCCCACAAGGCGTTGCTCCTTGTCCTAGGCACGGCGTCGTCCTTCCAAGATTCTCAGTGGACGTGTCCCCAGTCACAGCTAGGCCTGCCCGTCCACCTTACAGACCCCAACGTCCAGCCAGCGGCGCCGCCCCAGCGTCGTCGCCGACTATTTTCCAAGTTTGGCACTTCTCTGCTCAATGAACTTGGTTCCTCTTTTGCTTCCCAGAAGCGCAGGGTCTCCAATAACTATGGTGGGCTGCGACGGCTAGTTCAATCCACTGAATAAGGCTTGCAGAGCCTCCAATCCTTGAGAGCAGACCGAGGCGCGTCCTGTCGCTTCCAAGGTCAGAGCAACTCTGACGTTGGCGCCGCCCGGGGCACTCGGTGACGTCATGGCGGGCCCTGATTTGTCGCCCGCGACCTACGTCGGCCAATCCGCGATCGGCTAATGTCCCTTCCAAAAGGTCATATCTGCCATAGGGGATACTGTTTCATTTTATAACAGGGTGCCAATTTTCCTTTATTTACAACTTATAATATAACTTCCTTCCCTTAACTGGCAGCCGGTCTGGTCGCCACATATATCATTAGACACCCTGAACCTCAGAGAATCAGTAGGGAGAGCTGATATGACTCTTTAAGCCGGCAAACGAAAGAAATAGGAGAGGGCACCGTAACATACCCCTCCCCTTAAAATAAGAGTCATATCGGAAGAGCAGCACTCAAGAGGGCAATCTATACTCTTGCTCCCTCCGTTCCTGAAGTGTCACTCCTCCAGTTGGTGACGTGGCTCGTACCACCTTGCCAGTTACTTGCCTCATTGTATCTCCACCTCGCATAGTACCGGGTGTGATGGGTGTTCCCTGAACACCTACAAGAAATCCGCTCTCCGTGGCTACGAGTGTACTCCCACGGCTCGTTTCCACTGTAAGATTCAGTGCATGCAGCGCCTCCACCGCGTCGTGCACTCCGAGATAGTCTTGCATTTCCACTGCGTCCTACAGGTACTCCATGTTTCCTCTCATGATCTCCTCTTCGCCAATCTTCTCTCTTCTCGGTTCCTCTTCTCCCGTAGGTGCGTCGTCTCCTCACAGTGGCACTTGTAACCTGTACTCCATCCAGCTGCTTCCTCTCTTCCACACTAGGCTTTTGCGATGGCCCAATGCCCCTCTGGTTAGGCTGGCGCCTACCCTGGGTGTACCTATTCCCTGCTTTCTTCGTATTGCCTTTCCTATAACATTCGCTCCTTCGTTCCCGACGAACATCTTCACTCCTCCAGGAGATTCTCTTCCCTGCAGACGTCTTCTTCGGTTCGTGGTTGGGCTCATCCACCTCCCTGTGGCTCACCTCACTACGGTGGTTCATCTTGCACCTACCACTATTCATCTGGCCGGCATAGGGTGCCTTGCGTCGTGGCTCCTCCACTCTGCCCCTCACTGCCGTTCGCTCATCCACTGAGCTTACTTTATTCACGTTTCTGTATGGAGGGAGTGCGGTCTGCAGCCTCTTCACCGCCCCAGGCGTTTGTACAGCTGCTCCTCGCCACTCCCCCACACGCATCATCAGGCTTAGTCGGAGGTCCCCGTCGGGGTTTTCCACAACCTCCGACGACCTCTCTGCACTCTCGCCCTCGTTGTCGTCGTCTCTGGCGACGTTTTCCCTGGCGAAGTCGGCTTCCTCACCACCATCTGGAACGACCGATACCTCACCTGGCAGGGTTGTACCGCTGCTTGCAACATAGGCACTCCTGGCCCAATCGGGTTGTATCCTGCCTCCTCCGAGGTCATTACCCAGCACCATCTGTACATGCTCTAGGGGTAACTTAGGGGCTACAGCTACTATAGCTTTCTCGACTCCGCAGTCGGCAATCAGCTGTACTTCGTGAAGTGGCAACCTGTATTCCTCCCCCACACTGCGTATCCTCACCACTCCCACAGGTGAATCATTAAATTCCTTGGGGAGAATACTCCTGGTCACCATACTTATGTCAGCACCCGTATCTCGAAGCACGGCAACCTCCACTGGGTCTGACTTTCCAAACTTCACGTTGGCCCCGAAAACGAAGGGATGTTCACCCAACTTCATTTCCCAACCATTCACGTTGGGTCCACTATAATATGGGGTGTGAACAAACACTCTCTCCTCTTCCAACATTAATCCTACATTCCTTTGGTGCTCCTCACACTCGCGGGCATAATGTCCTCTCACACCACAGTTGTAGCATCGGCCACCTCCCCTGGGCGGCCACTCGCTAGTCACTCTGGCGGTACCACTTGCAGACGTTCCCTGGGTCCTCCTTGGACACCCTGTCGTCGTATCCGGGACTGCAGCACTCGCTTCCGAGTTAGGTCCACTGCTCACAGCTTGGGGCTTCCTCCCCGCGTCTCTTGAGCTCTTGAACCGCGTCACTTCATCGGGCACACTACTCTTGGGAGAGTCGCCACTCGTCCTCGCTCCTCCTGAACTCCTAAGGTTCCCTCCCGACCTGGGGTAAGGCGAGTGTCTGGGCGGCCCCTCCCTCCTGATATGTAGCGCCTCCTCCAGCATGTCGGCTCGATCCGCTGCAGCCTTCAGGTCCTTAATACCTGCTTCTCTCAACCTTACTCGCAACTCAGGATGGAGCACTGACATAAACTTCTCCATCACTATCAGTCGTTTGATATCATCCACCGACTCCGCTTCCTCCGCCTTCAACCATCGTAGGAATTTCCGTTCCATATCCCTGGCGGTCTCGGCGTAAGTCTTTCCCGACGCTCTTGTATACTCTCTGAACCGCTTCCGGTACAGCTCCGGAGTCAGCCGGAATGAATGGAGAACCGCATTCTTAATCGCGTCATAACTAGTACACTCCTCAAGGTCCAGCATGTTATAGGCTTCCCGGGCCTCACCAGTCAACCTGCCCTGGACCAGAGCAGCCCAATCATCTTCCGGCCATTCCTTCAGAGTTGCTATCCGTTCAAAGTGTTCGAAGAACGCCTCAGCTTCTTGTGGTTCGAACGTAGGTAAGTCACGTTCCCTTACCTTGAGGTCATCCCGCCGTGCAGGTAGTGAGGGCAGACCACGCTCAACGCGACGCAATTCGACTTCTTTCTTTGCCTTTATCTCCTCCAGTCGCAGTTGTCTCTCTCCTTCTTCCCGCTGCAGCCGAGCTTCTCGCTCCTCTCGCTGCATTTGCGCTTCTCTCTCCTCTCGTCGCAGCTGGGCTTCCAGTTGCATCTTCATTATTTCCAGTTGCAGGCTCCTCTTACTACAGCTGGACCTTCCACTGCTCCCATGTTCACTGTGAATTCTCTCCACACTGGTAGGCGCTTGGGGAGGCCCTAGTCGGGACGGTTCACCTTGCGACGGCTCTCCTCGGGACGGCTCCTCTTGAGATGGCTCCTCTCCCGTCGCTTCCTCTCGAGCTGTGAGCTGTGCCATGATCTCTATCCTTCGCTCCGCTACCTTAGTCGTCCTCAACCTGATCCCAAAGTGGTTTGCCACTTGTTGGAGCTGGGCCTTGGTACACTCTTCCAAAATTCTCTCGTCCCTCGTGTCACTAAATTTCTTTACTTTGTCTTCCTCCATCTCTATATCATCAAGCATACACGACAGCACAGACAAGTAAGTAGGCACTAATTTCACCGTTTCAGTCCCTTAGCTGGTTGAGTAACAGTACCACCGAATTCACTGGCCACACTGTATTACCCAGCAAACAATTTTAGGTTGCCACAACATATCTGGAAAGTATTTGAAAGTATTGGAAACGTTTGTTTTATCGTATCAGATACGAAATTGTGTGTGGACTTAAATAGGTTTCCAAAACTTATAACCAAGACATATGTATCTAACACTAATTTGAGATGTTGTGGCAACTTTACACTCCTAACATGAGTCATTCATAATCCATTCATATACCAATATGAATCTCTTATGAAAGGTTTGAGCCAATAATCTGAACCCTTTTTACATCTTTGTGTT
This sequence comes from Procambarus clarkii, assembly GCF_040958095.1. Classification (NCBI taxonomy): domain Eukaryota; kingdom Metazoa; phylum Arthropoda; class Malacostraca; order Decapoda; family Cambaridae; genus Procambarus; species Procambarus clarkii. The sequence continues at coordinate 24,516,855 of NC_091200.1, forward strand.
TAAAGTTAAATTTCTTGAAATTAAATTATATTTTATATTATATTATTTTTATTATATTTTATATTATATTATTATTTTCAATTTAAATATTAAAACCAATTTAAGGGTAAAAAAAATCTAATAATTTATATTTCTTTTATTATTTACTAACAATTATAATTATGTACTAACGGAGAGAGGGGAGGCTGTACGGCAGAGAGTGGCGGCTGTGGCGGACAGTGGCGGTGGTGGCGGATAGTGGCGGCGGGCGGACAGTGGCGGCGGGCGGACAGTGGCGGCGGCGGGCGGACAGTGGCGGCGGGCGGACAGTAGCGGCGTGGCGGACAGTGGCGGCGGGCGGACAGTGGCGGCGGTGGCGGACAGTGGCGGCGGTGGCGGACAGTGGCGGCGGGCGGACAGTGGCGGCGGGCGGACAGTGGCGGCGGGCGGACAGTGGCGTCGGGCGGACAGTGGCGGCGGTGGCGGATAGTGGCGGCGGGCGGACAGTGGCGGCGGGCGGACAGTGGCGGCGGTGGCGGATAGTGGCGGCGGGCGGACAGGGCGGCGGCGGGCGGACAGTGGCGGCGGGAGGACAGTGGCGGCGGGCGGACAGTGGCGGCGGGCGGACAGTGGCGGCGGGCGGACAGTGGCGGCGGGCGGACAGTGGCGGCGGGCGGACAGTGGCGGCGGTGGCGGATAGTGGCGGCGGGCGGACAGTGGCGGCGGGCGGACAGTGGCGGCGGGCGGACAGTGGCGGCGGTGGCGGATAGTGGCGGCGGGCGGACAGGGCGGCGGCGGGCGGACAGTGGCGGCGGGAGGACAGTGGCGGCGGGCGGACAGTGGCGGCTGTGGCGGATAGTGGCGGCGGGCGGACCGTGGCGGCGGTGGTGGACAGTGGCGGCGGGCGGACAGTGGCGGCGGCGGGCGGACAGTGGCGGCGGCGGGCGGACAGTGGCGGCGGCGGGCGAACAGTGGCGGCGGCGGGCGGACAGTGGAGGCGGCGGGCGGACAGTGGAGGCGGCGGGCGGACAGTGGAGGCGGCGGGCGGACAGTGGAGGCGGCGGGCGGACAGTGGAGGCGGCGGGCGGACAGTGGAGGCGGCGGGCGGACAGTGGCGGCGGCGGGCGGACAGTGGCGGCGGCGGGCGGACAGTGGAGGCGGCGGGCGGACAGTGGAGGCGGCGGGCGGACAGTGGAGGCGGCGGGCGGACAGTGGAGGCGGCGGGCGGACAGTGGAGGCGGCGGGCGGACAGTGGTGGCGGCGGGCGGACAGTGGTGGCGGCGGGCGGACAGTGGTGGCGGCGGGCGGACAGTGGTGGCGGCGGGCGGACAGTGGTGGCGGTGGCGGACAGTGGCGGCGGTGGCGGACAGTGACGGCGGTGGCGGACAATGGCGGCGGTGGCGGACAGTGGCGGCGGCGGCGGCGGACACTGGCGGCTGTGTCTGGCGGGCGGTGGCGGGGTCTGTGATGAGTGGTGGCGGCTGGCGGTGGTGGGTGGTGGCGGCGGTGGTGGTGGGTGGTGGTGGCGGTGGCGGCGGCTGGTGGTGGCGGCGGCGGCTGGTGGTGGTGGGTGGTGGCGGCGGTGGTGGTGGGTGGTGGTGGCGGCGGCGGCGGGTGGTGGGTGGCGGCGGCGGCTGGTGGTGGTGGGTGGTGGCGGCGGGTGGTTGTGGTGGGTGGTGGCGGCGGGTGGTGGTGGGTGGTGGCGGCTGTAGTGGGTGGTGGCGGGCGGTGGCGGGCGGCGGCGGCTGTGGTGGGTGGTGACGATCGGCGGTGGGGGGGGCTGGTGGCGGCTGGCGGTGGCGGCTTGCGGTGGCGACTGTGGCAACGGGCGGTGACTGCTGATAGCGGGCGGTGGTGGCGGCTGGTGGCAGGTGGTGGTGGCGGTGGTGGCGGCTGGTGGTGGCGGCTGGTGGTGGTGGCAGCTGGTGGCGGTGATGGCGGCTGGTGGTGGTGGCAGCTGGTGGCGGTGATGGCGGCTGGTGGTGGTGGTGGTGGCGGCTGGTGGTGGTGGCAGCTGGTGGCGGTGATGGCGGCTGGTGGTGGTGGTGGTGGTGATGGCGGCTGGTGGCGGGCGGTGGCGGGTGGTGGCGGCTTGTGGCGGCTGGTGGTGGCGGCGGTGGTGGGTGGTGGCGGCGGTGGTGGGTGGTGGTGGTGGTGGTGGGTGGTGGTGCCGGCTGTGGTGGGTGGTGGCGGTGGTGTCGGCGGCGGCTGTGGTGGGTGGTGGCGGCGGCGGCGGTGATGGGTGGTGGCGGCGGCGGTGGTGGTGGGTGGTGGTGGCGGCGGCGGTGATGGGTGGTGGCGGCGGTGGTGGTGGGTGGTGGTGGCGGCGGCGGCTGGTGGTGGTGGGTGGTGGTGGTGGGTGGTGGCGGCGGGTGGCGGTGGTGGGTGGCGGGTGGCGGCTGGTGGTGGGTGGTGGCGGCGGGTGGTGAGTGGCGGTGGTGGGTGGCGGTGGCTGGTGGCGGGTGGTGGTGGGTGGCGGTGGCTGGTGGCGGGTGGCGGTGGCTGGTGGCGGGTGGCGGCTGGTGGTGGGTGGTGGCGGCTGGTGGTGGGTGGTGGCGGCTGGCGGGTGGCGGTGGTGGGTGGCGGTGGCGGGTGGCGGCTGGTGGTGGGTGGTGGCGGGTGGCGGCTGGTGGTGGGTGGTGGGTGGTGGCGGGTGGCGGCTGGTGGTGGGTGGTGGCGGGTGGCGGCTGGTGGTGGGTGGTGGCGGGTGGCGGCTGGTGGTGGGTGGTGGCGGGTGGCGGCTGGTGGTGGGTGGCGGCGGGTGGCGGCTGGTGGTGGGTGGCGGCGGGTGGTGGGTGGCGGCGGATGGCGGCGGGTGGCGGCGGGTGGCGGCTGGTGGTGGGTGGCGGCTGGCGGCTGGTGGTGGGTGGTGGCGGGTGGCGGCTGGTGGTGGGTGGTGGCGGGTGGCGGCGGGTGGCGGCTGGTGGTGGGTGGTGGCAGGTGGCGGCTGGTGGTGGGTGGCGGCGGGTGGTGGGTGGCGGGTGGCGGCGGGTGGCGGCTGGTGGTGGGTGGCGGCTGGTGGTGGGTGGTGGTGGGTGGTGGCGGGTGGTGGCGGGTGGCGGCTGGTGGTGGGTGGCGGGTGGCAGCTGGTGGTGGGCGGCGGGTGGCGGCGGGTGGCGGCGGGTGGCGGCTGGTGGCGGCCAGCTGGGACACACCCTTCTCCACTGTAGGTCTGAGTACAACTAACCATATGTCTCTCTCACCCACCAGAACAGTGTTGCCAGCTTGCGCTCTCAAAATGTTTCCTTCAAAGATTGTATATTATCTTTGAACAACAAGTTTGATTATCAAGGAAATAATGCATATATTATTGTCACATTAATACTGTGCAATATCTTATTACATTCCTGCTAAATAATTATAATTTGAAACAGGACAAAAAATCCCACATATATATAAAAACCAACATTAGAGATCACGAGGCCTAGGCCTCGCCTGTGACCACACATCCTGCCTCCCTGGCCTGCTACACTCACACACCTCACACTCTTAACTCTCTCATAATCACTCTCACTCTCTTACTCTGTCACTCTTACTCTGTCACTCTTACTCTCTGTCACTCTTACTCTCTGTCACTCTTACTCTCTGTCACTCTTACTGTCACTCTTACACTCTGTCACTCCTACTCTCTGTCACTCTTACTCTGTCACTCTTACTCTCTGTTACTCTTACTCTCTGTCACTCTTACTCTCTGTCACTCTTACTCTGTCACTCTTACTCTGTCACTCTTACTCTCTGTCACTCTTACTCTCTGTCACTCTTACTCTCTGTCACTCTTACTCTCTGTCACTCTTACTCTGTCACTCTTACTCTGTCACTCTTACTCTCTGTCACTCTTACTCTGTCACTCTTACTCTCTGTCACTCTTACTCTCTGTCACTCTTACTCTGTCACTCTTACACTCTGTCACTCTTACTCTGTCACTCTTACTCTCTGTCACTCTTACTCTCTGTCACTCTTACTCTGTCACTCTTACTCTCTGTCACTCTTACTCTCTGTCACTCTTACTCTGTCACTCTTACTCTGTCACTCTTACTCTCTGTCACTCTTACTCTCTGTCACTCTTACTCTCTGTCACTCTTACTCTGTCATTCTTACTCTCTGTCACTCTTACTCTGTCACTCTTACTCTCTGTCACTCTTACTCTCTGTCACTCTTACTCTCTGTCACTCTTACTCTGTCACTCTTACTCTCTGTCACTCTTACTCTCTGTCACTCTTACTCTGTCACTCTTACTCTCTGTCACTCTTACTCTGTCACTCTTACTCTGTCACTCTTACTCTCTGTCACTCTTACTCTCTGTCACTCTTACTCTCTGTCACTCTTACTCTGTCACTCTTACTCTCTGTCACTCTTACTCTCTGTCACTCTTACTCTCTGTCACTCTTACTCTGTCATTCTTACTCACTCTCAGTCACCCTTACCCATTCATACTCACTCTCTCACTCTTACTCTCATACTCTTACTCTCAATTACTCTTACTCTCAATCACTCTTACTCCCAATCACTCCTACTCCCAATCACTCCTACTCTCAATCACTCCTACTCTCATTCTTACTCTTACTCTTACTCCCAATCACTCTTACTCTCAATCACTCTTATTCTCATTCTTACTCTCACTCTTACTCTTACTCCCAATCACTCTTACTCCAAATCACTCTTACTCTCAATCACGCTTACTCTCAATCACTCTTACTCTCAATCACTCCTACTCTCATTCTTACTCTTACTCACTCTTACTCTCAATCACTCTTATTCTCATTCTTACTCCTACTCTCACTCTAACTCCTACTCCCAATCACTCTTACTCCCAATCACTCTTACTCTCAATCACTCTTACTCCCAATCACTCTTACTCTCAATCACTCTTACTCTCAATCACTCTTACTCTCAATCACTCTTACTCTCAATCACTCTTACTCTCACTAACTCTCAATCACTCTTACTCTCACTCTAACTCTCAATCACTCTTACTCTCATACTCACCCTTACTCTCAATCACTTTACTCTCACTCTTACTCATTCTGTCACTCTTACTCTCACTCTTACTCACTCTCAGTCACTCTTACTCACTCTCAGTCACTCTTACTTATACTCACTCTTACTCACACTTACACACTCTCTGGCACTCTCACTCACCTTCATTCACTCTTACTCACTCTTACCCACTCTCGCTCACTCTTACTCACTCTAGTTAATAAGAACACACCAATATAAGACAACAAAACGTTTTCAGATTCGTTCTCACCACTTTCCAGCAACTTTTAAAATTTATATAAATTATCTTAGGGAATAATACATAAATTATATATTTAAACATGATATTAGTGTTTAGTGGAATGCATAAGGAGTCAAATTGTGTTAAAAAGAGCGATTTTTAGAAAATTTGGAAAACTACTTTTTTCTGTTCATATTATAACTAAATGGATTTTAAAGGTTTCACTCAGCCAATATATATCATTCACAATTTATTAATGAATTTTACAAAAAAACACCATAAATTTTATATTTAAACATGTAAAAACTATTTGTTTTACATTTGGAAGAAAATAATTGTAGAAAAACAATTTATAATTAAACCTTTGTGTTTGGATTTTTTGAGTAAAAGTTTCTCAGAGGCTCTCCTGCACCATTCTCAATGCAAATCATTCCCACACCTATGGGAAGAGATAGGCGAACGTTGTGTAGATGATTTGTGTTTGCTGGGTAGTACCCTGGCAACACTTGTCTTGAAATTTGGTCCACACTGTAGCTTGATCCACGCTTCCTGGCGAAGTTCCCAGTTCTTGGCTACTGGGGTTCGAATCCTGGCAAGGTCGCCAGTTCTCTGTCACGTGGGGGTGGGGTGGTCCAGGGCTCTGCTAACACTTAACTGCTAGGGGCTCAAAAGGCCCAAATACTCAGCCCCTCCGACTCCCTGGATTGACCGGAGTCTCCTTGGTCACACGAGAGAGGACCAACAATGCCCGTTCTCTGTCACATGGGGGTGGGTGGTCCGGGGCTCTGCTAACACTCGGCTGCTAGGGGCTCAAAGGCCCAAATACTCAGCCCCTCCGACTCCCTGGATTCACCGGAGTCTCCTTGGTCACACAAGAGAGGACCAACAATGCCCACCTCCGCAGGTCTTTGCTTCCACCACAAAGGGGTGCCACTGATTCACCCTGGAAGCCCTTCAGTCAAACACGGGGAAACTGCTGTTAACAGTTCCGGCCTAGACCCGTGGGGGAGTGAAGGAAGACTCAGGCTTACCTATAACCATAACCTCCCTGAGTCTTGCCTGCCAGACAAAAAAGGTTGCAGGAACTCCTTTCCCGCCTGTCTTCTCTATCTTCCTCTTAGCAAGGTCGCCAGCTGGGTTATTATATCTGCACCCCAGCAATGCAGTTCAGTGGGTGTATTATATATTGTTTGTAGCCAGAAATGTATGCTCATAGAGAAATATCATAAATGGAGGCACACTCAAACACAGTAATAAAATGTGTGGATTTACTGATGCAAATTACATGAACACACACACACAATCACAAGTAATACATGAATATGGAAATATGGATAATGAGTCTGGAGATCGTCAGCCTCTTCTTCCACGACCTCCAACACTCCTTCAACTGGGCAGAAAGACAGGAGTCTCACACTCTCACAGGAGGGCCTCTTCACCACGTCGGCACCTCTTCTTCACTGTCCTGCCATCCATACACACTGTCCTCTCTGACAGTCCTGGACACAAGCTGCCTTGCAGCCTATTCTACTATTAAAGTAATAAAGTCTTGCTGCCACATACACAAGTAAATATTGTGGCCTAACTAGCCTACTCATACAAGGGGTAATGGGAGGGAAAATGATCTACCTTACATTCCTGGCTCACGACGCCTGTCCCTCGATGGTGTGAGGTTCCCACGCTTCCTTGGGTCGATCCTTGACGATCCAGGACGTTCCACAGGTCCTCAGGTGTCGTGAAGCCTTCGCATCGTCGCCGTTCCAATCCCTGAGATTCAGCTGCCCCAATCCTGGTTCATCGATGGGCGCTGAGCTAATCACTATTTTTCCCCACACTCGCCTCTCCCACAAGGCGTTGCTCCTTGTCCTAGGCACGGTGTCGTCCTTCCAAGATTCTCAGTGGATGTGACCCCAGTCACAGCTAGGCCTGCCCGCCCACTTTCCAGACCTCAACGTCCAGCCAACGGCGCCGCCCAGCGTCGTCGCCGACTATTTTCCAAGTTTGGCACTTCTCTGCTCACTGAACTTGGTTCCTCTTTTGCTTCCCAGAAGCGCAGGGTCTCCAATAACTATGATGGGCTGCGATGGCCAGCTCAATCCACTGAGCAAGGCTTGCAGAGCCCCCAATCCTTGAGAGCAGACCGAGGCGCGTCCTGTCGCTTCCAAGGTCAGAGCAACTCTGACGTTGGCGCCGCCCGGGGCACTCGGTGACGTCATGGCGGGCCCTGATTTGTCGCCCGCGACCTACGTCGGCCAATACGCGATCGACTAATGTCCCTTCCAAAAGGTCATATCTGCCGTAGGGGATACTGTTTTATTTTATAACAGGGGCGCCAATTTTCCTTTATTTACAACTTATAATATAACTTCCTTCCCTTAACTGGCAGCCGGTCTGGTCGCCACATATATCATTAGACTCCCTGAACCTCAGAGAATCCGTAGGGAGAGCTGATATGACTCTTTAAGCCGGCAAACGAAAGAAATAGGAGAGGGCACCGAAACAACATATACTGAGAGATTTGTCGTCTTTAAACTAATTTATACAAAAACTGCGTATTCAGCATAATAAGACTTTGTTTCAACCTCTCTTCTTCTTTGAGCAAGTTAATTCATGCATTTTCAAACTACTGAGAGAAGCACACATGATTGATTCCTGTATTTTCATCCCATCAACTCAACAGGGGTCACAATACATGTTACTGTGAACCAATAACATCTCACAATACATGTTATTGTGAGCCGCAATACATCATCTGCATTAGGGTTTTTTTTAAACATGTATTTCTTTAACGCATTGGGATTGCCAAAAAGTACAGTTCAAGGGAAAATGTATCCTTACTCATTTCATGCCAGTCAATATAAATGAAAATATGGGGTGGACAGGGGGACGGGGGATAGTCGGAAGTTCTAGAGTCGGCAAACTAGACAATCTCTATATCTTCATAGACAATGGAACAACAAAAAATATTGTATTCCCACAAGCACTGTGGAAGTAAACATATTAGAAACGTACCTGTGCTTTCTCTTTTCTTTCTTTTCCATTTAACCAGACTGTGAGATTATCCCCTGTGGTGAATGGTTAAATGTATTAATACAAGTCACCCGAGTCAGAAAGGACTGCACTAGCAACAAGCAAATGCTGTAAGGACAGCTTATTAGTTTAAGACTGCACAGAGAGCCGAAGAGCCGCCGCTGGAGCCCAAATTATTGGCACTCCTGATCCACTGAGTCGTGTGCTTCCGGAACTGCTGAAGGCAGCTGTCAGAATTCTCGGTTCTCGCACCAAATATATATTTTTGGTGTGTGTGGTTCGGTTCTTGCACCAAATATATATTTTTGGTGTGTGTGGCTATGAAATTGGTTCGAGTCCAAGTATCCAGAGCAACTCGAAGTGTCACGTTCAGGAGTAAGGCAAAGTTAATAAATGGGGACAGGGGTCTTAGGTGAATGGAAAGGTGTGAACGGAAAGGCACTTGTAGTTTCAACAATAACAATTTATTCATAAAACTTAATACTAGCAATACAAGGCAATAATAGTTTAACGTTCCGTTAAAGTCCGTAGTGGTGCTGTCAATACTAGGCAACCCGGAATAAACGCACTTCCGGTACAGTCCACTCGCGGTTTCAATATTACCTTCACTGAAACAGTGGGCGACCACTTCAGACACAAGGTTTTAATTTTATTTTTTATTTTTACATGCAAGCATGCAAGGGAAATACAATAAATACAATAAAACAAGTGAAATATAACAAAATAAAACAAAAAACCGCCGGCCAGAAGGACCGACAGCCCAGTACAATAATTATCAAAACATGAGAAGGCAACAAGGTATACATGAAAAACACACATCAAGACACAAAACAAAAAACAAGTACAAACAATGCAAGCAAAACAATAAAACATAGTAACATTGTAAAACATTATAATATTATAGAATATAAACAAAATCACCGGCCTGAAGGACCGACAAAGTACATCAGCATGAATAACATGAAATACAACAAAATAGCACAGCAGACAACAAAAAAGCACAACACATAAAGCATAAATAGAACACACAGTGCAAAATAATAGCACAAAACAAATATCATGAATAAAAACACTCACACCAAACCACCTGCCTCGCCCCAAATAAAGGGAGAGGCACGGGCACAAACTACAAGAGAGCAATCAAACAGCTAGAAGGGCATACAGTACAAAAGTAAGCACAGAAACAGGAAATCGGCGGACATATTTGCCCGGAAACACGTCCCGAGGGAACCGTACATTAAACGCTTCCCAAAGCAACCACATCCAGGGGCCTGGACTGTCCACCGAGGACGCCATTTCATCTGGCACCTGGGCAACAAACACCCATAAACATGGGACCCAGACCGTATCACACCTGAGGCGAGTGATCGCACCACGCACCTACACCATGGGACTCGCCCCATCATGAAAGTCCTTCGGGCCCGCGAAGAGCATTAACTCTGCAATCCGCGACCAGTGACCCGGCGGCAACACGTCCTCCAGACCCCCAATGCACACCCCCAAAGGAGGGACCCGGACAGAGGGTACCACTACAGGGTCACCAACGTCCACGGACCCACTACCGGACGACCGCCGGGAACCCGATCAGCGCGCATCCTTCCTTAGGGTCATCACCAGGCCACGCCCATCACCAGGCCACGCCCATCACCAGGCCACGCCCATCACCAGTATCCCCACCATCCCTAGCAGCAGAAGTCACCACACCCCCCGCGGAGAGGCTCCTGGTGGAGAAGGAACAGAAGGCACACCCGCGACACGGTCACCATCACCAGCAGGCACATGGACCTCCACCTCCACTAACTGCGGAGCCAATGACACATCCGGATCCACACTGTCAACACCCGAAGACCCACAGTCACTGATTTCCCCAACATCGGCCCAGGCAGACGACGAACGCCTGGAACGTTTGGGCACTGGCTGGAGATTGTCAGAGCCGGAAGCGGACCCAGACACATGGGCACCGCCAGCCAGACGAACAGATGCCTGACGCAGAACGGCAGCAGCCTCTACTACAGGGGCGGGAACCAGGCCACACACAGCAGGAGGCACCACAGCCACCCCAGCACCCAGCACAGCCGGGACCCGAGGTGAGGATGCAGGGCCAGGCGCAGCAGCCGAAGACGAGTGAGAAGACGGCGACGCCTCACAGGGAGCACCAGAAAGGCCCACGGGAGCAGCAGGGACAGTGACAGGAGCAGAAGAAACATCCGACGGCACCGCAACATCCGGAGGAGGGCCTGCGACAACCGGAGCAACGTCGGGCGACGCCGGGGGAGCCTCATCAGCTAACGGGATGTCCACCTCCTCACCCCCGGAATCCTTCTCCAGAGGGAGCGGCGGGAAATTCTCTTCACAGAATAAATTTACGGGAGCAACCGGATCAGCAGTGCACGCGGCAGCCTGATGCCCCAACATGCCACACCAGAAACAAGTACGGGGGTTGTTGGGCATAAAACACCCGCACATAGTACCCTAAAAGCCGGACAGAGGATGGAATGTCCGAACTCAGTCGCATCCCGAGGGAACGAATGTTGGTCTTCACACCCGAATATTTCCCAGAAGAAAGCGAGTGCATCTGCACTCTGACGATGGGGCCATACCTCTGGAAGAAACGCCGGAGGAGGGTCTCAGGAAACTCCATTGGGGCGCCATGGACACTCACATATATCACAGCACCGCTTCGGTCCGAAATGGCCACAGACCCGTTGCCGTCCTGCAGCTGCAAAGTATGCCCATCGTACCATCGGAGAAAGTCACGGTACACTGCCTCACCCACAAAGTTGATTATCACACGGCGAGCAGTGTCAAGCTCGACACCGTAGACGTCCAAGACCGGGACTTTGAACATGTCACTCATGACCAAATCCACGAGAGGGTAACCTGCATGGCCAGTAAACTCCAAGCCTATGGAGTTTACCCTCACGACAGGTGGAAGATGGCCACCCATCGCAAAAGCGCCACGTCCACACCACCAGGAACAGCAGGGAGGATAGAGACACCCACACCCCCTGCTGGCAAAAACGGCAACCACCCCAAACTACCGGAACGGTCAGGCGACATGTCCTCACTCCACGGCAGCTCAGGTTGGACTCACCTCAGACGCAAGTAGCAGCTCGTCATGACTGCGGCAAACAATAATGACAACAATAATAAAACAACAGGCAGACCTGTCACAGAGATAGCCTTCCGTGAAACACTCACTTATCCCTTAATTACGTTAAGGTTCGTCTCTCAGGACGGAAATCAAACAATCAATTACGTTATAACACAATGACAGACAGATGACAATTGATCTAATAAATTTCAATAAACATGATACAGCATATTTACGTTACTTAGTAAATCCAATTACGTTAACTTGTCTCCAGGACAGCCGAATCAAAACAAGTAAACTACGTTAATAACACTCTGTCAACATAGACAGTCAAGCAACCAAAACAACTCCATGAAGTCAAACAACATCTTCCGAGTAATTAGCAATCCCTGAGTAACCGCACAAGGTCCTATCAAACTCGACAGTCCAACTTGACTCACGGAGAATTAACATTAACACTAGTCGATCACTGAGACTGCTTGACAATCAATGATATGTCAACACGATTGCTAATCACCTCGCATTAATAATGACGGTAATTAATTTAATTAATTCAATGACACTGACTTCCCATAATGAACACAAATCAAAACAACGCCGGGTCATGTAGACCAACACAAGATATAGTAACTCAGTACAGTGCTTAACCCTAGCACTGAAAACAAAACACACTGACAACAATGTAATAAATGCAATAATAAAAATTACAATAAAGTAACACTCTTACTTGTGTTATTGCTTGTCTTCTGTAACTAAAGAAAAGAAAGACAGCATGGAATGGTAAAACACAGAGTAATGGTATAATTAAAACCACATTAAACCCATAAACACAATTAATAAAACACAGAATTACTAAATGAGTAAACTGTGTAAGATAACAAACACACTAAAGTCCAGTTACAGTTATCACACAGATTAGCTGTAATAGGCCTTTACCTATCGTGCTTCCTCCGGGAAGTGAACTCCTTCCCGTGGCGGGATTATGAACAACAAAACACCGATCAGCTGACTTAATTCAGCACAATTAGTTTGGCACTTCAGACGAATGATACAATATTTAATTTTAGTACTCACTTTGATTTTACCAGTATCCAATTATTCTACAATCATACTCATTATGATTCCCGCTGTTAACTGAAGATTGAGGAGGCAGAGTGAGGTGGGCGGAGTGGCAGTCTAAGGCGGCGGAGGGCAGTCTAAAGCGGCGAAAGGTGGTGGTGGTGCGAGCCACGAGACCGTAAGGTCGAGTTTCGCCTGACTCCCAAACACAGGTAGAGGCAGGAGCGCGTTTAGACGCACACCGGAGATTATTTAACTAGAGCGGCCGATACTCTAACTCGTATATTCGAATATATATGGTATCTATCAGCGCCAAGTTTTCATTTATATTTCTAAATTTTGCGGACTGCTAAATTTAATTTAAAATTTAAACTAAATTTTGAGTTGCGGACTACTGGGTCAAGTGGGTTTATATTGGTGTATACTGGCAGCAAGTTTTCTTTTAAATATGTATCATTGAATATGATCACATATTCTGTATTTACTATCTTCTGATTAAGGGCTTCTATCCCTCAACTATTTTCCTAGCATCAGGGCCTAGCTGAAAGAGGAGTTCTCCAAAACTCATTTTCATTATTTCAAGCCACACTTGAAGAGTCTTCTCGAAGCATGTACAAAGGAAGCCCCTTTCATAAGTCCAGAAGGAGATATGTATCTACAAATAGACGGAGTAGCAATGGGCTTCCCCTTAGAAGTTTTATTTGCAAATTTTTATATGGGAACCATCGAAGACAGAGTCTTCAGTAGCAGACAAAAACCAACTGTATATTGCCGTTATGTAGATGACATATTCGTCATACTAAAAGACTCAGACGAACTAATTGATCTAAGAAGCCATCTAGAGAGTCAGTACTCCGATTTACACATGAAAATAGTGAAAAGAACAGTCTGCCATTCTTGGATGTACTAATAACAAAAAGAGAAACCTCTTTAAGCACCAACGTATATACTAAGCTGACCAACATAGGATTATGGCTGAACGGTAGAAGTGAGTGCCCCCAAAGATACAAAGCCAGTGTTCTCAATGCTTATATTCGTCGAACGTTTACCCACTGCTCCGAATGGAGCAACGTGAGTAGAGAGTTTGAAAGAGTAACTCAGGTATTGGTGAACAACGGATATAGCAACGCGGAAATAAACGCTGCTATAAGAAGACACCTGGACCGATGGTATAATCCTGAACCTAGAACAGAAACCATAGTACCTCCAATAAAATTATATTACAAATTGTTACGGACCCGAGCCCAGCGTCCGAGCACGGAGCAGGGACGACCGCGCCATCTGTGGGTCAGCTCTCGAAACTCCCTCCAAATGGACGACGCCATCTAGTGAGGACAGGAAATACCGGCCACAAGGGCTGGTTTCCCGTCCTGATCAGCTCATACCACAGCCACTGCTGACCTCTGATGAGGTGACGCTTAGACAGCAACGCCATCTATGGAGTGGATAGGTGGGCGTTTGTGTCTAAGCCTGTAAGTGAGGTGCCCAAGAGTGTAACTAGTACTGATGACGTGTCTGATTACAGAATCGACCTGGGACTGCTGTAATGAACGTTGGATCAGTCTACCCAAGACAGCAGTAGAGTCTCCAAGTATTAGCTGCAGAAGTTGAGTCACCCCCCAGATGAACACTGTTGTGTTAGCCTGCCTGTGACGTGGCAGTTGAGGAATTGTTGTACCTGGGGCTGACTCATGGAGAAGAATAGCCACTGGGGTGTTGTGGTGAGGAGAGTGATCTGTGAAATCACACGAGGCTCCTGCCTAGGGCTCGCAACCCTAGTATCGGTCGTGGAGTGGCCTACGCAGCGTTGCTGATTGGAACCTGCCAGCTAAAGGCTGGATTTGTGGTTGACGGCCTCCACGACGGTGCACCTAGTGGGACTGTGATTTGGCTGGCCTGTGGCCGGGGTATACTCGCTGGGAGAATCTAAGGATTCGTCTAGAGGCCACAAGAAGAGAACCAGGGCTACTCGTCTTGAGCACCATTAAGCAGAGCATCCTGTGTCTTCGGAGGAAGACAAGTGATTGTAAATACGTGTAGTTATAGTAACAGCGTGTGACTGTTTATATATTTATTTATTGGTGGTGGTGAATATATATTTATTTCTGATCAGTTTTATCCCTTCCCCTTTAATTTACTTGCGTTATGGAGCACACCCCTTGAAAGCCACTACTAGCTTGGGGCCGGATACCCAAGTTCTACTAACATCAGAGAAAGAACCCAGTTGCAACCCAAGAGGGCCGTAACACAAATCAACCATGCACAGTGAACATAAAAAAGAGGAAAGAATAATGAAAGAAATAATCCGTAAAGGAGTAAAAAGCATTACTCCTAACCAAAAAAAAACCTGATCATATTCTACAAAACAAAGAAGACTTCCGAACTCCTTATCAAAACAGCCCGAAGCCGACGGAGAACCCTCTACAGCAGTCAAGCGTTGTATACATGTACACTTGCCCCAACGAAGGATGTAACCTTCAATCTAAGTACATAGGTATGATGTCGACCAAGCTGACGAGGCGTTTGACAAGTCATCTTCAATCCGGTGCCCCCTGGAATCACATGAGACAAGCCCATGACATCACCCTAACAAGAGAAATGTTGAACAAAAATACCTGTTTAATAGACAAAACCCAAGATGCAATAAGATTACAAATTCTCGAAGCAATTCACATAAGAATAGAACAACCTACCATGAACACCCAAATCACGGAACTATTTACTCTACCCACCATGAGAGTAAGGACAAGACCAGAATATAACGATGCCAACACAAGACACTGTTCAACATAACTGTGAGGAGATGGTTCACCAGCTCACTTACAATATTGCTCTTATGCCTGTGGGAGCCAGTACACTTGTTAAGTGCACTTGTTAAGTGGGCGGACTTAAGTTTGGTAACCAGCAACCGAAACATCTAGTGTTTGGGCTCATGTGAGAGCCCCAGTCATCAGCAGTCCAGAAATGTTACCCTGGCCGGGGTGGCATGTCTGTGGACAGTGCTAGAGCTGATAGCATCATCTCATTGTATAGCTTGGAGCGAGACAACTTTGCGTGGGAACAGCTAGGCCGCAGGCGTGGGTGAGCTGTGGGCCTCCCACTTGAGTCGTTGTCTTGGAAACAGCCACCATCTTAGTAAACATCTTGAGCCGCCATGTTGGTCGGCCATCTTGGAGTTGCCCTAGGGGCTATGCTACACCGTCGCTGATTGGATGAGAGGGGTAGGCCGCTGTATGCCTTCCTCTCATTGGTTATTTCGAGAAGGACGCGGGAACCTTCGGTGTGAGCATTATTCTGAACCCAGCTGCCACCTTGTCAAGACGCATCCTGTACTCAATTCGGCCAATTTGAAGTATAGGGCGTCGTGGTGGCTGGACTACTCAACTGCTTCATTTCCTGCTTCACCAACGACAGCGGTCGTCACAGAATCCGGCCGAAGTCGTCGTTTGGAGGAGAGAAAGACATTGTGTACAGTGGGTAGAGGTACAGTGATCTGGGATCGTTGGGAATGTGCATACGAGCAGTAACAGACTCGTAGATCCCATACCAGTGATGATTAGACTTGCTAGTGTTCTGTAGCAGTCGATGGGAACGGGGAAATTCGTGTCAGGCAGATTTCCCATGTTTGTGTGAGACGCAATCGTTGTGCGCGTCACCTGGGTATGAACGCTTCACTTCACCGGTGGATCGAGGGTGCGAACCGAGCCGTGTTGAGTGGGAGGGGTTTGAGTGCACACCAATTGTACGAAAAAATACCACGTAAGGTACTACCGCTGCCCTGAGCGAGCCAGCCACCCGAAGCGGAGTGTCTGATGTATGGGAATGGTGTGTAAGCCGGCAGTGTGAATGAGTAAGTACCTATGTGTGTATTTCTGGTGATCAGTTAGTTTCTAAAAGCTTGAATTCGAGGTCAAGTGTTCCGTTACATTGTCCCGCAGCACCTGTGGAGGTGGAGTGAAGTGTGGGCGAGGAGATAATCACCCTTGTTGTCATCTTGTCAGTCCAGAGGGACTTACGTCTTGTGTACACAGACATACAGTGTGTGTATGTGTGTGGGTACACACGGGAACAGAGTATACATAGATTAACCAAGGACTGAGAGGATGTCCATGTAATAATTATATTATTCCATTGTGGTAATTAATCATTTTTGATCGTCCGTGGGACGGAGTGATATAATTTCCATGTGTGGTCTTGCAGGTGTGGAATTCCAACACTGAGCACTCAGGTATGTGTAACGCCAGTGATTCCTGGCAATGATTATTGTGAAGTGTACCACAGTGTGGTCTTAATTTCTTGTATTGTTCCCAGAGCCATGACAAGTGTGATTTATATATTTATATATATATATATATATATATATATATATATATATATATATATGTATTGTGGTTGCTGTATTAACGTAATTTTGGTAGAATTTGGTGAGTGACGTGGCTGGCTGGAGAGACCGCCATTGTTCTGTCGAGTAACATAACTCTCGAGAGTGTTTATCAACATGCGTGATCGATAAATCACTCACCCATGTGATTTAGGAGTGCGAGATCTCCTTAGTGTTCCCAATAACGTTTGATAGCTGTAGGCTACATGTGTCAGCAGTAATTATATATATATATATATATATATATATATATATATATATATATATATATATATATATATATATATATATATATATATATATATATAATCGTAGTGTCACAGTGCCCAGTGTTATTGTGTTATTTACTGTGTGGTGATTGAAATATATTGACCTATGTTCTAGGGGTTATTTGCAACAGTAAGTAAGTAAGTGTGTGCAGTATTTTAATATTTGGAAATTAGAGTACTTGCCGTGTGTGTTATTGCAAAGAGGGTTGTTATTTGATGGTGATTGTTGCTAGTGTTGAGCATCACTGTATGTGATTGCAGTTCAGTAAAACCATTGTGGGGCAGTGTTCTAGAGGGTTTATGTCCTGTATGTTATTTTACTAGGTTCTGCAGTATTGTCATTTCAACCGGATTGTAACGTTAATCACTGTGATTTGTCATTGTCGTGGGTGAACTCGGCTGTAGACGAGTACTTGGGTACACATTTATTCTCCTGTTATCTGGTATGACATCGAAGTCCAGTATTCAGTGAGGTGATTGCAAGGCAATTAATATAACGTAACCAAGGGAACGCCCATTGCTTTAAGAGAATTTGTTCGTTGACAATTTGAGTAACGTTTGGGTTAATTTACTCTCCTGCAAGCAGCTACGGTAGTCTCAAGGAGCCTAGCCATCAGCCAGATAAGAATTAGAGTATTGTCTGTCGTAATTAACGGTCAATGGGCTTGGTAATTGACGTGTTTCAGGAAGTCCAAGTAATTAACCTCGATCCTTGTTTAATCGACTCACACGAAGGCTACATTGTTCCATTAACGTAACGTCGTTATAATTCTGCCCGGAAGTACCGGCACTTGATTGACTCGTTTGAGGAGTAACGTCATTTTAGAATAACGTAAACGTGGTGCTAATTACTGTTATTAGCCACCTGAATTGGTCTGAGTATGGAAGGCTTAGACGGAATTCATACCTTAATGTAAATTGCTGAGCCAGTGTGAAAGGTTGCGTATTTTAATTGTTTAATTATTGATCTTGAGGATAGTAATTAATTACTTTAAAGGTAATCACGAGTGATTACCGTTCTCTTAGCACTTTGGACATTGAAAATCAGAGTTTACCATCGCTGAGTGATTAGTAACCGATTAACGTAAATTAACGTAACTAGTAAAGAGATTAATCAGCTGTCTGGTAGTACAGGGATTAATGGGATTTTCTCACTGAATGCTCGACGGGTAGAGTGTTGTGTAACTTCCACATTACTAGTGACAGTTGTAAGTGTTATTAATTTAACGTAAATGTTATTGTGTTTTTAACGTAAATCAATTGTTATTGATTGTTGATCGTCCGTGGGACGGAGAGTAAACGTAAGGAGTAATTTGAGGAAGGGTGCTGGAGTTGCCAGTAAACCCATTAGTTATTGTTGTCATTGAAAGACTACTGATTTGATTGCATTGCAACCGCTGTTGCAGGTGTAAACTGCACTGAGGCTTAGAACAGTGAGGAGGTTACTGGAGACGTGTTTCAGACCCTACTGTGTCATTTGTTGTAATTGTGATTATAGATCTGTTAGTTCTTGTTTCTTGTTGATTCCTCTGTGGTCACGCTTATGTTCGAGTTAGTTCATTATGCAGTCCGAGGGGCTGGTGTCTAGCTGTCATTGATAGTGTCACAGGAAGGATTTCGAGTAACGTCATTGACATTTCTTTTGTTTTGTTGTAGTAGTTAGTACTTTATTGAATAAACTAAGTTGTTATGGTTAACACTGTCTTTTCGTTACACCCCACACATTATTATTGTTATGCAAATGTTTTTCACCCTCGACTAATAAAATTGAGACTGATTCTGAGCTTTGGACCAAATATACGGCACCACACAACAATAAATTATTGTTGTGAGAGCCCGTAACCTACTCTCTAGATTCGCTTCGACGAATGGCGAAGGTCGTCGGCCTAGTGGAGGGGATTTCAATTTTCATTGGGGTCTCGGCGTTTGCTCGCGCCTAGTCAATTGTTCATACATGGTCCCAAAGTGAGGAATGAGCTGTTTACTACACTGGTGTGTTAGCTAAGCAAGTCCTTCCTCAGGCGACCTAGTTGAATATCACGACAGGAATAAAGGTTAAAGAATAAAGAAAATTCTTAGAAATTTTCCGAGCTAAATTCCTTATACCAATTTCATTTTATTCCACAACTAACAAAAACTCTCATAATAACAGGCCTATTACACTTGATTAATCTTTGTATGTTCTTCGTCCCCCATTTATGCCTTATGTATCCCCATTGTTTTTACCTTTATTGTATTTATCTTATCACCTGACCCCGTACGGGTATAAATTAACGAACTACGTAATTTCTTTTCACTTGAGAATGAACCATAGTGGTTTGAAACGTTGTGCAAATTGAATAAATAAATGTAATACGTTCTGTAGTAATTCACTTTTTTCTTCACCTTGAAATAACGAAAATGAGTTTTGGAGAACTCCTCTTTCAGCTAAGCTCTGATGCTAGGAAAATAGTTACAGAGATGAAAGCCCTAAATCAGAAGACAGTAAATACAGAATATGCGATCATATTCAATGAGACATGTTTAAAAGAAAACCTGCTGCCAGTATACACCAATATCTCTCTCTCTCTCTTTCTCTCTCTCTCGGAGTACTGACTCTCTCTCTAGATGTCTTTTAGGTCAATTAGTCGCATAAACCAGGTAACCCACTACGCCCTATAATCAGCCAAATACCAACCCCAACTTATCACCTGGCAAAGAAACTCAATGAACTCCTAACTCCATACACTCCAAGTAAGTTTAGTCTACAATCATCAGCAGATTTCCTAGAATTGATCAAATCTACCCAGCCCGATGGAATCATCGCATCCATGGACGTTGAATCCCTATTTACCAACGTCCCAGTCGACACAACCATAGGAATGATACTGAACAGAGTATACAGAGACGAGAGCCCCCCCCCCCCAAATTAGACATACCTGAGCCACACTTGAAAAGTCTTCTCGAAGCATGTACAAAGGAAGCCCCTTTCATCAGTCCACAAGGAGACATGTATTTACAAATAGACGGAGTAGCAATGGGCTCCCCCTTAGGAGTTTTTTTTGCTAATTTTTATATGGGAACCATCGAAGACAGGGTCTTCAGTAGCAGACAAAAACCAACTGTATATTGCCGTTATGTAGATGATATATTCGTAATAGTAAAAGACTCAGATGAACTAATTGACCTAAAAAGACATCTAGAGAGAGAGTCAGTACTCCGATTTACACATGAAAATAGTGAAAATAACAGTCTGCCATTCCTGGATATACTAATAACAAAAACAGGAACCTCTTTAAGCACCAACGTATATACCAAGCCCACCAACATATGATTATGCCTGAACGGTAGAAGTGAGTGCCCCCAAAGATACAAAGCCAGTGTTCTCAATGCTTATATTCGTCGAGCGCTTACCCACTGCTCTGAATGGAGCAACGTGAGTAGAGAGTTTGAAAGAGTAACTCAGGTATTGGTGAACAACGGATATAGCAACGCGGAAATAAACGCTGCTATAAGAAGACACTTGGACCGTTGGTATAATCCAGAACCTAGAACAGAAACCACAACACCTCCAATAAAATTATATTACAAATCAACCATGCACAGTGAACATATAAAAGAGGAAAGAATAATGAAAGAAATAATCCGTAAAGGAGTAAAAAGCACTACTCCTAACCAAAACATAAACCTGATAATATTCTACAAAACCAAGAAGACTTCCGAACTCCTTATCAAAAACAGCCCGAAGCCGACGGAGAACCCTCTACAGCAGTCAAGCGTTGTATACATGTACACTTGCCCCCACACAGGATGTAACCTTCAATCTAAGTACATAGGTATGATGTCGACCAAGCTGACGAGGCGTTTGACATGCCATCTTCAATCCGGTGCCCCTAGGAATCACATGAGACAAGGCCATGACATCACCCTAACAAGAGAAATGTTGAACAAGACTACCTGCATAATAGACAAAACCCAAGATGCAAGAAGATTACAAATTCTTGAGGCAATTCACATAAGAATAGAGCGACCTACCATGAACACCCAAATCACGGAACTATTTACTCTACCCACCATGAGAGTAAGGACAAGACAAGAACATATCGATGCCAACACAGAAGACAATGTCCAACATAACAGGCCAATTACACTGGATTAATCTTTGTGTTTAGATAGGAGATGCCTCGTATGGGACAATAAGCCTTCTGCAGCCCCTATGTTTATCCCTTATGTATCCCCCCATGTTTTCACCTTCATTGTATTATCACCTGACCTAATGCGGGTATAAAATCAACTAGTATTGTAAGATCTGTTCACTTGAGAATGAACCATGGAGGAAACGAAACTTACATCACACTTGACTCCTAGCAAGTATTCAGTGAGTAATTCTTAATTAAGGTCAAACGGACCACTAATTACATCCCCATTGAGTTACGTTAACTAAGCCAACCCTAACTTGGTAGCTTCTCAACAGTCTGTGTCAACAAATTACTAGTGAGAATTACCCTAATTAACTCCGAGTAATTAATTAACTGTCACCAGGACCGATAATTAATCATCCATAAATACGTCTCACTCAGCACTGCTTAAGCAGGTCTCATCAAACACTGTGAATTTACGGGAAAGGAGTTAATTACCCCTAATTAACAAGATGTGCCACTAATCCACTGTCCTCAGACAGGATATGATTAATACAACGATTTATGCTAGCTCCATGACCTCGCTTTACCGAGTCATCGGAGCCCTCCGATGTTAATTACTCCACTAATTAACATGAGCTACTAATTGCTATACCCCAGAAAGGTAATTAGTCTCGAGCAAATTACGTTAACACAAATACTGATAGATCCTCTCCCACTACGTGAATTCATGATGAGAAGGCTAATTACATAATTAGCTAGAGTGGTCAATTAGTTGTCACACGGACAATTAATTGCACCCGAGACGTATCTCACTCAAGCTCAACGCTGTTCTCTCTCCTAACAGCCCTCACTCACTCCACAAAAGTGTGCACCCCTTATCCAGTTAATTCCCCAATTATTAACTCACTGAATCTCTAAGTCCTCAACACAACTTAAAGAAACAAAGTAACCCCAGTGTTACATAAGTCACACTACAATGGCATGCGACAACACAAATGCACTGCCCACATACGGTTGCGGCTACTGCAACTCATTAATTACTGTGCCCACACAATAAAGACACACGGTTGTGCCACACACAAAAGTATACCAATATTACTGCCCCCTTTTCTTGCAACCGTTGCAAAGGACTACTGTGAACACACACTTACCTCAGCAAGGCAATTAACCCATCAATTGCCTGCTTTCATTAAGCACTGTGAATTCCCCTGAATAATCCTAGAGGTCCCTTAAACCCTCAACACAGCTCCTAGGGCAGCAATAATATCGTATAACTGATAACAACACTGCACAAACCTGCAACATAATGATGCCGTCAGCATACCCCACATGCTAATGACATCATTAGGCAATCAGTCAGAAATCACATCTACTGACTCACCACACAACACAGTTCATAAACATGCAAATGAACACATAGACATGGCATTCACATAATCAATGAAAATTATATCATCAGGTAAATGTAGCTCTAACTACACAGACCTCAGGGGTACCCACTGACATCCCTGCAACCTGGCCTGCCTACCTCCACAGAATCAATACGGTACTCTATGGCATTAATCCAGTCTGAACGATTATATAGAATCGACAGGCTGGATCACTTATATGGTAAATCTCTACACTGACCGGTTAAATACTCGAGTCAGTCTACACATATATATATATATATATATATATATATATATATATATATATATATATATATATATATATATATAACTACAGTGTGGTCGTGTACAACATCTATCTCCAGGTACCGCCCTACCAGTCACCTGGACGTGCTACAGACAGCTGTCCCTCAGCTGCTTCTCTAGCCTGGCGAGGCTCTGAGACAACTCTTACCGGGAATTTCCACCGGTACTCATCACACTGTACACAATGATAAATTTTACTCACGTCTAACCTCCTCATTTTTACTCATTTCCCAGGTAACTACCAGTCTAGCGTTCAACACTTAGCTTGCTCCTCATGCGTCGACAAGATGTGGCCCTAGGCTGTCCCGGGAAAGTAACCAAGTGGCCCAAGGAGGTGGCCAAGGCATGTGGCCACCACGTGGCCCACAGCGCCCCTCCCGAGCTGAGAGGGGGGGGGGTGGTGGTGGTGGCCGGCGCGTGGGCAGCCTGCGGGTAGCCAGCGCGTGGGCGAGCGGGGTTGGCCGAGCCGAGCGGCGGATGGCCGGGGTGGCCTGGGGGTGGCCCCCGGGCATACACACGTGGTTGAGGAATTGCCCACAACTCCAGCAAACCAGAGCCTGCCTTGCTCTACACTGGGGTGACAATGGCCGGCGGCGTCCCCACACTGACGCCGCCTGGCGGAACTCAAAGTCCAACATGGGCCTGTAATCTCACCACAATTACACTAGGAGGCCCTGCTCGATTCCGCCAATTGTACAACAACACTAGACAGGTTATTTGAACCACCTGTTACACCATGAGGCTCTGCCAGCTGCCTCATGGGTGCCCACTGTCAACTGTCTCTTTAGCTTTTTACTGTTCCTTCCGTAAATCCTTGGCCCCAATTCACGCCAATTGGGCCTGGACACAACCCCCGATGGCAGGAGTGCCATGCTCGATGAGTAATTTGGACGACAGAAGCGATTAACGGGGGTGGAGGTGGCCGGCCTGCCACCTCCACCAGACACTTCTTCCTCCGCTTGCCGCCCAATTCAAACTGCCCCTATGGCGGGCAGGGAAACTCAAATGCCCATATCTCACCCCCCACCTTGTCTCGACCAATCAGCAGGGAGCCGGCACACTACCAAGATGCCGCTTCCAACCACAGCTCTTTGCGCCAAAACTCGGCTTGGAGCACAGGTGCCTTAACCAATCACATGCCTCAGTCACCCTCAGGCGTCCCGTGACGTCACAAGGAGGGGGAGGCCCAAAAGACAGTGGCGTACTGTCTCACATGGGGGGGGGGGGAGGCAACGTTCACCCCACTGTCCCTCCACCTCTAACGGTTTTAGTCAAGTACCTCACATACCACTTCACTCTCACCTCGATCATCCAATTTCACAGAAACAGGAAAATCTCTGTAATCCTCTCTACAGAGCCATCACAGACCT
Source organism: Procambarus clarkii (assembly GCF_040958095.1). Taxonomy (NCBI): domain Eukaryota; kingdom Metazoa; phylum Arthropoda; class Malacostraca; order Decapoda; family Cambaridae; genus Procambarus; species Procambarus clarkii. Next base: position 24,541,073 of record NC_091200.1, read on the forward strand.
CTAAGTACTCACAAATGATAGTCCATAACATAAGCTTTCATTCAACATCCCACAAGTATATGTTAGTTTGAAAGCTTCAGTTTCTAGAGAGACTAGCCTAATGTAGAAACTAGGAAAACTAGCTGAGGGAATCTAGATTCCCTCACAGCAGGCACAGTGTTTTTGTTCCTTCCATTAGTATCCAAGTTGAGATTCCATCATGGCCTATAGTCTTTGTCACATCTAATTTTCTCAAAAGCTTCCTTACATCCCCACCGGTAATTTCAATCTCTTCTAGTTGTGCCTGGTGAACTATTTCCCCCTTTATCGCTATACCATCTCCTTGCTCTAATGTGAAGACTTCCTGGAATTTCTTATTCAGTTCCTTGTCGTTTGTAGTGAATATATCTCCTCCTATTCTAAATTTCATTACTTGTTCCTTTACTGTTTTTTCTTCTGATATGGCTGTGCATCAATTTAGTTGTGTCTTTGCCTTTCTTGAGATGTCATTTTCGTATTGCCCTTCTGCCTCCCTTCTCAACTTGACATATTCATTTCTGGAACTCTGATATCTTTCTCTGCTCTCAAGTGTCTTGTTATTTCTATTGTTTCTCCAAGCCCTTTTACTTTGCTGCTTACCTAGCCTGCGTCACTGATTAAACCATGGGTTTCTCATCTGCATTAAGTTGCTTTCATTTTGTTCCGGGACAATCTTGGTTGCTGCCTCCTAACACTTCTGCATGAAGTAGTCCATCATGTCTTGGGCCGTCTTTCCCCTGAGCTCTGTTTCCCATGTTATTTCTGTTAGGAATTTTCTTATCTCCTCATAGTTTCCCTTTCGGAATGCCAGCCTTTTGTTTTCAATTCCCCTCCTCGAGTTGATTAACCCTTCTTCAACCAGATACTCAAACGTAAGTACACTGTGGTCACTCATTCCTACTGGCACCTCGAAACCGATTTTCCTTATGTTGCAGTCGTTCAGAGTGAAGACTAGATCGAATCTCGCTGGTTCATCGTTTCCTCTCATTCTTGTGGGTACCCTTACATGCTGGCTTAAAAAATTTCTTGTCGCCACCTCTAGTAGTTTGGCTCTCCATGTATCCTCTCCTCCATGCGGTTCCTTGTTCTCCCAGTCTATCCTTCCATGATTGAAGTTCCCCATGATGAGCAGATGGGATTTATTTCTACAGGCAGCAGAGGCAGCCCTCTCGTTTATAGTGTTAACTGCCATGTTATTGATGTCATACTCTTGCCTGGATCTTCTGTTGTTTGGTGGTGGGTTATATATCACTGCTATTACTACTCTTGGTCCTCCCGTCATCATGGTGCCTGTTATGTAGTCTCTGAGGCCCTGGATAAGCATCTCCTTGAAACTCCATTCCTTTCTCTTTAGGAGGGCCACTCTACCTCCTCCCCATCTTTTCCTCTCTTTCCTTTTTACAACGTAGTCCTGTGGAAACACCACATTCGTTAGGATTCCTGAGAGCTTTGTTTCTGTAAGTCCAATTACATCTGGGTTCACTACTTGTGTTCTTTCCCTTAGTCCACTCGCCTTGCTTGCAACCCTATCAATGGTCGAGAACATCACCTTGAAACTGACACTCTTCTGTCCTTCCTCAGTTTCTCTGGATTCCCCTGAAGCAGGGTAACCAGGGAAACCCATCCTGGGAGGGTCCGGAATGGGAGGACCTAGGAAGAGGGACCTGGGGGATCTGGGGAGTGAGGGGGTTGTTAGGATCTGGTATGGGAAGGGTGTTGGAGGAGGGAGGGATTGGGGGGGTGGGGGGGGAAGTGAGGGCTTAGGAAGTGGGGTAGAAAAGACTGCTTGGGGAGTGGGGGAGAGGGGGAGGCTTGATGGTGTGGGAACCGACCTGTGAGATTTATATTTATTTAATTTATATGAATTTATATTTACGTTAATTTATATACTTCGATAGCAATTTGTATAATGATAAGTGGACTGTATTTCTGCAATAATCTCATAATCTCACAAATCGATCCTCTACACATTAGGGGGGGTTATTAAATTTATATAAATGCAGCCAATCAAACTACAGTATTAACTACATACATTGAAAAGGTTCCTTATCTTATAGTACAGCAGGCCTTAGTCCAAACAGGTATAACTAGGATGTAGACACCAAATTATCCTCTTTGAGGTAGCTTCCATCACCCAGTAACTGGTGAACAAAGTCTTGCTTCCTCGTCTTGACCTGTCAAAAGGGCGCTAGCTGTAAAGCCAGAATCCTATATATGACAGGTATATCAGAGAAAATACTGTACATGGAACAATGAAGACCTGGCTTAATTACCTTTAGTTTGAGGCTATCTCGTGCTCTAACCCGTTCACCCTATATAATGACATTAATGGCCATAAATGAAAGATACATGGGTTTCGGAAGAACACTTAACTTGATTTGTTGACAGCGTGTTGATAATGGTACACCTTTGGTTTCCATAACACTACGTCCAAGTAAAATTAACAGGAGCCGAATTTGCTCCCGTGAGCCTCTGGTCTAGTATCAACAATGGCTGCCCCTCCCTCCTCACTGACGCCTGGCTTACATTGTCCAGATGACAGAAAGTGATAGAAGGGTCACATTTACTCTACTTTAATATTGATAATTAAGTTAATTTATATGAGATGGTTTTATGATGGTAAAGTTCAAAGACTAATGTATTTAAGAATAATTCCCACCATAATAGGTGGAGAATTTATAATAGTATGTGGTGATGATATCCCGTTTTCTATAGACGGTAATTCCACTACAAGTTACGTTTTCTATGGTTAACTTGTTTATACAATACAGCTATTATCTGTATGATTATTAAATGGTGTCGGATTTTCCGACAGATGGGGTGCAAGAGGGGGAGGCTTGGAGGGGATGGGTGAGAGGGGGAGGCTTAGGGGAGTGGGGAGAAGCGGAGGCTTAGGGGGGGTATGGGAGGAGGGAGTGACTGGGGGTATGGGGGAGAAGAGGATGTCCTGGGGGGTTGAGAGGATGGGGGGCTTGGGGGGGCCGAAGAGGAGGAGGGAGGGTTTGGGGGGGCAGAAGAGGAGGGAGAGCTTTGGGGGAGGGAGGGCTTAGGGGGTGATAAAGAAGGGAGGGCTTAGATGAGTGGAGGAGAAGAGAGGGCATGGGGGAGAAGAGGGCTTGGGGGATGGGGGTGAAGGGAGGGCTTTTGGCGGAGAGTTTGTAGAAGGTAGAGCTTGGGGGAGGTTGGGAATAAGGGTGGTCCTGGGGAGAGGGGGAGTTCGCCCGAGGTGGGCACTTAGTGGGGGGATGGGGGATAGGATTTTTGTGTGTATTTACCTAGTTGTGCTTGTGGGGGTTGAGCTCAGCTTTTTCGGACCACCTCTCAACTGTCAATCAATCAATTTTTTTTTCACACGAACATACACACACACACACCCAGGAAACTGTTTGCAACAGCTGTCAAACTCCCCGATACCTATAACTGCTATGTAACAAGGGCATCAGAGTGAAAGAAACTTTGCTCATATGTTTCCGCCATCGCTGAGGATCGATCCCTGGTCCCTAAGACTACGAGTCCCAAGCGCTGTCCACTCAGACACAGGCCCCTCGTACAAGTGTTTTTGTGCGTACGTGTGTGTGTTTTGTAGGATAGTTGAAGCTTACATTACATAAAAGGGAAACAATTTAACACCTGCGAGAGGGATGCAGCTACCTTTTCTAATAGGCTACTGCAGGAAATACTAAATCAGGGTGTAGGAAACGGAAACTGCCTGTAGTCATGAAATGACACTGTTGTTGGCTACCTTGATGTCCTTGGTTTCCTGCAATTTATACAAACCCACAACTCTCCGAAATTCTACCACAAAATTTTTATATCATACTAGCTACCAGGGGCCAGATTCACGAAAGCACTTACGCAAGCACTTACGACCCTGTACATCTTTTCTCAATCTTTGGCGGCTTTGTTTACAATTATTAAACAGTTAATGTGCTGCGAAGCACCAGGAGGCTGTTTATAACAATAACAACAGTTGATTGGCAAGTTTTCATGCTTGTAAACTGTTTAATAAATGTAACCAAAGCCGTCAAAGATTGAGGAAAGATGTACACGTTCGTAAGTACTTGCGTAAGTACTTTCGTGAATCTGGCCCCAGGTACAGACCCAATTTTGTGAACTAAACTCCACCCACCAAGGTCGCCAAACAGTGAACAATAATACTTAATCACATATATATTCTATATAAATGTGATTAGCGATAAATGTGATTATACATATGATTGTATACGATATAAATGTGCCCAAGTTTTTCACAATCTCGGCGAATCTGGTTACAAACGAGAGCTCAGTCGCATTCTTTTAAACGACATTCTTCCTTTAAGTCTCGGCCTTAACTATTCTTGGGTCGGGCCTTCTCACAAGCGTCAAATTGTCGAAAGTATTACAGGTAAAAACGGGGGCAGAGACAGGTCGTCTGCTTGCTCTCAAACACACTTGAAGTAACTAGCTCACGTCACGTCAATGTCCATTCGGTATGACATCACTGTCTTGTAAGACATTCATTGGTCCACACCTCCTCCTCTAACACATTCTTGACTTCGCAAGCATACTGGAACTCTTGAGAATCCCCACCTCGTCCAGGAGGAGTCACACCGACTTTTGGTTCCTCCTCCTCACAATATGTCCCTCTTAACTCCCCAGAACCTCACGGCCCTCTATCTTATTAACCTACTTGCATCTTACCAGCTTACATTCATTTATAATCATGCACACGTCTTCATATATGGAGGGAACGTCCAGGAACAACTCTCACCTGATGGCAGCCTAGGCGAAGTCCACTAATAATCACAACAGTGTACTATTTGTACTCACCTATTTGTGCCTGCAGGATCAATCTCTGGCTCTTAGTCCCCGCTTTTCTAGCCGTTGGTCGTCTAATGGAATGACTCCTTATCTATTTCCCTATCTTACTTGCTTTTAAAGTTGTAAATTGAGTTTTCCTCTACTATCTGCTCCTTTAGGTTGTTCCATTTGCTCACACCCTTATGGTAAAAGAATACTTCCCAACATTTCTATGATGCATCTAAGTCCAGCTTCCATCCTTACCGCTTTGTTCTGTTGGTATTCATTGTACACATTTCTTCCTCTCTTTCCATCCTGTCACCCCTAAGTATTTTATACGTCTGCATTATGTCCCCCTCCTCCTTTCTAACGTTGTAAGGTTCAGTTCCTTCAGTCTCTCTTCATACATTATCCCTCCCAACTCTCGGATGATTCTGGCTGCAAACCTCTGCATCCTTTCGAGCTTCCTTATGTGTTTGTATTCTTTTAGATGGGGGCTCCACGATGGGGCGGCGTACTCTAAAACTGGCCTCACATAGGCGATTCTAGAGTGATCTAAAAACCTGAAGGATGTTCTGACTTTTGCTAGCGTCGAGTATGCAGGTAACATTATTCTGTTTATTTGAGCCTCTAGAGTTTAGTTTGGTTTTATGTCCAATCCCAAGTCATTTTCTCTAGCCTTTATTGGAGTTAGTTTCCCTTTATGGTGTATAGCCCTTTCGGTCTTTAGGTGTCTGATCCAATTTCCATCTCCTTACACTTGCTGGTGTTGAACTCTAGCAGAAATTTCTCGGAGCAGCTTTGCAGCTTGTTTAAGTCATCTTGGTGAATCTAATAATCCCCATCTGTCTCCTTAAAAGTGACGAGGGAGGGAGAAGAATGAAATGAAGAACAACTTAGAGTGACGTGGAAGGGAGGAGTGAGGTGAGTGAGAGTGGAGAGTGAGGATGAGTAGTCTGGTGAAAGAGAAAGTTCAGAAAGAGAAAATGGGATGAATTGTAGATTTAGAGAGATGGACAGAAGAGGTAATGGATGATGAGTGGAAAGAGTTAGAAAGAAGAGTTAGAATGAGCCAGAGTAGATTGAGTAGCAGAGGTAGATTGAATGATAGGGCTGCCACCATCTGTTCAGAATTGTTTACAAGGCAGTGAATGGCTCTCGTCTGTTTACAGTTATTATATTCAATATTAACAGTTAAAACTACAAACTTGTACATTATGAAATCCAATCGTTAGTAAGTAAACTTCAGAGTGCTCTGCACTCTAGCTTCACTTTATCATTTGTCAAGAGATGTAGCTAAAAGTAAGGGGATCAGATTTAAAGACAATTTAAAAGTAAGTTAAATGATTATTAATATATAATTATATATTCATTAAAATTCAATCATATTGATATCATAATTCAATAATTTTCCTTTGACTTTCCCATACCAACATTACTGAAGAATCAGAGAAACACAGGAAATTGAGACTAAATACAGAAGTATGCCCCCGAAAATTACACAACATATAATTTGGGGCAAACACAGAATATATCACATTACAATCGAGCTCACCAAGGTCTCTGAGTAAGTTGGTTAGAGAGAGAAGGGCTGGATAGGGGAGGGGGGATATATATCGGACAGTCACGGCCTCCAATAGGCCGGGAGAGGCCGGTGACCTATGGTGACCTGACCTACAGAGTGGGATCTTCAGAGTAGAGTGAGGACCAATTATCGCTGTGTACAATTGCTCAGGTATTTAAGATGGAACCAGGAACTAAACCAAATACTACTAGATAGCCTCTGGCTATCTTCCTACCACACCTAGGCAGCGGTATGTTTGATGGAATGAACACAGGCAATCATCTGAAATGATCAGTTTAGCATAAACTGATAACTTAATTCTAGCATGACTGATAATTAACTCCTCTTCCTTGTCTTTGCTTCCTTTCTCTCCTTATTACTTGGAATCCCCCAGTAAATATGGCATCATTGAACATATAATTGATTTTTGTTTCTACAATTGCAATTAAATTAGAAATACTTTCGCTAACTCTTTCTTTCATTTCATCTGATTTGTTTGTAACTCGTAAACCATATCACAAAGCTCTTCTTGGACAGTCTATTTGCTGAGTTCTCAGAAGCAGTTTAATGCAGGGGGTAGATGAGATGCAGAGGTGGGTGGGAGGCAGAGATTGAGTGAGAGGCAGGGATTAGGTGGGAGGCAGGAAGCAGATTAGCAGAGGGTTGGGGTTAGGGAGTGGTTTGTCAGGGATGGAGTTTGTAAATGTAAAGACGGCAAGGATTGTGAATGGGGTAAGCGTGTCGACGGGGGTAAAGGAGTGAGCTGGGGTTAGGGAGTGGGATGGAAGCCAGGGAGTGGGTGGAGGTTAAAGAGAGGGTTGGGGTTAGGACGTTAGGGGGAGTCAGGTTAGGGTGGGGTTAAGGGAGTGGGCGAGGGACAGGGAGTGGGCTAGAGTCAGAGAGTCGATTGGAGTCAGGGAAGTGGTGGGGGTCAGGGGCTAGGTGGGAGTCAGGGAGTGGGTGTGGGTCAGAGAAGTGGTGGGAGTCAGGGAGTGGGTGAGGGTTAGGGCCTAGGTGGGAGTCAGGGAGTGGGTGGGAGTCAGGGAGTGGGTAGGGGTCAGGGAGTGGGTGGGGGTCAGGGGTTAGGTGGGTGTCAGGGAGTGGGTGAGGGTCAGGGGGTAGGTGGGGTTCAGGGAGTGGGTGGGGGTGAGGGGGTAGGCGGGAATCAGGGAGTGGGTGGGGGTCAGGGAGTGTGTGGGAGTCAGGGAGTGGGTGGATGTCAGAGAGTGGGTGGGGGTCAGAGGGAAGGTGGGTGTCAGTGAGTGGGTGGGGGTCAGGGGGTAGGTGGGTGGCAGGGAGTGGGTGGGGGCCAGGGAGTGGGTGGGTGTCAAGGGGTACGTGGGAGACAGGGAGTAGGTGGGGGTCAGGGGGACGGTGGGAGTCAGAGAGTGAGTGGGGGTCAGGGGGAAGGTGGGGGTCAGGGAGTGGGTGGGGGTCAGGGGGTAAGTATGAGTCATGGAGTGGGTGGGGGGTCAGGGGGAAGGTGGGAGTCAGGGAGTGGGTGGGGGTCAGGGGGTAGGTGGGGGTCAGGGAGTGGGTGGGGGTCAGGGGGTAGGTGGGAGTCATGGAGTGGGTGGGGGGTCAGGGGGAAGGTGGGAGTCAGGGAGTGGGTGGGGGTCAAGGGGTAGGTGGGGATCAGGGAGTGGGTGGGGGTCAGGGGGTAGGTTGGAGTCATGGAGTGGGTGGGGGGTCAGGGGGAAGGTGGGAGTCAGGGAGTGGGTGGGGGTCAGGGGGTAGGTGAGAGTCAAGGTGTGGGTGGGCGTCAAGGTGTGGGTGGGGGGTCAGGGGGTAGGTGAGAGTCAAGGTGTGGGTGGGGGTCAGGAGGAAGGTGGGAGTCAGGGAGTGGGTGGGGGTCAGGAGGAAGGTGGGAGTCAGGGGGTAAGTGAGAGTCGGGGAGTGGGTGGGGGTCACGGGGTTGGTGGGAGTCAGGGAGTGGGTGGAGGTCAGGAGGAAGGTGGGAGTCAGGGGGTAGGTGAGAGTCGGGGGGTGGGTGGGTGTCAGGGGGTAGGTGCAAGTCAGGGAAAGGGCGTGGGGTCAGGTGAGTAGGTGGGAGTCAGGGAGTGGGTGGGGGTCAGGGAGTGGGTGGGAGTCAGCGAGTAGGTGGGTGTCAGGGAGTGGGTGGGGATAAGGGGGTAGGTGGGGGGAGGGGAGTGGGTGGGGGTCAGGGGGAAGGTGGGGGGAAGGGAGAGGGTGGGGGTCAGGGGGAAGGTGGGGGGAAGGGAGTGGGTGGGAGTCAGGGAGTTAGTGGGGGTCAGGGGGTACCTATGAGTCAGGGAGTGGGTGGGGTCTGTTGGTAGGTGGGGGTCAGTTGGTAGATGGGGGTCAGGGAGTGGGTGGGGGTCAGGTGGTAGGTGGGTGTCAGGGGGTAGGTGGGTAGGTGGGAGTCAGGGAGTTAGTGGGGGTCAGGGGGTACCTATGAGTAAGGGAGTGGGTGGGGTCTGTTGGTAGGTGGGGGTCAGTTGGTAGATGGGGGCTCAGGGAGTGGGTGGGGGTCAGGGGGTAGGTGGGTGTCAGGGAGTGGGTGGGGGTCAGTGGGTAGGTGGAAGTCAGGGAGTGGGTGGGAGTCAGGGAGTGGGTGGGAGTCAGGGAGTAGGTGGGTGTCAGGGAGTGGGTGGGGATCAGGGGGGTAGGTGGGAGTCAGGTAATAGGTGGGGGTCAACGGGTAGGTGGGGAGTCAGAGAGTGGGTGGGGATCAAAGGGTAGGTGTGAGTCACGGAGTGGGTGCCGGTCAGGGAGTGGGTGGGGGTCAAGGGGTAGGTGGGAGTCAGGGAGTTTGGGGGCAGGGAGTAGGTGGGGGTCAGGGAGTGGGTGAGAGTCAGGTAATGGGTGGGGGTCAAGGGGTAGGTGGGAGTCAGGGAGTTTGGGGGCTGGGAGTAGGTGGGGTCAGGGAGTGGTTGGGGTCAAGGAGAGTGTGGGGGTCAGTGGGAAGGTGAGAATCAAGGAGTGGTTGGGGGTCAGAGGGTAGGTGGGATTCAGGGAGTGGGTGGGGGTTCAGGGAGTGGGAGGGGGTCAGGGAGTGGGTGGGGGTCAGGGGGTAGGTGGGGGTCATGAAGTGGGTGGGGGTCAGGGAGTGGGTAGGGGTCAGGGTGTAGGTGGGAGTCAGGGAGTGGGTGGGTGTCAGGGGGTAGGTGGGAATCAGGAGTAAAGTGGGGGTCAGGGAGTGGGTGGGGGTCAGGGGGTAGGTGGGAATCAGGAGTAAAGTGGGGGTCAGGGAGTGGGTGGGGGTCAGGGGGTAGGTGGGAATCAGGAGTAAAGTGGGGGTCAGGGAGTGGGTGGGGGTCAGGGGGTAGGTGGGAATCAGGAGTAAAGTGGGGGTCAGGGAGTGGGTGGGGGTCAGGGGGTAGGTGGGAATCAGGAGTAAAGTGGGGGTCAGGGAGTGGGTGGGGGTCAGGGGGTAGTTGGGAATCAGGAGTAAAGTGGGGGTCAGGGAGTGGGTGGGGGTCAGGGGGTAGGTGGGAATCAGGAGTAAAGTGGGGGTCAGGGAGTGGGTGGGGGTCAGGGGGTAGGTGGGAATCAGGAGTAAAGTGGGGGTCAGGGAGTGGGTGGGGGTCAGGGGGTAGGTGGGAATCAGGAGTAAAGTGGGGGTCAGGGAGTGGGTGGGGGTCAGGGGGTAGGTGGGAATCAGGAGTAAAGTGGGGGTCAGGGAGTGGGTGGGAGGTCAGGGGGTAGGTGGGAATCAGGAGTAAAGTGGGGGTCAGGGAGTGGGTGGGGGTCAGGGGGTAGGTGGGAATCAGGAGTAAAGTGGGGGTCAGGGAGTGGGTGGGGGTCAGGGGGTAGGTGGGAATCAGGAGTAAAGTGGGGGTCAGGGAGTGGGTGGGGGTCAGGGGGTAGGTGGGAATCAGGAGTAAAGTGGGGGTCAGGGAGTGGGTGGGGGTCAGGGGGTAGGTGGGAATCAGGAGTAAAGTGGGGGTCAGAGAGTGGGTGGGGGTCAGGGGGTAGGTGGGAATCAGGAGTAAAGTGGGGGTCAGGGAGTGGGTGGGGGTCAGGGGGTAGGTGGGAATCAGGAGTAAAGTGGGGGTCAGGGAGTGGGTGGGGGTCAGGGGGTAGGTGGGAATCAGGAGTAAAGTGGGGGTCAGGGAGTGGGTGGGGGTCAGGGGGTAGGTGGGAATCAGGAGTAAAGTGGGGGTCAGGGAGTGGGTGGGGGTCAGGGGGTAGGTGGGAATCACGAGTAAAGTGGGGGTCAGGGAGTGGGTGGGGGTCAGGGGGTAGGTGGGAATCAGGAGTAAAGTGGGGGTCAGGGAGTGGGTGGGGGTCAGGGGGTAGGTGGGAATCAGGAGTAAAGTGGGGGTCAGGGAGTGGGTGGGGGTCAGGGGGTAGGTGGGAATCAGGAGTAAAGTGGGGGTCAGGGAGTGGGTGGGGGTCAGGGGGTAGGTGGGAATCAGTAGTAAAGTGGGGGTCAGGGAGTGGGTGGGGGTCAGGGGGTAGGTGGGAATCAGGAGTAAAGTGGGGGTCAGGGAGTGGGTGGGGGTCAGGGGGTAGGTGGGAATCAGGAGTAAAGTGGGGGTCAGGGAGTGGGTGGGGGTCAGGGGGTAGGTGGGAATCAGGAGTAAAGTGGGGGTCAGGGAGTGGGTGGGGGTCAGGGGGTAGGTGGGAATCAGGAGTAAAGTGGGGGTCAGGGAGTGGGTGGGGGTCAGGGGGTAGGTGGGAATCAGGAGTAAAGTGGGGGTCAGGGAGTGGGTGGGGGTCAGGGGGTAGGTGGGAATCAGGAGTAAAGTGGGGGTCAGGGAGTGGGTGGGGGTCAGGGGGTAGGTGGGAATCAGGAGTAAAGTGGGGGTCAGGGAGTGGGTGGGGGTCAGGGGGTAGGTGGGAATCAGGAGTAAAGTGGGGGTCAGGGAGTGGGTGGGGGTCAGGGGGTTGGTGGGAATCAGGAGTAAAGTGGGGGTCAGGGAGTGGGTGGGGGTCAGGGGGTAGGTGGGAATCAGGAGTAAAGTGGGGGTCAGGGAGTGGGTGGGGGTCAGGGGGTAGGTGGGAATCAGGAGTAAAGTGGGGGTCAGGGAGTGGGTGGGGGTCAGGGGGTAGGTGGGAATCAGGAGTAAAGTGGGGGTCAGGGAGTGGGTGGGGGTCAGGGGGTAGGTGGGAATCAGGAGTAAAGTGGGGGTCAGGGAGTGGGTGGGGGTCAGGGGGTAGGTGGGAATCAGGAGTAAAGTGGGGGTCAGGGGGTAGGTGGGAATCAGGAGTAAAGTGGGGGTCAGGGAGTGGGTGGGGGTCAGGGGGTAGGTGGGAATCAGGAGTAAAGTGGGGGTCAGGGAGTGGGTGTGGGTCAGGGGGTAGGTGGGAATCAGGAGTAAAGTGGGGGTCAGGGAGTGGGTGGGGGTCAGGGGGTAGGTGGGAATCAGGAGTAAAGTGGGGGTCAGGGAGTGGGTGGGGGTCAGGGGGTAGGTGGGAATCAGGAGTAAAGTGGGGGTCAGGGAGTGGGTGGGGGTCAGGGGGTAGGTGGGAATCAGGAGTAAAGTGGGGGTCAGGGAGTGGGTGGGGGTCAGGGGGTAGGTGGGAATCAGGAGTAAAGTGGGGGTCAGGGAGTGGGTGGGGGTCAGGGGGTAGGTGGGAATCAGGAGTAAAGTGGGGGTCAGGGAGTGGGTGGGGGTCAGGGGGTATGTGGGAATCAGGAGTAAAGTGGGGGTCAGGGAGTGGGTGGGGGTCAGGGGGTAGGTGGGAATCAGAAGTAAAGTGGGGGTCAGGGAGTGGGTGGGGGTCAGGGGGTAGGTGGGAATCAGGAGTAAAGTGGGGGTCAGGGAGTGGGTGGGGGTCAGGGGGTAGGTGGGAATCAGGAGTAAAGTGGGGGTCAGGGAGTGGGTGGGGGTCAGGGGGTAGGTGGGAATCAGGAGTAAAGTGGGGGTCAGGGAGTGGGTGGGGGTCAGGGGGTAGGTGGGAATCAGGAGTAAAGTGGGGGTCAGGGAGTGGGTGGGGGTCAGGGGGTATGTGGGAATCAGGAGTAAAGTGGGGGTCAGGAAGTGGGTGGGGGTCAGGGGGTAGGTGGGAATCAGGAGTAAAGTGGGGGTCAGGGAGTGGGTGGGGCTCAGGGGGTAGGTGGGAATCAGGATTAAAGTGGGGGTCAGGGAGTGGGTGGGGGTCAGGGGGTAGGTGGGAATCAGGAGTAAAGTGGGGGTCAGGGAGTGGGTGTGGGTCAGGGGGTAGGTGGGAATCAGGAGTAAAGTGGGGGTCAGGGAGTGGGTGGGGGTCAGGGGGTAGGTGGGAATCAGGAGTAAAGTGGGGGTCAGGGAGTGGATGGGGGTCAGGGGGTAGGTGGGAATCAGGAGTAAAGTGGGGGTCAGGGAGTGGGTGGGGGTCAGGGGGTAGGTGGGAATCAGGAGTAAAGTGGGGGTCAGGGAGTGGGTGGGGGTCAGGGGGTAGGTGGGAATCAGGAGTAAAGTGGGGGTCAGGGAGTGGGTGGGGGTCAGGGGGTAGGTGGGAATCAGGAGTAAAGTGGGGGTCAGGGAGTGTGTGGGGGGTCAGGGGGTAGGTGGGAATCAGGAGTAAAGTGGGGGTCAGGGAGTGGGTGGGGGTCAGGGGGTAGGTGGGAATCAGGAGTAAAGTGGGGGTCAGGGAGTGGGTGGGGGTCAGGGGGTAGGTGGGAATCAGGAGTAAAGGGGGGGTCAGGGAGTGGGTGGGGGTCAGAGGGTAGGTGGGAATCAGGAGTAAAGTGGGGGTCAGGGAGTGGGTGGGGGTCAGGGGGTAGGTGGGAATCAGGAGTAAAGTGGGGGTCAGGGAGTGGGTGGGGGTCAGGGGGTAGGTGGGAATCAGGAGTAAAGTGGGGGTCAGGGAGTGGGTGGGGGGTCAGGGGGTAGGTGGGAATCAGGAGTAAAGTGGGGGGTCAGGGAGTGGGTGGGGGTCAGGGGGTAGGTGGGAATCAGGAGTAAAGTGGGGGTCAGGGAGTGGGTGGGGGTCAGGGGGTAGGTGGGAATCAGGAGTAAAGTGGGGGTCAGGGAGTGGGTGGGGGTCAGGGGGTAGGTGGGAATCAGGAGTAAAGTGGGGGTCAGGGAGTGGGTGGGGGTCAGGGGGTAGGTGGGAATCAGGAGTAAAGTGGGGGTCAGGGAGTGGGTGGGGGTCAGGGGGTAGGTGGGAATCAGGAGTAAAGTGGGGGTCAGGAGGTTTTTTTTCTACCACAGACGTGGCCACACATTTACAATGCTAACCAGCATATATACATTTTCTTCTGTCCTCCATGGACAGGGTTAGAGATGTGTTAAACATATAGTTCAGGAGTTTATTGAACACTCAACCACATTCGGTGCTTTTAAAATGCTAAGCTAACCTACATACGTAAATACATAGATACACAGATTTACGTATGCCCTACATAAAGTGTTCGATGTGTCTTTTACATAGTATCATTAATGTGCATTTACAAAGGTGAAATGTAATTCTGATCAGCTTCCATATATACTTTATACATATATATATATATATATATATATATATATATATATATATATATATATATATATATATATATATATATATATATATATATATATATATATATATATATGTATACATGTATATATACATATATACACACACACATGCATTCACATACATTTGTCTCTTTTACTCTGACAGAGTGAGGTAGCTGATAGAGAAACTAGTGTGCAGTTAAGCACTTAATCACTGAAGGTGATTAGGGTGCTTTTACAAGCTCAGGTTATATAGTTACATCACATACATACACTGTATAATTGATACATTACATGGTTAATCTTGGGTACAAGTCCAATATATAATCAAGTGTTCCAGCACTCCAGGGTGTCAGGTAGTGGGTGGGGATCAGGGGGGTAGGTGGGAGTCAGGGATTGGGAGGCAGTCAGGGAGTAGGTGGGGGTCATTGAGTGGGTGGGGGCCAGGGGGGTAGGTGGGAGTCAGGTAATAGGAGGGGGTCAACGGGTTGGTGGGGGTCAGGGAGTGGGTGGGGATCAAAGGGAAGGTGGGAGTCAAGGAGTGTGTGCCGGTCAGGGAGTGGGTGGGAGCCAGGGAGTAGGTGGGAGTCAGGGAGAGGGTGGGGGTCAGGTGGTAGGTGAAAGTCAGGTAGTGGGTGGGGGTCAAGGGGTAGGTGGGAGCCAGGTAATAAGTGGGGTCAAGGGGTAGGTGGGGGTCAGGGAGTGGGTGGGGATCAAGGGGAAGGTGGGAGTCAGATAGTGGGTGCCGATCAGGGGGTAGGTGGGAGTCAGGGAGTGGGGGGTCAGTGAGTGGGTGGGGCTCAAGGGGTAGATGGGAGTCAGGGAGTGTATTCACCTAGTTGTGTTTGCGGGGGTTGAGCTCTGGCTCTTTGGTCCCGCCTCTCAACCGTCAATCAACAGGTGTACAGATTCATGAGCCTATCGGGCTCTGTCATATCTACACTTGAAACTGTGTATGGAGTCAGCCTCCACCACATCACTTCCTAATGCATTCCATTTGTCAACCACTCTGACACTAAAAAAGTTCTTTCTAATATCTCTGTGGCTCATTTGGGCACTCAGTTTCCACCTGTGTCCCCTTGTGCATGTTCCCCTTGTGTTAAATAGACTGTCTTTATCTACCCTATCAATCCCCTTCAGAATCTTGAATGTGGTGATCATGTCCCCCCTAACTCTTCTGTCTTCCAGCGAAGTGAGGTTTAATTCCCGTAGTCTCTCCTCGTAGCTCATACCTCTCAGCTCGGGTACTAGTCTGGTGGCAAACCTTTGAACCTTTTCCAGTTTAGTCTTATCCTTGACTAGATATGGACTCCATGCTGGGGCTGCATACTCCAGGATTGGCCTGACATATGTGGTGTACAAAGTTCTGAATGATTCTTTACACAAGTTTCTGAATGCCGTTCGTATGTTGGCCAGCCTGGCATATGCCGCTGATGTTATCCGCTTGATATGTGCTGCAGGAGACAGGTCTGGCGTGATATCAACCCCCAAGTCTTTTTCCTTCTCTGACTCCTGAAGAATTTCCTCTCCCAGATGATACCTTGTATCTGGCCTCCTGCTCCCTACACCTATCTTCATTACATTACATTTGGTTGGGTTAAACTCTAACAACCATTTGTTCGACCATTCCTTCAGCTTGTCTAGGTCTTCTTGAAGCCTCAAACAGTCCTCTTCTGTTTTAATCCTTCTCATAATTTTAGCATCGTCCGCAAACATTGAGAGAAATGAATCGATACCCTCCGGGAGATCATTTACATATATCAGAAACAAGATAGGACCGAGTACAGAGCCCTGTGGGACTCCACTGGTGACTTCACGCCAATCGGAGGTCTCACCCCTCACCGTAACTCTCTGCTTCCTATTGCTTAGATACTCCCTTATCCACTGGAGCACCTTACCAGCTACACCTGCCTGTCTCTCCAGCTTATGTACCAGCCTCTTATGCGGTACTGTGTCAAAGGCTTTCCGACAATCCAAGAAAATGCAGTCCGCCCAGCCCTCTCTTTCTTGCTTAATCTGTGTCACCTGATCGTAGAATTCTATCAAGCCTGTAAGGCAAGATTTACCCTCCCTGAATCCATGTTGGCGATTTGTCACGAAGTCCCTTCTCTCCAGATGTGTTACCAGGTTTTTTCTCACGATCTTCTCCATCACCTTGCATGGTATACAAGTCAAGGACACTGGCCTGTAGTTCAGTGCCTCTTGTCTGTCGCCCTTTTTGTATATTGGGACCACATTCGCCGTCTTCCATATTTCTGGTAGGTCTCCCGTCTCTAGTGACTTACTATACACTATGGAGAGTGGCAGGCAAAGTGCCTCTGCACACTCTTTCAGTACCCATGGTGAGATCCCATCTGGACCAACAGCCTTTCTAACATCCAGATCCAGCAGGTGTCTCTTGACCTCCTCTCTCGTAATTTCGAACTCCTCCAAGGCCGCCTGGTTTACCTCCCTTTCTCCTAGCACAGTGACCTCACCCTGTTCTATTGTGAAGACCTCCTGGAACCTCTTGTTGAGTTCCTCACACACCTCTCTGTCATTCTCTGTATACCTGTCCTCGCCTGTTCTAAGTTTCAATACCTGTTCTTTCACTGTTGTTTTCCTTCTGATGTGACTGTGGAGTAGCTTTGGTTCGGTCTTGGCTTTGTTTGCTATATCATTTTCAAAATTTTTCTCTGCTTCTCTTCTCACCCTGACGTACTCATTCCTGGTTCTCTGGTATCTCTCTCTGCTTTCTGGTGTTCTGTTATTCCGGAAGTTCCTCCACGCCTTTTTGTTCAGTTTCTTCGCTTCCATACATGCCCTATTATACCATGGATTCTTCTGTTGCTTCTCGGATTTTTCCCTTTGGGCCGGGATGAACCTGTTTACTGCCTCCTGACACTTTTGGGTAACATAGTCCATCATACCCTGTACAGACTTGTCTCTGAGGTCTGTGTCCCAAGGTATTTCACTTAGGAAACTTCTCATCTGTTCATAATTCCCCTTTTCGGTATGCCAGCCTTTTGATTCCTAGTTCTTTTTGGGGGGAGATAAGTCCTAGCTCTACCAGGTACTCAAAGTTCAATACACTGTGGTCACTCATTCCCAAGGGCGCTTCCATCTTAACTTCCCTTATATCCCATTCATTTAGGGTAAATATCAAATCAAGCATTGCTGGTTCATCTTCTCCTCTCATTCTTGTTGGTTCTTTGGTGTGCTGGCTTAGAAAGTTTCTTGTTGCCACGTCCAGCAGCTTAGCTCTCCATGTTTCTGGTCCTCCATGCGGGTCTCTGTTCTTCCAATCTATCTTCTCATGGTTGAAGTCCATAATTAATAGTCCAGATCCATTCCTGCTAGCAACAGAAGCTGCTCTTTCTATTATGTTAATGGTGGCCATGTTGTTTCTATCATATTCCTGTCTAGGTCTTCTGTCATTTGGTGGTGGATTATATATGACTGCGACTATAATTTTTTTCCCTCCATTTGTTACAGTACCTGCTATGTAGTCACTGAAACCTTCGCAGCCCTGAATATCCATCTCCTCAAAATCCCAGCCTTGTCTTACCAGCAGAGCTACACCACCCCCACCTCTTCCTTCCCTCTCTTTCCTCATAACATAATAGTCCTGTGGGAACACTGCATTTGTTATCGTTTTCGTGATCTTTGTTTCTGTGAGGGCTATTATGTCTGGGTTTTCCTCTAGTACCAGTTCTCCAAGCTCATTTGCTTTATTTGTAATTCCATCTATGTTTGTGTACATCGCTTTGAGGCTCACTTTCTTCTGTCCCTTCTCAAATCTCCTCCTTGGTGAGTGTTCTGCTGGTGGGGGAGGCTGTTCCATGGGTGTGAGGACCTGTGAGGTGGATAACAGGGTCTCAGAGGATACTGGGATGAGGGGCGGGGGATCCAGTGAAGGGGGAGGGACAGGGAGGGTATGGGGTGAAAGGGGAGGGAGGACGGGAAGGAAAGGGGGGAAGGGAGGACTCGGGAGGAGGGCAGGGGTAGAAGGGTGGGGATTGGGTGTGGGGGGAGGGAGATTTTGCTGAACATTTGAGTGGGGGCAGGGAGGGTTTGGGGTAGGGGGGTTTTCTATGCAGTGGAGGGAGGCGGGGTTGTCCTCCCTTCTGGTGTTACTGGGTAGCTGGTTGTGGGTTCCCCCCATCGCCTCTGGGGGTGTTGGGTTGGGAGCTGTGACTTCCTGGTTTTCCCCTCTCGCCCTGCGCCTCTTCCTTGCTTCTGCCGCCACGGCTCTCTCCTCCCTTGTCATGTCTCTCTGGAGGAATACATTTTTTAATTTTCCCACTTTTTTCAGGGAGCTCTTCCTTGATAGGATCTTCTCCTTTGTGTTCTCGTTTGCAAACACTATCTTTATCATTCGGTCTCGGTCTTTGTTGTACCGGCCTAGCCTGAAAACCTTCTCAATGCTATGCTCAGCCCCTTCCATGTCTAGTGCCTTTAGTACTTCATTCACTGCTGCTTTGTCCTTGTCACTCCACTCTGTCCTATTAGATCCTTCCTGCTCCTTAATACCCACAGCAACCACTGATCTGTTCCTTTCCAGCAGTTGGCTAGTGGAGCGTGCCGCCTCCTGCGAGGTGGCTGCTTTCATGGCCACCTCCATCACTGCAGTCATTACTTCAGAGTTATTTTTTTTTAGTATTTCCCAAATGTTGCTTTTATTGTGGCATTGTCATCCAGAAAACTATTACCACCTTCTCCCTGGGTGGTTTTCTGATTCTCAACCTCGATACCATTTTCTTTGAGGGCTGTAATCTCCTCCTTTGCTGCTGTCAGCTCTCTTTTCAGGTTGCTTATTTCGTTCTTCATTTCCTGCATCATTTCTTGCATCTCACTCTTGATGTCCTCCAGAAACTCCTCCAGTGTGTGGGGATCAGGGTGTAGGTGGGAGTCAGGGAGTGGGTGGGGGTGAAAGGGTAGGGGGGAGTCAGAGAGTGAGTGGAGGTGAGGGGGTAAGTGGGAGTCAGGGAGTGGGTGGGGGTCAGGGTGTAGGTGGGAGTCAGGGAGTAGGTGGGGGTCAGGGAGAAGGTGGGTGTCAGGGAGTGGGTGAGTGTCAGGGGGTAGGTGGGAGTCAGGGAGTAGGTGGGAGTCAGGAAGTGGGTGGGAGTCAGGGAGTGGGTGAGTGTCAGGGGGTAGGTGGGAGTCAGGGAGTGGGTGGGGGTCAGGGGGTAGGTGGGGGTCATGGAGTGGGTGGGGGTTAGGGGGTAGGTGGGGGTCAGGGTGTGGCTGGGAGTCAGGAAGTGGGTGGGAGTCAGGGAGTGGGTGAGTGTCAGGGGGAAGGTGGTGGTCAGGAAGTGGGTGGGGGTCAGGGGGTAGGTGGGAGTCAGCGAGTGGGTGGGGGTTAGGGGGTAGGTGGGGGTCAGGGTGTGGGTGGGGGTTAGGGGGTAGGTGAGAGTAAGGAAGTGGAGTGGGAGTTAGAAAGAGGGAAGTGGTCAAGGACTTGGTGGTGGAATCAACAAGAGGAGAGGATCAAGGAATAAGCAAGTATTAGGGAGTGGGTTGGGGCAGGGAGTGAGCAGGAGCCTGGGAGTGAGCAGGAGCCTGGGAGTGAGCAGGAGCCTGGGAGTAAGCAGGAGCAGGAGCCTGGGAGTGCGCAGGAGCCTGGGAGTGGGCAGGAGCCTGGGCGTGGGCAGGAGCCTAGGAGTGAGCAGTAGCCTGGGAGTGAGCAGGAGCCTGGGAGTGGGTAGGAGCCTGGGAATGGGTAGGAGCCTGGGAGAAGGCAGGAGTCTGGGAGTGGGCAGGAGCCTGGGAGTGGGCAGGTGCCTGGGAGTGGGTAAGAGCCTGGGAGTGGGTAGGAGCCTGGGAGAAGGCAGGAGCCGGGGAATGGGCAGGAGCCTGAGAGTGGGCAGGAGCCTGGGAGTGAGCAGGAGCCTGGGAGTGAGCAGGAGCCTGGGAGTGGGTAGGAGCCTGGGAGTGGGTAGGAGCCTGGGAGAAGGCAGGTGCCTGGGAGTGGGCAGGAGCCTGGGAGTAGGCAGGAGCCTGGGAGTGGGTAGGAGCCTGGGAGTGAGAAGGAGCCTGGGAGTGGGTAGGAGCCTGGGAGTGGGTAGGAGCCTTTGAGAAGGCAGGTGTCTGGGAGTGGGCAGGAGCCTGGGAGTGGGTAGGAGCCTGGGAGTGGGCAGGAGCCTGGGAATGAGCAGGAGCCTGGGAGTGAGCAGGAGCCTGGGAGTGAGCAGGAGCCTGGGAGTGAGCAGGTGCCTAGGAGTGGGTAGGAGCCTGGGAGTGGGTAGGAGCCTGAGAGTGGACAGGAGCCTGGGAGTGAGCAGGAGCCTGGGAGTGAGCAGGAGCCTGGGAGTGAGCAGGAGCCTGGGAATGAGCAGGAGCCTGGGAGTGGGTAGGAGCCTGGGAGTGGGTAGGAGCCTGGGAGTGGGCAGGAGCCTGGGAGTGGGCAGGTGCCTGGGAGTGGGTAGGAGCCTGGGAGTGGGCAGGTGCCTGGGAGTGGGCAGGAGCCTGGGAGTGAGCAGGAGCCTGGGAGTGAGCAGGAGCCTGGGAGTGAGCAGGAGCCTGGGAGTGCGCAGGAGCCTGGGAGTGGGCAGGAGCCTGGGCGTGGGCAGGAGCCTAGGAGTGAGCAGTAGCCTGGGAGTGAGCAGGAGCCTGGGAGTGGGTAGTAGCCTGGGAATGGGTAGGAGCCTGGGAGAAGGCAGGAGTCTGGGAGTGGGCAGGAGCCTGGGAGTGGGCAGGTGCCTGGGAGTGGGTAAGAGCCTGGGAGTGGGTAGGAGCCTGGGAGAAGGCAGGAGCCGGGGAGTGGGCAGGAGCCTGAGAGTGGGCAGGAGCCTGGGAGTGAGCAGGAGCCTGGGAGTGAGCAGGAGCCTGGGAGTGGGTAGGAGCCTGGGAGTGGGTAGGAGCCTGGGAGAAGGCAGGTGCCTGGGAGTGGGCAGGAGCCTGGGAGTAGGCAGGAGCCTGGGAGTGGGTAGGAGCCTGGGAGTGAGAAGGAGCCTGGGAGTGGGTAGGAGCCTGGGAGTGGGTAGGAGCCTGGGAGAAGGCAGGTGTCTGGGAGTGGGCAGGAGCCTGGGAGTGGGTAGGAGCCTGGGAGTGGGCAGGAGCCTGGGAATGAGCAGGAGCCTGGGAGTGAGCAGGAGCCTGGGAGTGAGCAGGAGCCTGGGAGTGAGCAGGTGCCTAGGAGTGGGTAGGAGCCTGGGAGTGGGTAGGAGCCTGAGAGTGGACAGGAGCCTGGGAGTGAGCAGGAGCCTGGGAGTGAGCAGGAGCCTGGGAGTGAGCAGGAGCCTGGGAATGAGCAGGAGCCTGGGAGTGGGTAGGAGCCTGGGAGTGGGTAGGAGCCTGGGAGTGGGCAGGAGCCTGGGAGTGGGCAGGTGCCTGGGAGTGGGTAGGAGCCTGGGAGTGGGCAGGTGCCTGGGAGTGGGCAGGAGCCTGGGAGTGAGCAGGAGCCTGGGAGTGAACAGGAGCCTGGGAGTGGGTAGGAGCCTAGGAGTGGGTAGGAGCCTGGGAGTGGGCAGGAGCCTGGGAGTGAGTAGGAGCCTGGGAGTGGGTAGGAGCCTGGGAGTGGGCAGGAGCCTGGGCGTTGGTAGGAGCCTGGGAGTGGGTAGGAGCCTGGGAGAAGGCAGGAGCCTGGGAGTGGGCAGGTGCCTGGGAATGGGTAGGAGCCTGGGAGTGGGCAGGTGCCTGGGAGTGGGCAGGAGCCTGGGAGTGAGCAGGAGCCTGGGAGTGAGCAGGAGCCTGGGAGTGGGTAGGAGCCTGGGAGTGGGCAGGAGCCTGAGAGTGGGCAGGAGCCTGGGAGTGGGTAGGAGCCTAGGACTGGGTAGGAGCCTGGGAGTGGGCAGGAGCCTAGGACTGGGTAGGAGCCTGGGAGTGGGCAGGAGCCTGGGAGTGAGTAGGAGCCTGGGAGTGGGCAGGAGCTTGAGAGTGGGCAGGAGCCTGGGAGTGGGCAGGAGCCTGGGAGTGGGCAGGAGCCTGGGAGTGGGCAGGAGCCTGGGAGTGGGTAGGAGCCTGGGAGAAGGCAGGAGCCTGGGAGTGGGCAGGAGCCTGGGAGTGGGTAGGAGCCTGGGAGTGAGCAGGAGCATGGGAGTGGGCAGGAGCCTGGGAGTGGGCAGGAGCCTGGGAGTGGGCAGGAGCCTGGGAGTGGGTAGGAGCCTGGGAGAAGGCAGGAGCCTGGGAGTGGGTAGGAGCCTGGGAGTGGGTAGGAGCCTGGGAGTGGGCAGGAGCCTGGGAGTGGGTAGGAGCCTGGGAGAAGGCAGGAGCCTGGGAGTGGGTAGGAGCCTGGGAGTGGGTAGGAGCCTGGGAGTGAGCAGGAGCCTGGGAGTGAGTAGGAGCCTGGGAGTGAGCAGGAGCCTGGGAGTGAGTAGGAGCCTGGGAGTGAGCAGGAGCCTGGGAGTGAGTAGGAGCCTGGGAGTGAGCAGGCGCCTGGGAGTGAGCAGGCGCCTGGGAGTGAGCAGGCGCCTGGGAGTGGGCAGAACACTTAATGTCTGAGCCCACATGAATGAACTATGCCACCTTCAAAGTGTTGATTTTGGTAATCTTAATTGTAAATGGAGAAAATGTTCAAGACGAATCTTGAGTATTCATCCTGACACTCATTGCAATCTCATTTCAAGCGTTATGTCCATATTCACACTTGAAGAAATTGTTCACAAACGAATGGCATCCTTTTGTCTGAATGAAATTGTACATCCAGCAAACTCAATCAATTCCCTTTTATTACACGGAATAGTCACTACCAATTCCAACTATCCCAGAGGTAAAAACTTAAGTTAAATACAACTATATACATTCATACAGAATGCATGATATATATAATGGTGCAGCAGGTATACATGATTGAATAAAACAATAAAACAACTAGTCAGCAGAGAAAGCAGGGAGACCCCCATCTGGATAACTGGAATTATGAAGGAACTGCTGTGAAAAAGAGACGCCTTACTGCCAGGAATGTTGAGTTCTATGAAAGTCAGATCTATGTTGCATGAACTGTGGGTTGGGAGTGATTTCGATTCGGGTTTGCCCTAGAATCAAATACATGGAGACTGCTGAGGGTGTAAATTTTGTTTTTATAAAGTCATTGAATGATTAGTTTATATTAAACCCTTAAATTATGTTCTCATTGTCAGAGTTTCATGTTATATTGTTTTTAACACTTGCTTTAAGATAAATAGTTCAGTGTAAACCTGTGTAAACTAACAACTATCTATGTACTAAACATACATTCATTTACAATATTGTTTTTAATGCAGTGATTGTAAGTGCACCTGGACTCCTCATCACGGCCGACAGAGACTTACCTGTATCCTGTTTGGTTATGCGCAGCTTGAACCCTTCACCACGGCTACAATTGCAGTCAATCAAGTAACCATTGAAGGTGTGCGTACCAGGCTTGGTGGTGCAGTAGCGATCTGTGGCAACAAACAAAACCAGTAATATATAAAGATCTTGGGAATGTTTTTTTGTCATTTGCTTACATATGTATTAATTGTTTTTTACTTATTATGATTTCAATTTAATGTTAATTATTTTCAGTATTTTTATTTATTATTACTATTAATTTTATTATTATCATTATTTTAATTGTAATTATTTTGAATTTAATTGTTATTATATTTTATAATATTTCCATTAATTTAAATATAATGGCTTTTTTTTAAATCATGTTATTGAGTACAGCAAACTTGTTCATGGAGAACTCTTCGAACTCCTAAGAAAATGTTTTGGAAGAGACGAATGTCGTCTATGCCTTCACTGCTCACTTTGGGAATGGCAGCCCAACGATCTCAGTACATGGGCAAGACAGTATGACTATTGTGGTTCTTTTTAAAATTTTGTGAACGAAATAAAACATAATATTCACCTTTCAATGTCAAGAAAAATTCCAAAGGACTTAAATGTAAACTTTCTAGCAAACGGTTTTCTATATTTTTTAAATGATGTGATATAGACTTGGCATTTTCAAATGTTAGTGTCAGATGAAGCTTGAAATTACCATAATCTTAAGTGTAAACTACCTGTAGATTTCAATGTAAACTTTCTTATTGTAGACTTTTCCTGCAAAATTTAAATGGTACGACGAAGAGGACCCGTTTTTGTTTTTGGAAAGAGAGATGTGTGTATGAAATTCCGGTAGGTTTAAATATAAAATTCCCATATCTTTAAATGTAAACATCCCAGCCCGTAGACTTAAAATTAAGATCAGAGGGTCTAGACTTAAATAGACTTCCTAGGTCATGGACTTTAATGTAAACTTCCTAGGTCATAGACTTGAGTAAAAACTTCTTGTGCCGTTGACATAAATGTATATCCTAGGACATAGACTTTAATACAAACTTCCTACATCATAGACATAGACTAGACCAATGGATTTCCTTGGGCATATTAAGTAAACTCACTAGGCCATAGATTTTAATGTCAACTTCCTAAGGAATAGACTTTAATGCAAATTTCATAATTCATAGACTTTAATGCAAATTTCCTAGCTCATAGGTTTTAATGCAAAGCCTTCCTGTAGACTTAAAATGGAGTCGCTAAAGTGTTTCTAGACCAAAGGCTTAAAAAGAAGTCACCACAGAGTTCCCAAGTTTCCTATCCAAGATATTCGTATCCGGGTTTACAATTAGTTTACTAACGACGGACGTCTCAGTGACCCTGTAATAAAGCAGTCTGTCATCCATCACCTTACACCTGCCAGCCACCCGAGCACAACCACTGCCGCTGCCGCCATCACAAGCAAAGCAATAGTGTTAAACTGATGCCTCTAGTTTCTTGTTTCACTGTTTGTTATTGTTCAGTTTCCACACTGCAAATCACCTCTTAGCTGTCTCGAAAGGTATTCAACTTAAGGCATCATAACATAACCTGACCTAACATCTTAATCAGATTGTAGGCTGGGGAAAGAATAATTATTAACAATTAAACTCGCATTTACAAACATTCTTCTGGGCGGTGTGTGTACAGACAATAAATCTTGTAAGCACTTTCTCCAACAGGGCAGCTCGAGGAAGAGATACAAAGACAGGAAGAGGCAGATAAAGAAGGGAAAAGAGAGGGACGAAGATATGATGACCAAACCACACTTCAGGACGGACCGAAACGTCATCGTAGGTTCCTTTTCTGGTGTTTCGTTTGGTCACAATATCTTCAGCAACGTTATTGTGGCTCTTCGTTTGCATAGGGAAGCAGAGAGAGATGATGGAGGTAAGTGTGTGAGTAATTATCCCCAGGTTCACCCCATAGTAACTCCTGTAATACATTTCCGTTCCTTCATCCCTCATACAAAAGTAAATACTTATTATCATTCAAAAGTATAATAGCAAAAACTGATTCATATTCTTGGTAGAGAATATGAATCAGTTTTTTTTTAATTTTAATCAGAATTTGAATTTGATTTTTTTTTAATTTTGAATCAGTTTTCTTCAGCTTCTCCAACTGTACCAAATATTGGTAGAGTTGTTTCCAAGGGGTTGTCATAGCCAGGGGGTGGTAATGGGGGACGAGCTCCCATGACCTATAAAATGCTCCTATACTGCATGCGTCTCAAATAGCCTCTGACAACCAAGTCCAACTCCTGGCCAGCATGGGTGGCTTAGTCTTTAAATCCGGCGGAACTGCTATTACCGACAGGAGAAGGGGCGAGGGCGTGCCTCTGGCGCCTTAAAACTAGCTGCTCCGGGTAGATGGGACTTGATAGGCTGGGAAGGCAGCCCATCTAGGGGAACGAAAACCCTGATTTTAAACCTCCGCTGCCTTGCTGCCATACCCCTTTTTTGGGGAAAGGCTTCAGGAGTCAACATCAAGGAAAAATCCGGAGTTGGAGCCCCTAAGGCAGTTCGTTGTTGACTTCGACCTCGTTCTGGCAGCGCCTGCGACGATGCTGGAACCATCTGTATTGGTATTTACCTTTCCATTGGATAATGTCAGCAACGTGGAGAAGGGGGACCTGTTGCGTGAGTAACAGCTTCTCCTCCATATCTACCTACCCAGGCTTTGCGCCCTGGAGAGGACACTCCAGCTTCGACTCATAGCGTCGAACCAACACGGGAAGCGACAGTCTACCAGTTTTAAGTCTTCTGCTCAATTGGGTGAAGAGTGTGACGCCGGGGGTTGCTTCCGACGGTGGGAGGGGTCATCGCATCCCACTGGGAAGCTACAGCACGCCTCAAGCTGGGCAAACCCCAGCCAATAAGGTTTTGCCTCGCCACAATCCGTTAACATCACTGGGTGCGTGGGGTTTAGGGTGAAAACCGACAAGCTGCCCGACAACTTTGCACCAAGCAATACCAAACTTAAAAAGAAAATATCAACTGCCCTAAAGTGGGCACATGGAACGTCAGGACACTGACACCATGTTTCTCTGACGACCTGCAAAAAATCAATGACGCCCGAAAAACAGCAATCATCGATAGGGAGCTGAGCAAACTGCAGATGGATATTGTTGCTCTCCAAGAGACCAGGCTTCCAGGATCAGGATCTGTGAGAGAGAGGACCTTCTCTTTCTTGTGGCAAGGAAAACCTCCAGATTAGACCAGAGACATGGTGTGGGATTTGCCGTCAGGAATGCACTGTTGGGACACATTATGCCACCGATGGGGGAAACCGAACGAATTCTGTCTCTGCAACTGCACTCCCAAACAGGACCAGTCAATGTAATTTGTGCAAATGCACCAACCCTGACTTCTCCAGCAGAGGCAAAGCAAAAATTCTACGATGACCTCAACAGAGTCATAGCGAGAATCCCTGTAAAGGAGCCACTGTTCATCCTCGGCGTCTTTAACGCCAGAGTGGGTGCCGAGCACAACATTTGGCCCACTTGTCTGGGTCAATTTGGCATAGGGAGGATGAATGAAAATGGGCAATGTCTGCTAGAACTCTGCTGCCTTCATGGTCTTTGTGTCGCCAACACGTTCTTCGGCACAAAGCCTCAACACCGAGTATCTTGGAGACACCCCAGATCCAAGCACTGGCACCAGCTTGACCTGATTCTTACCAGGCGTGCAAGTCTACCCAGCGTCAAGATTACGCGTAGCTACCAGAGTGCTGTCTGTGACACCGACCACTCCCTGGTATGTAGCAGGGTCAAGATGCAACCAAAGAAGATTCATCACTCGAAAAAGGCGGGCAGACCTCGCATCGACACCACCAAGACCCGCAACCAGGACAAGGTGGAAGATTTTGCACACGTGCTCGAGGAAGCTCTCCCTGGCCCAGCTGGGGTCACTGCCTGTAAAAGATGGGAGCACTTCAGAGACGCTGTGTTCAACGCTGCCATTTCCACCTTTGGCAAGAAGACCAGCAGGTCGGCAGACTGGTTCGAGGCTCACTCGGAAGAGATGATACCTGTAATCGAAGAGAAGAGAAACGCCTTGGCAGCCTACAAAGCCTGCCCAAGTCAGCGCAAGTTACAGATCCTTCGGGCCGTCCGCTGCAAAGTGCAGCAGAGCGCCAGGCGATGTGCCAACAACTATTGGCTCCAGCTCTGCTCCCAGATACAGACTGCAGCGGATACAGGCAATGTAAGGGGAATGTATGATGGCATCAAGCAGGCCCTCGGCCCAATCCAGAGGAAGACCGCTCCTCTGAAATCTGCCACTGGCGAGGTGATTCAGGACCAGACACTGCAGCTGAAGCGCTGGGTCGAGCACTACTCTGAGCTATACGCCAGGGACAATGTGGTTACTGAAGACGCCCTGAGCGCCATTGAGTGCCTGCCTGTGTTAATGGAGCTCGACAGCGAACCGACCCTGGAAGAACTCAGCGATGCCCTAGACTCCCTTGCTTCTGGTAAAGCTCCTGGCAAAGATGGCATTCCTGCTGAGACCTTGAAGTGCTACAGAGGTAGCCTGCTCATGGAGCTGCATGAAATTCTCTGCCTCTGCTGGGAAGAAGGAGAGGTGCCACAGGACATGAGGGATGCCAACATCGTCATGCTGTATAAGAATAAAGGTGACAGGGGCGACTGCAACAACTACCGTGGAATCTCCCTTCTCAGTATTGTCGGAAAGCTGTTTGCTCGAGTCGCATTGAAGAGGCTCCAAGTGCTTGCAGAGAGAGTCTATCCAGAATCACAATGCGGATTCAGAGCTGGCAGGTCCACCATCCACCAGCATTCACGGTCTCACAATAATTTATTTTTCTATAGTTTCTGAACTGATTGCTAGTCGTCAGGTTTTGCCATAATCAAAAGCTGGAATATATATTTAAGTCATTTCGTTCATTATATTACAAATGTTTTTTTTAATCATTGTTATTTGTAACCATATATCAAATACACTTAGTAACATGTGGTAATATTTTGTTTGTGAATAATTGTAAACAAACAGCAAAGGACCAGTAATTATTTCTTTTATGGAGGGTTCTGTAAAAATTTTCTCCACTGTTTGACACGTGATTTATCAGAAGCTTCCCTAAGTGTGAGGATATGACCCAGCCAATAATCATTAGCAGTTGCAAGAAAATCGTGGAATACCTGCACTATCTATTTGTGGAGCAATCATTGAGATCAATCATTGACATCATTTTACTCAAAATTGTCAGTGTATGTCTTTTAAAATTCGGATTTTTTTTTATATTTATTAAGCAATTTAAATTTTATTTAACATATTATATTCTTCGTATACAGCCTAGCACTTTAGAAAGAGCAAATTAAAAATATCAAATTATATAATGAATTACCTTTAGAGAATATGCTTCCTCGTTATACAAATTCATGCCTGCTTCTATTTTTTATGATTACATGTATGTGTGCTTGCATGGCACAACTTCGCTACTTGTCATCCATTGTGTGTCTAGTTTGGAGTCTCTGGATTCGTCTTGGAATGAATTGTCTAAAGAGATCATCTGTTTTGACCTGGGTCTTATGGATCTCTTGTAACTGAGTAAATAGTCGAACAGGACCAGACCTGGGGTACCTTTACACAGGGGGAGTAAATTTTGGTGGATAGTTTGGTGGGAGGGGCAGAGGGAGGGCCCTTTCTCCTCAAAACTATTGGATTTTTACCACAGCCACTTTTTTCCCCCTTTCTGAGACATTGTCGCTTTCGCTGGACACAATGGAAACCAAACAACGACTCTGGCACGCGCACCTATTCCGTTGCCGATCAGGTATGTTTACAAAAAAGGCAGAAATGCCTAGCTTCTGCCATTGGTCAACAGGTGATGATGTCACGGAATCCTGAAGAGCATGTAGACTGCCCCAAGGCGTCATTCAGACTCCAGACTTCAAGGAGAGAAGACGCTGCCCAACCAGAGATCAGGGCCAGAACATTCTCACATAAGGTTGCGGTAAAAGTGCTCTTTTGAATCGTTAAGTCAGTCAGACCCGAATCACTGGTAAATTTTGTGTTGCGATCGGATTATATTGAGTATTACTGCAAATTACGTCGCTAACAACGGTTGGTGGATAAGCCGTGACAACCTGGTGTTCGTTAAGAGACAGTACTAGCAGTGTGAAAGACCTGGAAGAGACAAATGTGATAACATAGAGCTAAACCAGTGTGAGAGGGGAAGGGAAGGGAACTACCAGGAAAAAGCGCCAAACCATTACGATTTTATACCACTTGGAAGGATAAGGATTTGGGATGGGACGGGGTAACCTCAGTTTCCTGGCAAGAGTCAGCAGTGCTCTCACGTGATCCTAATATAATAAGTAACTGTATTCAGACTCATTGTCACGTGTGTCTTAGAGCAAGTGATTGCCTATGTAGCAGTGAAGCATCATTAGTGACATTCGCTGTGAAGAGTCCCAAGAGCAGATTTTTTTTTTTTTTTTTTTTTTTTCTACCACAAACGTGGCCACACATTTACAATGCTAACCAGCATATATACATTTTCTTCTGTCCTCCATGGACAGGGTTAGAGAAATGTTAAACATAGAGTTCAAGGGTTTATTGAACACTCAACCACAGAAGGTGATTCGGTGCTTTTAAAATGCTAAGCTAACCTACATACGTAAATACATAGATACACAGATTTACGTACGCCTTACATAAAGTGTTTGATGTGACTTTTACATAGTGTCATTAATGTACATTCACAAAGGTGAAATGTAATTCTGATCAGCTTCCATATATACTTTATACCCATACATATACATACATATACACACACATGCATTCACATACATCTGTCTCATTTACTCTGACAGGGTGAGATAGCTGATAAAGAAACTAGTGTGCAATTAAGCACTTAATCACTGAAGGTGATGAAGGTGCTTTTACAAGCTCAGGTTATATAGTTACATCACATAACATTGAATAAATGATATATTGAATATAACATTGAATAAGTGATATATTACATGGTCAATCTTGGATACAAGTCCAATATATCATCAAGTGTTCCAGTACTCATATAGTAACTACAGAGTTCAGCATACCTTAGCCCAGGAGGGCGAAAGTCAGTCAGTATGGGACATTCTACAATATAATGTTCAAGAGAGTGCATGTTTTCTCTTTCACAAAGTTGACACATTGTGTACTCGACATTTGGGTTTTGAGAAAGCTGCCAGATACGTCTATATCCCAGGCGTATTCTGGCCACTATAACATCACATTGCCGGGTTCTTGTTCTATTAGTCCCATATGTGAATGTCTCCTCACGATATCTATCATAATATTTAATGCTACAACTTTCAGGTCTTTGTGAATTTGTTAGGTCGGTGAGATTTTCATTAGATATTTGTTTAAGTATTCTCTTTGTCACTGCTAATGAAACACCCATATCAATTTCTACCACTGGTTTTCTGCAGGCTGTCTTAGCAAGCATATCAACAGTGTCATGCCTTGAGATGCCAACATGTGATGGTATCCATAGGAAACCAAGAGCAGTGTTTAAGACTTGATAGTGTTGAGACTCATGAAAGTCAGTATAATCAGGGTGGTGGGGAGTGTGGAGTTCTTCGCCCAGGACAGAGCGTGCTTGCACACGCCAAGTCAAACCCGTCATGCGAAGTGTGTGTGTGGGTGTAGGAGAGTGGGTGGGGCTGCCCTTTCTCGCCAAGTGGGTGTATATTACCCAGGAGTAATTATGGACTGTATTGAATGTGGTTGTGACTACGCTGGAGCTGTTGATGGTCAGTGCCTGCTGATTTGGCCAGCTCGTGTGGTGTAATCAAGTAACTCCTGTGACATGGAAGGAAAAAGTGGTATCCGGTAGCATGGAAATTCATTTGATTCAGCTTGAGGTGGAACTCAATCGACTTTGTAGGGATTCATGGTCGGGCTCCCTAGCTGAAGAAGAGGGGTTCACAAGATATCTTTATCTGCATAACTTACCACCTGAGTAGCCACAGCCTGCTTGTTGCCTGAGGCCACCTATATCATCGCCGGGGAAGAGATGAATGATGAGAGAGGCCCCATATCTCTTTTTTTCTAATATTTTAGTCATCAGTATTCATCCAGTCTCGGAACAACCAGAATATCTCACAACGAGCTTCCTCTATGCTGGGATCTATTGAGATTGTGAAGAGTTAAACTGTTATCTAGGTGTGAGTGACAGGTTTTAACACCTCAAGGTGGTGTCGCACCACTGTGGAGTGACCAATGTGTGTGTGTTGGTTATGCCAGCTAGGATTTGTTACCATCTAGTTCAATAACAGTGTCTGGGTGACACAGGAAGTGTTAGATTGTTGAGTATTCTACGAATGTTTCAGTGACACGTTGGTAAGTGGTTTATAGCAACGTCTTAGTGACGCATATTTTAATTAATTGTATATTGATTGTATGAGTAAACAACTGTGTTTGTCGTGTCTAGTGACACCTTGTTATTGTTTGCCACTGTGTGATAAAACATTAACAAGTAAGTAATTATCAAAAGAAGGCACCAAACCAGGAAGTTTATGTAGCACCATCAAATGTGTGGAATAATCAGAGAGCGCTAAATATCACTAAGGATGCCAATATGGAAACAGAAACGCATAAGGCAAACGATATCAAAATTATTAAATTCACCAAGAATTCTATCAAGGGACAAGCGACCGCGAAGGACGGTCGGAAAGCAAGACACACGCTCGTCCTGGAAGTTAGGACATTCAACCAGGATATGCACGACTGTGAGAGGGAAAATGCAATTTCGACAATAAAGAGCAGGGCGGTGCTCCATTAAGTGACCATGAGTTAAGCGCATTTGTCCAAATATGCAACCTTGCCAGAGCCGTTTCCCACCTCCGGTTACGGTGGTAGGAGGAAGATCAGGAGGACACGTGACTCTTAAGAGAACGCAGTGTGTTACCAGTAACAGAAGACCAACAATCCTGCCAACGGGTTAGGATGGAGGAATAAATAACCGGGTAAAAGTCGGAATAAGGAATACCTTTTCAGGAAATGGGACAAGAGCGGACAGCGTTTCTGGCGGTAGAAAACTCAACTGACTTAAATTTATTGTGAATAAGAAACAGCCAATAATGAATCTCGACAACCACTGGTTGAACCGGATTAAAGGACCCGAGAACCATGAGGGCACTACGAGAGTCAACAAAAACTACAAAGGAACATTGACAACGAGATAGCAGGAGACGAAGAGCATAGAGAATAGCATAAAGTTCCGCTGTGATGATGCTAGTCTCCGGAGGTAAGCGACGCATATAAGTGCTGTTAGTAAAAACAGCAGAGTAGCCAACACCGTCCGCAGAATTAGACCCATCGGTGAAGACAGAAATGGAGTGGGAGTGTGAAGAAAAGTGCTCAAGGAAAAGTCGTTTTAGAACTGTAGGAGGGGTAAAAGCTTTAGTGATGTGGGTTAAGGATGTACAAAACTTCAGAAGGGGACTCTCCATGGGCGCAAAGAAGGAACAACACGAGGAGAAATATTAGAAATGAAAGAGAATCTGAAAGAGAATCCTGTAAGCAAGATAACCGGACAGAAAGAGGGAGGTGGTGAAGAGGAACAGGAATCACAGGAAGGATAAAAGTTAAAGCACGACAGAAGCGAGAGGAAGGATGTTGCAAGGACCTAGCAAGATAGCAAAGACAGTAGCGATCACGCCGGTCCTGGAGAGATAGGAAGCCAGTGTCAACATACAAGCTGAGGATGGGAGTCAAACGAAAGGCACCAGAACCGAAGCATAACCAAGTATGGTGCAAAGCATCAAGACGGCAAAGAGTAGAAGGAGAAGCAGACGAGTAAGCAGGGTAACCATAATTGAGTTTAGACAGGACGAGAGAGGAATGTAAAGCAAAGAGAGTACGCCTATCTGCTCCCCAAGAAGTATGGGACAATACCCGAAGAAGGGTAAGGGCCTTAGAGCACTCAACACGGAGGTACGAGATATGGGGCGACCAAGGCAAACGAGTGTCAAAAATCAACTCCAAATGCTTAGCGGAATCCTTGTACACAAGGGGGTGACCATAAACCGACAAAGAAGGACGAAGAATGACATGCTTCCGAGTAAAAGTCATAGAACAAGTCTTAAACGTTGAGAACCTGAAGCCATGATCGGTGGCCCAAGACAACACGACATCAATCGGAAGTTGAAGCCGGCGTTGAAGGAGAGACGAATCATCACCCTGGCTGCAAAGGGTAAGATCGTCGACATTGAGAGCAGAGAAGACGCCAGAAGGAAGAGAGGAAAGAAGACCATTGAGAGCAACCAGAAAAAGTGTAGTGCTCAGAACACTACCCTGGGGCACACCTTGGTATTGCTGAAAAGAGGCAGAGAGAGCAGGACCAAGCCTCACCCAAAAGGAACGACGCAAGAGGAAGCTTTGGAGAAAGAGAGGGAGATGACCACGAAGGCCAAAAGAATGAAGCTAGGACAGAATCTGATATCGCCAAGTGGTGTCGTAAGCCTTTTCCAGGTCAAAAAGGACGGCAACAACAGAGGTCTTCGCAGCAAAAGCAGTACGAATATAGACCTCCAAGTTCACCAGGACATCTGTCGTGCTGCGGCACTTGCGGAAACCAAATTGAGAAGGGGAGAGGAGGTGATGGTGTTCCAGGAACCACATCAGACGAACGTTAACCATACGTTCAAAGAGTTTGCAGACACAACTTGTGAGGGCAATAGGGCGAAAGTCCTTAGGGGAAGTTCCCAGAGACCCTGGTTTGCTAACAGGAAGGACAACGGCATCGAGCCAGTCCTCAGGGACTGACGACGACTCCCAGATCCGATTATACAGACTCAGTATATACTGAGACATGCACGGAGGGAGATGGCGAAGCATCTCATAATGAATGCCATCGGATCCCGCTGCCGTAGAACCGCAGAGGGCCAGGGCAGACCGAAGTTCAAGGAGAGAGAGAAGGGATCGTTATAGGGAAGTCGAAGATGAGTGCAGAAATCTAAAGGACGAGATTCAAGGACAGGTTTACGAAGAAAGAAAGATTGAGGAAGATGAGAACCAGAGCTAACAGAAGGAAAGTGGGAACCCAGTTTGGTAGCGAACTGCAACGGGTTCGCCACAGGAGTACCACGGAGGTGAAGGACAGGCGAGACATCAGGAAGGAACTTACCCGCTATCTTGCAGATACGCTTCTAGATCTGTGGCAGAGGAGTTTCGGACGTAATGATGGAGACATAAGACATCCAACATTCACGTTTAGCCATACGAATAGCCCTAAGGGCCACAGCACTTGCCTTCCGAAACAAAAGAAAAGAATTAGCCATCTGCCGACGGCGGTGTCCCTTCCAGGCTGCACGTTTTCAGCAGACAGCCCAAGCATAGTCTACATTCCACCAGGGAATGCACTTCCGTGGTCCCTGAGAGGAAGAGCGAGGAACAGAGCGTAGGGAAGCGTCGAAGACTGTGTCATGAAAAAGGAGGTGATTGAGAGGCAGAAGGGAGAGGTCAGAGAGAGCAGCACTGAGGGTAAATGGGTTCCAGTCCGCTTAAGCGAACTCCCACCTAGGGAAGGAGAGGGGAGGGTGAAAAGAGAAAAAGGTAACAAAGATGGGGAAATGGTCACTTCCATGGAGGTCATCAAGAACCTGCCATGTGAAATCTCAGTAGAGACAACGAGGAAAGATAAAGATCAAGGCAGGAAAGCATGCGAGTCCGAGAGTCCAAATGCGTGGGCTCACCAGAATTCAGAAGAGATTGGAAAGAAAAGAGGACAAACGGTTCAAGAAGGTGACCCCGGAAGTTTGTCAGAACATCACCCCAAAGGGTATGACGACAATTGAAATCACCTAGCAGGAGCACAGGCTCCGGCAAGGAGTTGTCGGAAAATCCGACACCATTTAATATATCATACAGACAGATAATTGCTGCTGTATTGTATAAACAAGTTACCCATAGAAAATGTAACTTGTAGTGGAACATTCTGTCTATAGAATACAGGATATCATTGCCACATACTATTATAAATTTACCACCTATTATGGTGGGAATTATTCTTAAATACATTAGTCTTTGGACTTTACCATCATAAAACATTTCATATAAATTAACTTAATTATCAATATTAAAGTAGAGTAAATATGACCCTTCTATCACTTTCTGTCATCTGGACAATGTAAGCCAGGCGTCAGGGTGAGGGAGTGGCAGCCATTGTTTGTACTAAGACCAGAGGCTCACGGGAGCAAATTCGGCTCCTGTTAATTTTACTTACGCGAAGTGTTATGGAAACCAAAGGTGTACCATTATCAACATGCTGTCAACAAAACAAGTTAAGTGTTCTTCCGAAACCCATTTATCTTTCATTTATGGCATTAATGTCAGTGGATATAGGGTGGCCCGGTTAGAGCACAAGATAGCCTCATACTAAAGGTAATTAAGCCCAGGTCTTAAGGTTACATGTACAGTGTTTTCTCTGATATAGCTTGTCATATACTAGGATTCTGGTTTCATAGCTAGCGCCCTTTTGACAGGTCAAGACGAGGAAGCATGCTTTGTGCATCAGTTACCAGGGTGATGGAAGCTACCTCAAAGAGGGAAAATGTGGTGTCTACATCCTGGTTATACCTGGTGGACTAAGGCCTGCTGTACAAATAAGATAAGGAACCTCTTCAATGTATGTAGTCTAATACTGTAGTTTGATTGGCTGCATATATATAAATTCACTTAAAATTCATTTAATTTCATTTCTTCTAATGTGTAGAAGATCGATTTGTGAGATTATGAGATTATTGCAGAAATACAGTCCTCTCATTATCATACAAATTGCTATCGAAGTATACAAATTAACGTAAATATAAGTTCTATATAAATTCATATAAATTAAATAAATATAAATCTCACAGGTCGGTTCCCACATTATTAGGACCTTCGGAACCGGATTATTCTGTCCTTTGAACCCATATTTGGTCATCTTAGTACCGGATGAACCAGTTAACCAGTGGATTCATTAAATATACTAGTGCAGTGTGATTTAAACAAAGGCCAGCAGTCAAAGACGGCGGCGTTGCCTCAAGCGAAGTTCACGAGCCCCGCTCAGTTCAGATCAGCCTCATCAGCGGTTTCATGCACACCCACAGATTGGTGGCGTGTTATTCTGTGAAATGACAGCGCTAATATTCAAGCCAGCCAAATTAGTGGCTGTGTCGCAAGATTGTTCACGGATTTCGTGGTGTTAAATTTCGCAAGAGATTATCCACGAATTTTGTGGAGTTTATTTCGCGAGGTCACTAATAATATTTAATACTTCTTGATAATATTAGAAGTTTTATAGAGGCTAATTAAGAGGCTATTATCGATAATTGTGTATATTATTTCTCCAAAATAGAGAATTATTTAATATATATTGCACTAGTGTTCACAATATAATATTTACTAATTGCCAACCCACAACAGGGTAGGATATTTACCATTGACTAGTTGAACTATTATTGTTCATCCTAGTCCCATTATTACCATAGTAAGTTGTACTATATTCAACAACCTAACACCATTAATGAATGGTCCAGACCCTATTTTGGGTGTAAATTTTATCAACTCGAGTTGAGTTGTGTATATATAATAATTTACTTATGATCATTACACCTTTGAGTGATTAATTAGTGTCTATACCATCCTAGGGTGATATAGAAGAGCTAACCTAAAGGTACTTCCAGTGACACTGGTTTATCACTCAAATCATTAGTGTGTATGATTGTATATATATAATGTGTATTAATTTAAGTGCTAACCTCTAGTAGAGGTAGGATTATTGCCTAGTGAGTGCAGAATTTTACCCTAGGCTACCATCAGTGCTTGTTCAGTATTATGAGCGATCCAAGTACAAGCCCCACAAGGCTTCACCAACTAGCCAGTATGGATAATGCAGGGAGAATGAAAAGAACCCTTGCAGGTCTTAAAGGCCACTTAACAAGACAGATCAAGAAATGTGAAGATTTGTCACAACAATCTCAAGTTGATTATGCTGACCTGGAAAGCTATTATCAAGCAGCTGCAGGTAAATTTGAGCAAATCAAATGCCAAATAGCAACATATGTGGCTGAACTTGCCAACACTAATTTATCAGAAACAGAAATAGACGACATTATGGTTGATCTAGCGATTTATGAAGATCACACTCAGGCCACGTTACAGCCTTATGTCAAATTAATTGCCCAGAACAAGGCAACAGCAACAACAACAACAGTTGCATCTAATACGAGTCAAGCAGAAGCTCGACTCCCTTCAATTAATTTACCCACTTTCTCAGGAAAAGATGAGGAAGATTGGGACGAATTTTGGAACAAATTCGTTGACCTTGTAGACTCAAAACAATCTTTACCAAAGAGTAGTAAATTCTCTTATTTGCAAGGCCAATTATCAGGTGAGGCTAAAACAGTAGTATTCCATCTGAGATTAACTAATGACGGCTATGATCTGGCAGTAAAACTCCTCAAGGATAATTATGCTGATCCAGAAGTAAGAACATCACATTTAGTTCATGAGCTGTTGCATTTACCCCCACCGGAGGCTTCAGCTGATTCACTCCAAGTCTTCAAGCTGGAGGTAGAATCATTGATCAATGCCCTCAGCCTGAACACAGATATAAACGGGGCTGAGTGGGTCTTGAAAATAATTGTCCAGGAGAAAATACCTAGGGATATATTGAGACAAATGAGTGCTCATTACAATAAAAGCATCTTATCCACGAATGAAATATCTGAAGGTTTAAAGTCAGTAGTTCATCAATTACGAACACATGACAAATTAAAACCACCAAGTAAACCCTCAGAAACCAATAATAGTAAACCACAGAGTACCAAAGGTACTCCAAATCAATCTAGACAATATAATTCAACACCAAAGTGGAACAGTAGCAGTGTGGGCGTATATGCAGTGGGACCCTCCAAGCCTATAGTTACTGTGTCACCCAAGAACGTGACACCAAAGGGTACTGGAAGCTATGGAACATGTTTGTTCTGCAATGAGAAACATTCAATGTACCACTGCCCTAATTTTCCTGATAGTGACGCCCGTGTTGAGCGACTCAAAGATTTGCAACATTGCACGAGGTGCCTCAGGAAACATAACATCAAGGACTGTGATACCCAATTACATACCTGTAATAGGTGTAACAAAGGTCAGCACCATGCAGCATTGTGCAGAGACACCTAAACAACGTCTCCAAACCCCAAGGTGGAAGATAGCATTCCCACCACAGTACAGTACTGCAAGGTGCAACAAACAAAGAGTGTCCAATCGGCAAAGTCTAAAGGTAATACGACTTTGCCTACTGCCCAAATTACCATCCTTCATAAGAGGGCCAAGGTCCATACCCGTCGGTTGTTTGACCAAGGATCCCAGAGAACATATGTCACTAAAAGGTTGGCAGATGAACTACAATTAAGGCCTGTAGCCCAGATGTCATTCAATATCTCAGGGTTTGTAACAGATGCAGGACCTCAAGTCTACCAGGTGGTACAACCATCAGTACGTTTAGGCAGGTACGTCTGTCGAGTACAAGCCATTGTGGTGGACAAAATACCAGTAGACCTACAAGTTCAAGGTCTGAGAGCAACAGCCAAATTCCTGAGAAATAGAGGAATAAAATTGGCAGATAATATTAAGTCTGATCACCTCACCGACTTCGGTCTCCTTGTAGGGACAGACTATTGCCATCGATTCATCGGTAGCCCTACTAAATATCAGGGCATAACCATGTTAAACTCTGCAGGAGGTAAATTACTCTCAGGCCCAGTATCAAGCCTGAGGAGACCTATGGCTGCAGATAAACAATACTAGTAGAAATCTAAATTTGTCAGCTGATTATATTTCTCCAGTAGCATTATACTAAGGAGATTACAGCTGACTATACCAACAGAGGTTGATGTTAGTATCATCATTTGAAGCTGAAGATGAGTTCATGAGGCCTCAGTGGCAAATCAGTGAACAGTAGCCTAAAACAGCTACAAGTCACTGCGACCAATGTCACTGAACCCACTGCAGTCTCAGAACCATACTTTACTTTAATGATGAGCTATTCAATCTTCTGAATCAATTAACTAAATTAAACCCCAATAAATCTGATGACTGATTTGATACATTTATTATTTAATCAAGATGTATTCCATGGGCCTCAGTGTTTATATATCAGTGACCAGTTACCTGAACAAACTTCAAGTTATATCTAATGTCACTGATCTCACTGCAGTCCCTGAATCATACTTGACTGTAGTACTTGATCACATTCAGTCTTCTGGGATAAATAATATGTATTTAGGCTTGAATATTAGCCTTTCAAGAGTTGACAGGGAAATGAATTCGCATTAGACTTCTAACCCCTGCAACTCTAGTACGGGACATCCGTCCTGTACGAACAGACGCACAAATGTGTGATTACTAACTACTAACATCAAATTAATCTAATAATTCGAAGGAGGAGTATCGGTGTTCGTCTGTTCTAAATAGGACTTCGACCCGTGAGCAGCCCCCTGGGGAATTATGTCAGAAAATCCGACACCATTTAATATATCATACAGACAGATAATTGCTGCTGTATTGTATAAACAAGTTACCCATAGAAAATGTAACTTGTAGTGGAACATTCTGTCTATAGAATACGGGATATCAATACCACATACTATTTTAAATTTACCACCTATTATGGTGGGAATTATTCTTAAATACATTAGTCTTTGGACTTTACCATCATAAAACATTTCATATAAATTAACTTAATTATCAATATTAAAGTAGAGTAAATGTGACCCTTCTATCACTTTCTGTCATCTGGACAATGTAAGCCAGGCGTCAGGGTGAGGGAGTGGCAGCCATTGTTTGTACTAAGACCAGAGGCTCACGGGAGCAAATTCGGCTCCTGTTAATTTTGCTTGGACGAAGTGTTATGGAAACCAAAGGTGTAAAATTATCAACACGCTGTCAACAAAACAAGTTAAGTGTTCTTCCGAAACCCATTTATCTTTCATTTATGGCCATTAATGTCAGTGGATATAGGGTGGCCCGGTTAGAGCACAAGATAGCCTCATACTAAAGGTAATTAAGCCCAGGTCTTAAGGTTCCATGTACAGTGTTTTCTCTGATATAGCTTGTCATATACTAGGATTCTGGCTTCATAGCTAGCGCCCTTTTGACAGGTCAAGACGAGGAAGCATGCTTTGTGCATCAGTTACCAGGGTGATGGAAGCTACCTCAAAGAGGGGAAAATGTGGTGTCTACATCCTGGTTATACCTGGTGGACTAAGGCCTGCTGTACAAATAAGATAAGGAACCTCTTCAATGAATGTAGTCTAATACTGTAGTTTGATTGGCTGCATATATATAAATTCATTTAATATAAACCCCCCCTAATGTGTAAAGGATCGATTTGTGAGATTATGAGATTATTGCAGAAATACAGTCCACTTAACATCATACAAATTGCTATCGAAGTATATAAATTAACGTAAATATAAATTCATATAAATTAAATAAATATAAATCTCACAGGTCGGTTCCCACAGGAGTCCAGGAGGTGTTTATGATCGGGAAGAGCAAGTGGGACACTTGCGGGGAGAAAAATGGAACAAACCGTGTACCATTTCCTCACAAAAGATACGAGCAGCAGAACAATGGAGAGGCGAAGGAAAATATTAAGGGGACAAAGGGAACATCAGAGCGAATCAAGAGAGCAGAAGAGTTAGGAGCCCCGGCAACAGCTGGGGAGGGGGGGGAGAAAGGAATAGCCACGAAAGCGACCAAGACGAGCACCAAGCATCGGCTCCTGGCGACAGATACAAAGGGGCGAAAACTGCAAAATCAGAAGTTGGAGTTCAAGGAAATCGGTGCAATAACCACGAATGTTCCACTGAAGAATAGACATTGACAGGAAGAGAAAGGACAGCAACAGAGAACAACGAAGAAACAAAGAAGAAAAGGGAGCACAGCACGTTAAAGAAGCGCAGAATCAGGGTCAGGGTTAGTGGGCATGTGTAAACTGAGTAAAGAAGGAGGAAAGCGAGCTGGAGGACCGACCAGGGTCTGGAATAGGAAAAGTAGGGGGGGGGGGGACAACCGAGGGTCAAGGACAGCAGCAGAAGGGGCAAAAACAAGTGAGTGCACATCAGCAAGGACAGAAACTAGTGAGTACACCTCAGCAAGGGCAGAAACCAGTGAGTGCACCTCAGCAAGGGCAGCAACCAAGAGGGAAGTGGGAGCCAAAGAGACCTCCATAGCAGGAACAGGGGGCGTAACCACCGAAACGGGAGGGGACAGAGTGAGAGAGTCAGACATAGGGGGCGAGGAAGAAAGCGAAGCTTTTTTACCCGCCTGGGAGGAGGAAGGAGAGGAGCCAGGCTTATGCTTCTGACTCAAAGAAACAGGCGTCCCAGCAACAATGGACTGGGCAACAGATTCTAGCGTCTAAATAGAAGCAAAACGAGAGCAAACACAACGGCCGTTGGGAGAGCGATGGATATCAGCCCGCACTGACAGGTAGCGAGGAGAGCCAATAGGTGGAGGAGAATGATGGGAAGAAGGATCGGAGGGAGACGAGGAAGAAGACACAGGAGACATGACAGACTGGGCAGAAAGAAGGGGAACCCCAGACAGAGAACCAGGAGGGGGATCCTTCGGGACAGAGCTCAAAGGAACAGAGGAGGAGGCATTGGGCGTGTCAGGGTCTAAGGCCTGGAAATGGTTGGGAGTGTGAGGAAGGTGGG
Source organism: Procambarus clarkii (assembly GCF_040958095.1). Taxonomy (NCBI): domain Eukaryota; kingdom Metazoa; phylum Arthropoda; class Malacostraca; order Decapoda; family Cambaridae; genus Procambarus; species Procambarus clarkii. The sequence continues at coordinate 24,582,789 of NC_091200.1, forward strand.
AAGGACGAGGAGAGGAAGAGCGCAATACGTGAGCATAAGAGACGTTAGCATAAGGTGGGAGACGGCGAACTTGGCGCCTCACCTTAGGAATCGTAAGTAATTATCAAAAGAAGGCACGAAACCGGGAAGGCTATGTAGCACCACCAAATGTGCGGAATAATTAGAGGGCGATAAATATCACCAAGAATGCCAATATGAGAACAGAAACGCATATGGTGAACTATATCAAAAGTATCCTATTCACCAAGAATTCTATCGAGGGACAAGTGACCACGAGGGACGGTCGGAAAGCAAGACCCATGTTCGTCCTGGAAGTCAGGACATTCAACAAGGATATGCACGACGGTAAGAGGGACAATGCAAGTTGGACAACAAGGAGCTGGGCGGCGCTCCATTAAGTGACCATGAGTTAAGCGTGTATGGCCAAGACGCAAACGTGCCAGAGCCATTTCCCAACGCCAGTTACGGTGGCAGGAGGAAGGCCACGGGGCCACACAACGCTTAAGAGTACGCAGTTTGTCACCAACAACCCTGCCAACGGGCAAGGATGGAGGTATGAATAACCGAATAAAAGTAGGAAAAAGGAATACCTTTACGGGAAACAGGACAAGAGCAGATAGCCTCTCTAGTGGTAGCATCAGCACGCTCATTTAAAGAAACACCAACATGGCTAGGAACCTAGCAAAATTCCACGGATTTAAATTTACTAGAGATAAGAAACAGCCAATAATGAATCTCGACGACTACTGGATGAAATTAAAGGACCCGAGAGCCATGAGAGCACTACGAGAGTCAACTACAACCACAAAGGAGGATTGACAACAAGAAAACAGGAGACGGAGAGCATGGAGAATAGCTTAAAGTCCCGCTGTGAAGATGTTAGTCTCCTAAGGGAGGCGACACATATAAGTGCGGTCAGGGAAAACAACGGAGTAGCCCACACCGTCTGCAGACTTAGATCCATCGGTGAAGACGTAAATGGAGTGGGAGTGTGAAGAAAAGTACTCAAGAAAAAGACGTTTCAGAACCGTAGGAGTAGTAAAAGCTTTAGTAATGCGGGTCAAGGATGTACAAAACTTCGGAAGGGGGACCTTCCATGGAGGAAAGGAACGAACAATACCAAGAGAAATAAAAGAAAGACGAATGGAAAGAGAGTCCTGTACGCGAGATAGCCGGACAGAAAGAGGGAGGTGGTGAAGAGGAACAGGAACTACAGGAGGAGTAAAAGTCAAAGCACGACAGAGGCGAGAGGAAGGATGTTGCAAAGACCGCGCCAGATAGCGAAAACAGTAGCGACCACAGCGGTCCTGGAGAGACAAAAATCTAGTGTCAACATACAAGCTGAGGGTGGGAGTCGAACGAAAGGCACCAGAGCTGAGGTGCAACCCAGCATGGTGCAAAGCATCAAGACGGCGAAGAGTAGAAGGAGAAGCAGACGAGTAAGCAGAACATAATCGTCATAATCGCCGTCATAATCGAGTTTAGACAGGACGACTGAGGAACGGAGAGAGAAAGGGGTGTACGCCTTTCCGTTCCCCCAAGAAGTATGGGGACAAAACCTGAAGGAGGGAAAGGACCTTAGAGCATTCAGCGCGGAGGTAAGAGATATGGGTTGACCAAGACAAATGAGTGTCAAAGATTAACCCCAGAAGCTTAGCGCAATCCTTGTACACAAGGGGATGTCCATAAAGTGACAAAGAGGGACGAAGAATGACACTCCTCCGAGTAAAAGTCATGGCACAAGTCTTAGACGCAGAGAACCTGAAGCCATGATCGGTGGCCCAAGACGACATGGCATCAATCGCAAGTTGAAGCCGCCGTTGAAGGAGAGGCGAAGCATCACCCCGACAGCAATGGGTAAGGTCGTCGACATAGAGAGCGGAGAAGACGCCAGAAGGAAGGGAGGAAAGAAGACCATTGAGAGCAATAAGAAAAAGAGTAATGCTCAGAACACTACCCTGGGGCACACCATCATTGCCGAAAAGGGGCAGAGAGAGTGGTGCCAAGCCTCATGTTCACACTGCCAACACTCTCCTCCTCATCCTGCTATAGCAGCTGTTCAACCCGTGCCTGGGGCTCCAGCACCAAAGCATGGCATGCCTCTTCTATGGGATAAATTTTCAGGCATGCAACCATGTGCTGCATCGAAAATTTCGAAACACCTGTGCTTGAACGTCACACTAGCAGAATACTTGGTGTATATACCTTCTTGGGCGTTAGACTTCCTTTGAATACTGTTTGCCAAATTTGAAATTTTAACCAAAAAATCAGAATGCTAAACTTTTACTGGACTCTAGACTCAGCTACAGGGACTCAAACTAACCCAATCATTTTGGACACCATATGTGGGATAATTTCCCATATAGTTTACTTGAATTTTATCCAGTAAAATTTACACTAGAGAAATTATCTTTCTGTTGTTGTAAAATCTGTGACAACTCGAAATTCACCCGAAAAGAAACCATCATAATTAATTTATCCATTTTCTGTGGAGAAAACATTATTCTGCGTCTTAATAAATACAGAGTCAAGGATTTACGTTTTCAGTTTTAATTCTTCAATCAAACACTCTGAGAGCTGAATTACGCTTTCTTAATTCCATTTAATTATAATTTCAAGGAATACAAATCCGTATCCACTCCTTCCTAAAAAAATGTATGAATTATATCACGTATCTCGTGACAAAAAACGAGATCGGGAGAAGGAACTTCCCTTCTTGAAATGAGTAGAGACTACGTATTTGGTTGTTAGCTTGCAAACAGCAAACCTTTCCATTGTTTAACGAAAATTATTGACAATTATCCTTATACAGTCCATTTGGTAAAGAAATAATTTAATAGTTAAATTCATGAAGAGTAATTTAGTCATATAATCACATATATATACTATTTAAATATATATACTATTTAAATATAGGGGGGTACCACCACTGGTGCAATTATAGGGATCCACAGCCTCAGAGAAGGGAACACAGAGCCTTCAGGGAAAAACTTGCCATTTAACTCTGAATACGTAAGAGTGTTCGCTTCTCCTACCACTCCCCTTTTTTATGGTGTACACTTTATTATGCAAGGTTACACAGTTACATATCATATTTTATACAAAAAATTAACATTAAGAGGACACAAAAAAAAAGTTCGCTTCCTAGAGGCTGTAGATTTCCTCGAACTCCTCCGACGCTGGGCAGGAACCGAGGATGCAGCGAGCATTCCCCTTCTGGATCGCGACACTGAGGCGCTGAAAGAGAAAACTTGCTGCTCTAGGGTCTCTTTTGGTGTCAATGAGCTTGGAACCAAGATCCTTAAGAAACCTTCTTGCACTCTCTCCCCATGGGCCTAGGGTCTCAGACCCTATTGGAACGAAGTTGTACTGATAATCTAATTGCCTGTACTTGGCTGACTTGTCTCATTCTCTGTGTGTCGCCGTGGCTCCTGCTGTGCCGGTAGAGAGGTTGATGTATGTGGTTGCCAGGGTGGATACACAAGTATAGTCCCATGCCAACTGTCTGCCACCCTTCCACGGTCGCAGTGTGATTCCGTCTGGTCGGCCGGCAAAGCTAACAGAGTCACGGTTCAGTAGGTTGCGGGGCTCTCTCTCCGCTGGACACTGAGCAGAGGCAAGGCTTCTTTTAATGATGTCATTGATTTCGTCGTGTCTAGTGTGCCAACCACCAGATTTTCCACAGTGCAGGCCATGCAGTCCATATTCGTCAGCATCTGCCTCGCCGCAAATACAGCTATGAACAGTGTGGATAGGGGCAGCAAGACGGAGAGCGACTGCAATACGGAGCTCCTGCGGATCAAGACGTGTGCCTGTCGCAGACATAGGGACTGCCAAAAGGAAGTCCCCTGCATGGGGAGCCTGCACAGCTGTGAGGCGTGCACGATCACTGGGGGTTGTTGCTGCCTCCAGCAAAGCTGTGGCTTCTTTGTCTACAATGGAGCTGTCCCAGCTGGATTGTTTCTTGGCTTTCAGGATGGCTGGTCTGAGTGCTGGGTCTGCCATGGCACCCCATTTCGTGTCGCATTCCGTGTAGTGGGGGTCCTGTATCCCCGCTACATCACTCAGGGTGTCAGGTAGAATTTCCTTAACCAGGTCATCTGGTGCTGAGGAGGAAGACAGGAAGGCTGGGACAGCAATTTGGGTAGCAGTGCGGACACCCAAGCCACCGAGCCTAACAGGAAGAGTGGCTTGTTTCCACTGGCATTCGTTGAGGGAGAGGTTAACAACTTTTTCCAGCATGGTCTTCAGTAAGAGATCATACTCTTCAAGCTTTCGGCTGTCGTAAGATGGGGCGCACCTCAGAAAGTAGGTTAGCCTCGGAAGGGATAGGCATTTGGTGAGGAGATAAAAAGCATCGTGGGCATCGATGTCACCTATTCTGTCTTCCATCCTCCTAAGGTCTGCGATTTTCTTGTCAAGTATCTCCTCAATGGCGTTAGACCTGAGGGGGGCTCCAAGGAGGGTGCTGTTCTCGGCCCTAATGACATGGGCTCCAGGCAAGGCAGACCTTATTCTAGCTACGATGTCTGGGTTGGAAGAGACTACATCACACTTGGAAGGGTTCAGGACAAGACCCAGGCTTACTTCTTGCTCCCTTATTTTCCTGATATCTGACAAGAGGTGGTCTATGGTGCCAGCTATAGTGCCATCATCCAAAAACCAGATGTTGAACTCGCTGGACAAGCTTTTGGTGATTTCTTTTAAGACTAAGCAGAAAAGAAGGGGAGCAAGAGGATCACCTTGCTGAACACCTTCACATGATCTGATTTCATGTTCACCAAAGAGCAGTTTTGACTCACCACTGTAGCACGATAGTATGAACGGGTAGAGGGGCCGGAAATGGCGATGTACGGCACAAAGTACTGCATCTCTTCTGACCATGTTGAAGGCATTCTTAAAGTCCAGTTTGAGCAGGGCCTTTTCATCAGAAATGTTGGTGATGTAAGCTCATGCTGCATGGGCAGCCGCATCACAGCCTTGGGGGATTCCAAATCCTAGCTGGATTGGTTTCAGCAATTCAGCTGCTTGCTGAAATTAAAGAACAAAAGAGAAGTGTTAAGTCTGCAGACGCTAACAATGCTCTTTTCTGCCATGTGAGGGATTCTAATCATCCCATTGATTGGTCTTCCTCCAAAATAATCTTTCCTGCCTCTATTCTTCACAGACGCCGTCTTGTAGAATCGGCTCTTATACACAATGTACCCAACATGAACTTGAGTCCTGGCTTTGTTGCTGTGGACTCTTCCCTTTCACAGTATATACTCAAATGCTCTAATCTTTCTAACAAACGTGACTTAACATAAGCTTACCCCTTCCATTTATCTTTCTTTCTCTTTCCATTTCTCTCTCTCTTCTCCCCTTTTTCCGTTCATTGTCTTCTCCTACGCTCCCTTGCTATCCTCTTCTTATTCCTATTACTATCTCCTTCGGTGGTTATAATAGGAGATGCCTCGTATGGGCCAATTGGCCTTCTTCAGTTCTCATTATTACTACTATCCCCTACACCTTACTTTCCTCCTCAGCTCTCTCTTGCCTATTTATTGCCTGTCTCTACCTCCTCATCACAATCGACTTGAGAATGGATATATATATATATATATATATATATATATATATATATATATATATATATATATATATATATATATATATATATATATATATATATATATATATATATATATACATATTAGTATATTTTGGTAGCAGTCTTTCCTGTAGACATATATTATTAAATATGACCGAAAAAGTAAGATTAATAATTCTAACACGAATTTTCTCAATCTTTCGTACATTACGCTTCACTGTTGGAGGTAAATCAAAAATCACTTCTCCAAAATTCATTTTTATTTCTAGTCTGACGCGACACGGGCGCGTTTCGTAAAACTTATTACATTTTCAAAGACTTCACAAATACACAACTGATTAGAACTTACGTGTCTCTGATTTTATATCTACATTTGAGTGAGGTGGGAGGGGTGATGTGGCATTAACACAAGACAGAACAAGAGGGGATATTAATAGGGTATTAAAAGTATCAACACAAGACAGAACAGAAACAATGGGTATTGAATAGAAGTGTTTGTAGAAAGCCTATTGGTCCATATTTCTTGATGCTTCTATATTGGAGCGGAGTCTTGAGGTGGGTAGAATATAGTTGTGCAATAATTGGCTGTTGATTGCTGGTGTTGACTTCTTGATGTGTAGTGCCTCGCAAACGTCAAGCCGCCTGCTATCGCTGTATCTATCGATGATTTCTGTGTTGTTTACTAGGATTTCTCTGGCGATGGTTTGGTTATGGGAAGAGATTATATGTTCCTTAATGGAGCCCTGTTGCTTATGCATCGTTAAACGCCTAGAAAGAGATGTTGTTGTCTTGCCTATATACTGGGTTTTTTGGAGCTTACAGTCCCCAAGTGGGTATTTGAAGGCATAGACGACGTTAGTCTCTTTTAAAGCGTTCTGTTTTGTGTCTGGAGAGTTTCTCATGAGTAGGCTGGCCGTTTTTCTGGTTTTATAGTAAATCGTCAGTTGTATCCTCTGACTTTTGTCTGTAGGGATAACGTTTCTATTAACAATTTCTTTCAGGACCCTTTCCTCCGTTTTATGAGCTGTGGAAAAGAAGTTCCTGTAAAATAGTCTAATAGGGGGTATAGGTGTTGTGTTAGTTGTCTCTTCAGAGGTTCAGAACCTCTTCGACGAAATTATTGGAGAAGCCGTTATTGACTAGGACCTGCCTTACCCTACAGAGTACTTCGTCGACTTGCTTCCATTCTGAGCTGTGGCTAAGAGCACGGTCGACGTATGCGTTAACAACACTCCTCTTGTACCTGTCAGGGCAGTCGCTGTTGGCATTTAGGCACATTCCTATGTTTGTTTCCTTAGTGTAGACTGCAGTGTGGAAACCTCCGCCCTTTTCCATGACTGTTACATCTAGAAAAGGCAGCTTCCCATCCTTTTCCGTCTCGTAAGTGAAACGCAGCACGGAACTCTGCTCAAATGCCTCCTTCAGCTCCTGCAGATGTCTGACATCAGGTACCTGTGTAAAAATGTCGTCAACATACCTGCAGTATATGGCCGGTTTCAAGTTCATGTCGACTAAGACTTTTTGCTCGATGGTACCCATGTAGAAGTTTGCAAACAGGACACCTAGGGGAGAACCCATGGCGACCCCATCTACTTGCTTATACATGTGCCCATCCGGGCTCAAGAAGGGTGCCTCTTTAGTCCAAGCTTGGAGTAGTTTCCTCAGAATATTTTCTGGTATGTCAAGAGGAGTACAGGCTGGATCACGATACACTCTGTCGGCTATCATTCCGATTGTCTCGTCCACAGGTACGTTGGTAAACAGCGATTCTACGTCCAACGAGGCTCTTATCCCTGTGGCCCGTGTGCCCCGCAGTAAGTCAACAAATTCCTTTGGAGACTTCAGGCTGAAGGCGCAAGGAACATAAAGAGTCAGCAGGCCGTTGAGTCGCTTCGCCAGTCTGTACGTGGGTGTGGGTATCTGGCTAATGATTGGCCGAAGTGGGTTTCCAGGCTTGTGTGTCTTGACATTTCCATACGCATATCCAGGTTTATATTCCCCAATGATCTTTGGCAGGTGGAGTCCGGATTTCTTGGCGTTCACAGTTTCGATCAGTTTGTTGACCTTTGCTTTTAATTCGGATGTAGTGTCCTTCGTTACCCTTTGGAACTTAGTTTGGTCAGAGAGTATGATGGTCATTTTCGCCAGATATTCGTCGTTTTTAAGAATGACATATATTGGCGACTTGTCACCTCTCCTGACAACTATCTCCTTGTTCTCAAGAAAGGCTTTTAGCTGCCGCTTTAAGCTCGGGGGAAAGTATGGTGCTTCTGTAATTGCCTCGATTCTTTCCTCCTTCTGCAATAAGTTCTGCTTGTAAGGTATCTTTGGTAGTGACCTTCTTTTTTGTCTCGAGGTCGAATATGTCGTCCAACAGAATTTCCAACTCTACTTTCCGGGCCATCTCACTCGGTCTGGACATAACATGACAGTTTATGCCCAGATTTAGGAGAGTGACTTGGTCCTCAGTGAGGTTAATTCCTGCAAGGTTCAGGAAGCCATCTCTTGGTCATGGAATTGCCATAGGTCCTTCATATAATGTTGTTAGTTTCTTGATAATCCTTGTTTCAGTGCTGAGGTGATGTTGGTCTGTGAGGATTTCGAGGTGTTGTTCAATGCGGGTACGGATACTTTCGTCGATGTTGCTATTTCTCCACTCGTTTGTAGCATGAAGTAGTTGCGTTTTGTTGTCTTTGATTTCATTCTCTGCCTTGTATATCTGATCACGAATCAGATCCTGGCGATATTTTATCGTGAAGGCTTGATTTCTTGCTGCTGGGTCGTGCGCTTTAATATTAGCATATTTTGGTAGCAGTCTTTCCTGTAGACATATATTATTAAATATGACCGAAAAAGTAAGATTAATAATTCTAACACGAATTTTCTCAATCTTTCGTACATTTCTTTTCACTGTTGGAGGTAAATCAAAAATCAATTCTCCAAAATTCATTTTTATTTCTAGTCTGACGCGACACGAGCGCGTTTCGTAAAACTTATTACATTTTCAAAGACTTTAGTTCACAAATACACAACTGAATAGAACTTACGCATCTCCGATTTTATATCTACATTTGAGTGAGGTGGAAGGGGTGATGTGGCATTAACACAAGACAGAACAAGAGGTGGCATTAATAGGGTATTAATTTCATCAACACAAGACAGAACAAGAGGTGGCATTAATAGGGTATTAATTTCATCAACACAAGACAGAACACGAAACAATGGGTATTGAATAGAAGTGTTTGTAGAAAGCCTATTGGTCCATATTTCTTGATGCTTCTATATTGGAGCGGAGTCTTGAGGTGGGTAGAATATAGTTGCGCAATAATTGGCTGTTGATTGCTGGTGTTGACTTCTTGATGTGTAGTGCCTCGCAAACGTAAATCCGCCTGCTATCGCTGTATCTATCGATGATTTCTGTGTTGTTTACTAGGATTTCTCTGGCGATGGTTTGGTTGTGGGAAGAGATTATATGTTCCTTAATGGAGCCCTGTTGCTTATGCATCGTTTAACGCCTAGAAAGAGATGTTGTTGTCTTGCCTATATACTGGGTTTTTTGGAGCTTACAGTCCCCAAAAGGGCATTTGAAGGCATAGACGACGTTAGTCCCTTTTAAAGCGTTCTGTTTTGTGTCTGGAGAGTTTCTCATGAGTAGGCTGGCCGTTTTTCTGGTTTTATAGTAAATCGTCAGTTGTATCCTCTGATTTTTGTCTGTAGGGATAACGTTTCTATTAACAATATCTTTCAGGACCCTTTCCTCCATTTTATGAGCTGTGGAAAAGAAGTTCCTGTAAAATAGTCTAATAGGGGGTATAGGTGTTGTGTTAGTTGTCTCTTCAGAGGTTGCATGGCTTTTCACTTTCCTTCTTATGATGTCTTCGACGAAACCATTGGAGAAGCCGTTATTGACTAGGACCTGCCTTACCCTACAGAGTTCTTCGTCGACTTGCTTCCATTCTGAGCTGTGGCTGAGAGCACGGTCGACATATGCGTTAACAACACTTCTCTTGTACCTGTCTGGGCAGTCGCTGTTGGCATTTAGGCACATTCCTATGTTCGTTTCCTTAGTGTAGACTGCAGTGTGGAAACCTCCGCCCTTTTCCATGACTGTTACATCTAGAAAGGGCAGCTTCCCATCCTTTTCCATCTCGTAAGTGAAACGCAGCACGGAACTCTGCTCAAATGCCTCCTTCAGCTCCTGCAGATGTCTGACATCAGGTACCTGTGTAAAAATGTCGTCAACATACCTGCGGTATATGGCCGGTTTCAAGTTCATGTCGACTAAGAGTTTTTGCTCGATGGTACCCATGTAAAAGTTTGCAAACAGGACACCTAGGGGAGAACCCATGGCGACCCCATCTACTTGCTTATACATGTGCCCATCCGGGCTCAAGAAGGGTGCCTCTTTAGTACAAGCTTGGAGTAGTTTCCTCAGAATATTTTCTGGTATGTCAAGAGGAGTACAGGCTGGATCACGATACACTCTGTCGGCTATCATTCCGATTGTCTCGTCCACAGGTACGTTGGTAAACAGCGATTCTACGTCCAACGAGGCTCTAATCCCTGTGGCCCGTGTGCCCCGCAGTAAGTCAACAAATTCCTTTGGAGACTTCAGGCTGAAGGCGCAAGGAACATAAGGAGTCAGCAGGCCGTTGAGTCGCTTCGCCAGTCTGTACGTGGGTGTGGGTATCTGGCTAATGATTGGCCGAAGTGGGTTTCCAGGCTTGTGTGTCTTGACATTTCCATACGCATATCCAGGTTTATATTCCCCAATGATCTTTGGCAGGTGGAGTCCGGATTTCTTGGCGTTCACAGTTTCGATCAGTTTGTTGACCTTTGCTTTTAATTCGGCTGTAGTGTCCTTCGTTACCCTTTGGAACTTAGTTTGGTCAGAGAGTATGATGTTCATTTTCGCCAGATATTCGTCTTTTTTAAGAATGACATATATTGGCGACTTGTCACCTCTCCTGACAACTATCTCCTTGTTCTCACGAAGGCTTTTAGCTGCCGCTTTAAGCTCGGGGGACAGTATGGTGCTTCTGTAATTGCCTCGATTCTTTCCTCCTTCTGCAATAAGTTCTGCTTGTAAGGTATCTTTGGTAGTGACCTTCTTTTGTGTCTCGAGGTCGAATATGTCGTCCAACAGAATTTCCAACTCTACTTTCCGGGCCATCTCACTCGGTCTGGACATAACATGACAGTTTATGCCCAGATTTAGGAGAGTGACTTGGTCCTCAGTGAGGTTAATTCCTGCAAGGTTCAGGAAGCCATCTCTTGGTCATGGAATTGCCATAGGTCCTTCATATAATGTTGTTAGTTTCTTGATAATCCTTGTTTCAGTGCTGAGGTGATGTTGGTCTGTGAGGATTTCGAGGTGTTGTTCAATGCGGGTACGGATACTTTCGTCGATGTTGCTATTTCTCCACTCGTTTGTAGCATGAAGTAGTTGCGTTTTGTTGTCTTTGATTTCATTCTCTGCCTTGTATATCTGATCACGAATCAGATCCTGGCGATATTTTATCGTGAAGGCTTGATTTCTTGCTGCTGGGTCGTGCGCTTTAATATTAGCATATTTTGGTAGCAGTCTTTCCTGTAGACATATATTATTAAATATGACCGAAAAAGTAAGATTAATAATTCTAACACGAATTTTCTCAATCTTTCGTACATTTCTTTTCACTGTTGGAGGTAAATCAAAAATCAATTCTCCAAAATTCATTTTTATTTCTAGTCTGACGCGACACGAGCGCGTTTCGTAAAACTTATTACATTTTCAAAGACTTGAGTTCACAAATACACAACTGAATAGAACTTACGCATCTCCGATTTTATATCTACATTTGAGTGAGGTGGAAGGGGTGATGTGGCATTAACACAAGACAGAACAAGAGGTGGCATTAATAGGGTATTAATTTCATCAACACAAGACAGAACAAGAGGTGGCATTAATAGGGTATTAATTTCATCAACACAAGACAGAACACGAAACAATGGGTATTGAATAGAAGTGTTTGTAGAAAGCCTATTGGTCCATATTTCTTGATGCTTCTATATTGGAGCGGAGTCTTGAGGTGGGTAGAATATAGTTGCGCAATAATTGGCTGTTGATTGCTGGTGTTGACTTCTTGATGTGTAGTGCCTCGCAAACGTCAATCCGCCTGCTATCGCTGTATCTATCGATGATTTCTGTGTTGTTTACTAGGATTTCTCTGGCGATGGTTTGGTTGTGGGAAGAGATTATATGTTCCTTAATGGAGCCCTGTTGCTTATGCATCGTTTAACGCCTAGAAAGAGATGTTGTTGTCTTGCCTATATACTGGGTTTTTTGGAGCTTACAGTCCCCAAAAGGGCATTTGAAGGCATAGACGACGTTAGTCCCTTTTAAAGCGTTCTGTTTTGTGTCTGGAGAGTTTCTCATGAGTAGGCTGGCCGTTTTTCTGGTTTTATAGTAAATCGTCAGTTGTATCCTCTGATTTTTGTCTGTAGGGATAACGTTTCTATTAACAATATCTTTCAGGACCCTTTCCTCCATTTTATGAGCTGTGGAAAAGAAGTTCCTGTAAAATAGTCTAATAGGGGGTATAGGTGTTGTGTTAGTTGTCTCTTCAGAGGTTGCATGGCTTTTCACTTTCCTTCTTATGATATCTTCGACGAAACCATTGGAGAAGCCGTTATTGACTAGGACCTGCCTTACCCTACAGAGTTCTTCGTCGACTTGCTTCCATTCTGAGCTGTGGCTGAGAGCACGGTCGACATATGCGTTAACAACACTTCTCTTGTACCTGTCTGGGCAGTCGCTGTTGGCATTTAGGCACATTCCTATGTTCGTTTCCTTAGTGTAGACTGCAGTGTGGAAACCTCCGCCCTTTTCCATGACTGTTACATCTAGAAAGGGCAGCTTCCCATCCTTTTCCATCTCGTAAGTGAAACGCAGCACGGAACTCTGCTCAAATGCCTCCTTCAGCTCCTGCAGATGTCTGACATCAGGTACCTGTGTAAAAATGTCGTCAACATACCTGCAGTATATGGCCTGTTTCAAGTTCATGTCGACTAAGACTTTTTGCTCGATGGTACCCATGTAGAAGTTTGCAAACAGGACACCTAGGGGAGAACCCATGGCGACCCCATCTACTTGCTTATACATGTGCCCATCCGGGCTCAAGAAGGGTGCCTCTTTAGTACAAGCTTGGAGTAGTTTCCTCAGAATATTTTCTGGTATGTCAAGAGGAGTACAGGCTGGATCACGATACACTCTGTCGGCTATCATTCCGATTGTCTCGTCCACAGGTACGTTGGTAAACAGCGATTCTACGTCCAACGAGGCTCTTATCCCTGTGGCCCGTGTGCCCCGCAGTAAGTCAACAAATTCCTTTGGAGACTTCAGGCTGAAGGCGCAAGGAACATAAGGAGTCAGCAGGCCGTTGAGTCGCTTTGCAAGTCTGTACGTGGGTGTGGGTATCTGGCTAATGATTGGCCGAAGTGGGTTTCCAGGCTTGTGTGTCTTGACATTTCCATACGCATATCCAGGTTTATATTCCCCAATGATCTTTGGCAGGTGGAGTCCGGATTTCTTGGCGTTCACAGTTTCGATCAGTTTGTTGACCTTTGCTTTTAATTCGGATGTAGTGTCCTTCGTTACCCTTTGGAACTTAGTTTGGTCAGAGAGTATGATGTTCATTTTCGCCAGATATTCGTCGTTTTTAAGAATGACATATATTGGAGACTTGTCACCTCTCCTGACAACTATCTCCTTGTTCTCACGAAGGCTTTTAGCTGCCGCTTTAAGCTCGGGGGAAAGTATGGTGCTTCTGTAATTGCCTCGATTCTTTCCTCCTTCTGCAATAAGTTCTGCTTGTAAGGTATCTTTGATAGTGACCTTCTTTTTTGTCTCGAGGTCGAATATGTCGTCCAACAGAATTTCCAACTCTACTTTCCGGGCCATCTCACTCGGTCTGGACATAACATGACAGTTTATGCCCAGATTTAGGAGAGTGACTTGGTCCTCAGTGAGGTTAATTCCTGCAAGGTTCAGGAAGCCATCTCTTGGTCATGGAATTGCCATAGGTCCTTCATATAATGTTGTTAGTTTCTTGATAATCCTTGTTTCAGTGCTGAGGTGATGTTGGTCTGTGAGGATTTCGAGGTGTTGTTCAATGCAGGTACGGATACTTTCGTCGATGTTGCTATTTCTCCACTCGTTTGTAGCATGAAGTAGTTGCGTTTTGTTGTCTTTGATTTCATTCTCTGCCTTGTATATCTGATCACGAATCAGATCCTGGCGATATTTTATCGTGAAGGCTTGATTTCTTGCTGCTGGGTCGTGCGCTTTAATATTAGCATATTTTGGTAGCAGTCTTTCCTGTAGACATATATTATTAAATATGACCGAAAAAGTAAGATTAATAATTCTAACACAAATTTTCTCAATCTTTCGTACATTTCTTTTCACTGTTGGAGGTAAATCAAAAATCAATTCTCCAAAATTCATTTTTATTTCTAGTCTGACGCGACACGAGCGCGTTTCGTAAAACTTATTACATTTTCAAAGACTTTAGTTCACAAATACACAACTGAATAGAACTTACGCATCTCCGATTTTATATCTACATTTGAGTGAGGTGGAAGGGGTGATGTGGCATTAACACAAGACAGAACAAGAGGTGGCATTAATAGGGTATTAATTTCATCAACACAAGACAGAACAAGAGGTGGCATTAATAGGGTATTAATTTCATCAACACAAGACAGAACACGAAACAATGGGTATTGAATAGAAGTGTTTGTAGAAAGCCTATTGGTCCATATTTCTTGATGCTTCTATATTGGAGCGGAGTCTTGAGGTGGGTAGAATATAGTTGTGCAATAATTGGCTGTTGATTGCTGGTGTTGACTTCTTGATGTGCAGTGCCTCGCAAACGTCAATCCGCCTGCTATCGCTGTATCTATCGATGATTTCTGTGTTGTTTACTAGGATTTCTCTGGCGATGGTTTGGTTGTGGGAAGAGATTATATGTTCCTTAATGGAGCCCTGTTGCTTATGCATCGTTTAACGCCTAGAAAGAGATGTTGTTGTCTTGCCTATATACTGGGTTTTTTGGAGCTTACAGTCCCCAAAAGGGCATTTGAAGGCATAGACGACGTTAGTCCCTTTTAAAGCGTTCTGTTTTGTGTCAGGAGAGTTTCTCATGAGTAGGGTGGCCGTTTTTCTGGTTTTATAGTAAATCGTCAGTTGTATCCTCTGATTTTTGTCTGTAGGGATAACGTTTCTATTAACAATATCTTTCAGGACCCTTTCCTCCGTTTTATGAGCTGTGGAAAAGAAGTTCCTGTAAAATAGTCTAATAGGGGGTATAGGTGTTGTGTTAGTTGTCTCTTCAGAGGTTGCATGGCTTTTCACTTTCCTTCTTATGATGTCTTCGACGAAACCATTGGAGAAGCCGTTATTGACTAGGACCTGCCTTACCCTACAGAGTTCTTCGTCGACTTGCTTCCATTCTGAGCTGTGGCTGAGAGCACGGTCGACATATGCGTTAACAACACTTCTCTTGTACCTGACTGGGCAGTCGCTGTTGGCATTTAGGCACATTCCTATGTTCGTTTCCTTAGTGTAGACTGCAGTGTGGAAACCTCCGCCCTTTTCCATGACTGTTACATCTAGAAAGGGCAGCTTCCCTTCCTTTTCCATCTCGTAAGTGAAACGCAGCACGGAACTCTGCTCAAATGCCTCCTTCAGCTCCTGCAGATGTCTGACATCAGGTACCTGTGTAAAAATGTCGTCAACATACCTGCGGTATATGGCCGGTTTCAAGTTCATGTCGACTAAGAGTTTTTGCTCGATGGTACCCATGTAAAAGTTTGCAAACAGGACACCTAGGCGGAGAACCCATGGCGACCCCATCTACTTGCTTATACATGTGCCCATCCGGGCTCAAGAAGGGTGCCTCTTTAGTACAAGCTTGGAGTAGTTTCCTCAGAATATTTTCTGGTATGTCAAGAGGAGTACAGGCTGGATCACGATACACTCTGTCGGCTATCATTCCGATTGTCTCGTCCACAGGTACGTTGGTAAACAGCGATTCTACGTCCAACGAGGCTCTTATCCCTGTGGCCCGTGTGCCCCGCAGTAAGTCAACAAATTCCTTTGGAGACTTCAGGCTGAAGGCCAAGGAACATAAGGAGACAGCAGGCCGTTGAGTCGCTTCGCCAGTCTGTACGTGGGTGTGGGTATCTGGCTAATGATTGGCCGAAGTGGGTTTCCAGGCTTGTGTGTCTTGACATTTCCATACGCATATCCAGGTTTATATTCCCCAATGATCTTTGGCAGGTGGAGTCCGGATTTCTTGGCGTTCACAGTTTCGATCAGTTTGTTGACCTTTGCTTTTAATTCGACTGTAGTGTCCTTCGTTACCCTTTGGAACTTAGTTTGGTCAGAGAGTATGATGTTCATTTTCGCCAGATATTCGTCTTTTTTAAGAATGACATATATTGGCGACTTGTTGTAATGATCTGGGGCTCAGATCATTGGTTCTCCCTTCTCCCCTCTTTTCCCTCCCCTTCTCCCCTCCTTTCCTTCTCCCTCTCCCCTCCTTCCTTCTCCCCTCCCCTTGGCCGTCATTCGTCTCCTCCTCTTCCCCCCCCCCCCTGTCGCCCATTTGTCAGGGTCAAGAGGTTGACCTGAGGGTAGGGTGGTCGTGGATACCTTGGCTTCTCCCACTCAATTCCCCACTCAGATATTTCCCTCTCCACCCCCTCTCATTCCCTCTCTGTCCCTCTCAGCAGCGGCCTTCCCCATACCAGGCAGAGTCAAATGTCCCTACTCCTATCTTAGAGGAGACAGGCTTGAACATAAATTATCAGTTTTGTAAACATTGCTCGCAGGTGTCTGGGCTCCATAGACGCGCCTTGTCCCCCTTCTCTAGCTGGGGAGAGCTGACTCAATCTTCAGAAATTCATGTAGCTTTCCACGACAGATCAGTGAAGGTGATTGGCCTGAGATAAGGGCCAAGTCCTTATTGGCCCTAGAGAGCCAGACCTCAGGCCTACGTGTTAAATGGTTGGCCAGTGCCAAAATAATGGGTGGAGCCCTGGGGCTGTATTAGATGGTGGGAGGAGTAATCCTTCCCAGCAATAAGTTGGAAAAACTAAATTTCATCAGTGTGTCTTGGGAGTGTATTAGGAACAGGGCCGCAAGCCCGTATCCTCGGGGCTGAGGGCAGCCATCAACATCGTGGCCGTAGTGCGGGTATTTAAGGTATAGTGCACTTGAGTTTTGTGTCCTCGGTAAATATCCATTGTGCCTCTAGGGAAATAGAATAGGTGATGTGTTCAAATTGTCTTAATTTACATGTTTCACAAAATAAATTGTATAGCTTGTCCAGTGGTATTCACTTAACTCCCCTTTGATATATTTTGCTACTTTGTCATTTTTAGGTGTTGTATTGGAAGCCCCCATGTTCTCCTACTATTAATAGATACTAAAGTTGCCCTTGGATTCAAATAAGTAACGTAAATTACACAAACTAATTTTCCAAAATTTATTTCTGAAATTCATATTACCCGGAGTCCCATGGTTGCTGATTCCTTGCCTTCCTGGGGGATCGGTGATAGACACATTCAGGTATGGTTGGTCAGGAAGGTGGTGGCAGTGCTTTAATGGTTTTTATTTTATAATTAGTAATAAACTAATAACCCTTGTCCTTGGTGTATCTTCCTCATTTAATATTCCTCTTACATACGTGGCCGTCCAGTGAGGGGTCATGCTGGACTGTAACAGTGTTAAGCTGGGGTATTGAGTGAAGAGAGACAGAGATGTACAACAGAGAGCGTATATTACGATCACGAGAGATAACAAGATAACAGGATTAATACTGGGAAACATTGGGTTATTACAATAAAGGCCGCGGTTATTACAGAGGGAAGGGGTCGTTACAATGGTAGCAGCGGTGTTTCAATAATTTCTTGACGATTATTGAAGCCTCACGCGTCTGTCCGTTCGGTTATGTTATGTGGTGAGGGTGCAGCCGGGGCCCATGAGATAGAGTCGACGGTAATCCTATGTGGTGCGATTCGCATAGAGTAGGCGATTCTAGGGTCGTGCGGGCTGGGAAGTTCAAGTATATACAGTAAGCGTATGCGCTAAGCAGGCAGTTTAGCGTGGAGGCCGCCTTGGGTAGTTGGACAGGGTATTATTTTTCTCGACCCTCTGCAACTACAGACAAGGGTGCTGCGTGGTGGTTTTCGCAGCAACAATTCTAGGTGTCGAATTGTCGGGGCGGGGAAGTATTAGGACGCTAATTATTATCCCCGAGGGCGTGGTAGGCGACCCAATCGCTAGATTTTTACGGTACAGCCATGAAGGTACCAAGAGTCACTGAGGGATGGTGTAGTAGATTCTCTAGCAACGGAATTACGGTGGTGTCGGACAGTTAGATCCGTCGGTTGTTCCGCTATCTAGTCTAACCGTTGACCGCGAAGGACAGGATTATTTGGTACTGTCGGCATCTAGGTGGATGTGGTTACCTAGGCTTGGAGAAGCGACAGGGCGGGCCGGGACGGGACGGTTATAGGTTAAATCGAGATTTCCTTTAGTACTAAATTAAGTTCCCTGTATATTAAGTTCCTTTTCAGGTTAAGTATCCCTTCGTTAGTTAAGTGTTTCCCCTTGTTTACGTAATTCTCGTATATAAGTGTTATTATTCTTTCTAAGTATTTGTTTTACATGTTTAAGTCTGGATTTTGTTTTCGTATTGTGCAGTATTAATTCTTTGAGGGAATTACTAAAAGGTGAGTGGTTTACTGAGTTCAAGTGAAGTGCGGTGTATAAAGTGCAGTCAGTGAAAGAACTGAAATCAGTGAAATCGTGGAAAATTTTTGTGATGACATTTTTCAAAGTCGCTTGGAAAATCTCAATTTCGGAATAAATTCTAGTTTTGTGCCGGGCCATACGATCATCGGGTCGTCAGTGTTAATTCAAGTGTGCGATTAAAGTGATCCGAGTGCGAACTTTGAGAGACCAAAAGTCGAATTTTGGTCATTTAAGCGAATTAGCGTTGGGACTCTGAATTTTCTAGCGGTTTTACTCAGCGCCCAGTGTGACAGCGCTCAGTAATTGTTTGCGCTCAACCAAGTGTCTAAGTGTCTCGCGAGTAGTATATTTAGTTCAAGTGATAAGCGAACTACACGTCGGTATTTAATTTATAATTTTGAGAAAAGAAATACTTAGTTAATTAAGAATTAGTGCGGAGACTACTTTCTGAGGATTAGGCTTCGTGACAGTGAGCGCACTTTGAATTTTTGTATACTTATCAACGTGTCTAGGTGGTTAGCGAGTGTTATATTCCGTTAAAGTAACAAGTCAACTACGCGCCAGTATTTAAATTATAATTTTGGGACATTATTTACTAATTTTTACTTAAGGTTCAGCGCGACTCTGTAGCCGTGAGCGTCGCAGTTATCAGTGTAAATTTCTCAGTATTCTACAACGCGACCGGCGGTGACCAAATGTATGCTATGTAAACATCGAGTTCATACAGTAACGTAAATAATTAATTTAACATTAATTTGGTTTAACTAATAATACTTATAATTATGTCCGAGCGCCGTTGTTAGTGTCGGGCGTTACGGAATTAAAAATAATTGTTGAAGATATAAACATCGCGCCAGTGTTAAATTAACGATAACGTCATTCATTCCTAGTGCGCCTAAGATTTTCAAGAAAAATTTAAGAAATTCAGTTAACGTAAAGTGTTGTATTTATTGTGCGCTGGTGAACTAGACTGATTATTTTCGATAAATAAAAACAGAGTTGAAACTAAATTATTTACAGTAAATTCAGTGTAATTCCTTTCACGTAAATATTAATCGTATAAATTCAGTATATCTGGTTCAAGAATTCGGTAATTATCAATTTTTCTAAGATTTATATTGGATTTGCATTTACAGACGAGAAAGTCGTACTATAATTATTTTTATATTTGCGTTACCAGTCCACTTCGAGTGTCAAATAAATATAGTGGAAATTAATTACATTTTTTCAAGTTTATTCTAGTAGTCCGATCATTTAATAATTAACGTAACCTTTTTGTGTGGTTTATAAGTGCGCATATAGAGTTATTCAACATCGTATACAGTGTTTGTTTCACAAGTGATGATTAGTAGAGCTGCCGGTTGCGTAATTCCATCTGTCCGCATATAAATTTGACGACTGAGAGAAGAGTATAATAGGACTAAAGAATTCATTCTTTGGTGTAGCGTAATCAGCGAGACACTGACACCGACAGCTGTCATCGTCTGTCAACAAGCTTCGGAAATTTATGGTCTTCACTGGGGCTGTGGAACGCGGTGACCGACGTGAATGAAGAGTAGTTCCGGCCTAGATGTTCAAGAGGTTTAACATAAAAGGTTAGAGATTATTGAGCGAGTGATTAGTTGTTGAGATCGGGGTTGTGTTAAAATTTCACCGCAATCGCTTGTCGGGATCAGAACTTTGCCTGTTTTCCCCAGGTAGGGTTAGGTTGCGAGGTTTAGCGAGAATATGTCGTGTGATAAGCACATGAAGCTCAGGAGTAAAGGTATGGTAGACGACGAGGCTACCGGGGGAGCACCATCGACAGACCCTCACCTGGTGAGGGCAGTACAGACGTTAGCCCTTGCGGAGGGACCCCAAGCGAACCCCACGGGGGGTGTAACGGATCCGGGTGCCCAAGGGGCGGCAGCCCTGGACGAAAGCAGGATTTCATTGGGGGGCTCTGGCTCAGCGGACATCACGATGATTGGTGAGGCGATAGGAGGTGATGGGGTTGTGGACCCCACTATTAGAACATCCACACCAGTTGAACAAGGAGTTCCCGGGGATGATGCCATTGCGGGTTCTCAAGGTCTGACGATCCCTGGGCTTATGAACGTACACACACCACCCCCACAACCTCAACAATTACAACAGGTACAACCCGATGCACAACAACAAGCCATACAGAGGCTACTACAGTTAATACAGGGGCAAAACGGATCACAACAACAACCACAGGTACAACAGGTTGCACAACAACAACCACAGGTACAACAGGTAGCACAACAACCACAGGTACAACAGGTTGCACAACAACAATCACAGGTACAACAGGTAGCACAACAACATCAGGTACAACAGGTTGCACAACAACATCAGGTACAACAGGTTGCACAACAACATCAGGTACAACAGGTTGCACAACAACATCAGGTACAACAGGTTGCACAACAACATCAGGTACAACAGGTTGCACAACAACACCAGGTACAACAGGTTGCACAACAACACCAGGTACAACAGGTTGCACAACAACACCAGGTACAACAGGTAGCACAACAACATCAGGTACAACAGGTTGCTCAACAACACCAGGTACAACAGGTTGCACAACAACACCAGGTACAACAGGTTGCACAACAACACCAGGTACAACAGGTTGCACAACAACACCAGGTACAACAGGTTGCTCAACAACACCAGGTACAACAGGTTGCACAACAACACCAGGTACAACAGGTTGCACAACAACACCAGGTACAACAGGTTGCACAACAACACCAGGTACAACAGGTTGCACAACAACACCAGGTACAACAGGTTGCACAACAACACCAGGTACAACAGGTTGCACAACAACACCAGGTACAACAGGTTGCACAACAACAACAGGTACAACAGGTTGCACAACAACACCAGGTACAACAGGTTGCACAACAACATCAGGTACAACAGGCACAACAGTTTGCACCACAACATCAGGTACATCAGGTAGCACAACAACAACAACAGGTACAACAGGTTGCACAACAACAACCACAGGTACTACAGATGCTGCTTCAGTTACTACAAGGACAGAACGGTTCACAACCCTCACACAATCAACAACAGGGTCAACAACCACCTTATCAGAGTAGTGCCTCAAATAGTTACTCACCTGGGGTAGCCCCTTGGTCACTGGGAAATCCCTCCTCACCCCACTCCCAACCCCTATCCCCATCCTACACCCAACCCCTCATAGTTCCTTCCCCCCCTGGTCAGGCACCCCCTTACACTCCCAGTACTCCATCCTATAGACCGGGACTTGTGGCGTCACTCCCGAAGTTGTCCTTGCCAAGGTTAAATTGTGCTGAACTCCCATCGAATAAAGTGGAACGCAACCGTTGTGTGGAAAATTGGCTGTGGGAGATGGATTCTGTGTTAGCCGCGGCTCCTGACGATGAAACTAAAATTAATCTGGCCACTGGGGCATGTGTGGGTCGCGACGGGCCCCTGAGGAAGTCTGAGGAATTCAGGCATTTGGTGACGTGGCCACAATTCGTGCAGGCCATCAAGGACCGATTTAAGGCGAAAATTACTAAAGAGGAGGCTCGTCGCTACTTAACGTCATTGCAGAGGGATAAAGGTACTCAATTAAAAGATTTTGGTGCCTTCCTTAGGACCAGGATAGGCGATCTCACTCAGGAGTTGGGTTACGATGCGCAGCAGGAGGAACGGTTTGCAAAGCAGCTATTTTGTAAGGCCTTGCCCGCTCATATCGGTCCATACCTCGCTACGGACACGGCTTCCCTGAGTTTTAGGGAACTCGTACAATACGCCGAAGACCATATAGATGAGGACTTGGATGCGGAGGAGGCGCGGACGTCGCCATATGTCAATGCGGTGAGCAGGAAGGTAGAGAGCGGACAAGGGGGCAATAGGTCAGGACCCCCCCAGACGAAAGCGGCGGGCAGTGGTCGCACGCAACAACCCCCACGTAATGACTGGTGGGACTCGCGTATTTGTTTTAATTGTGGGAAAAGAGGCCACGTAAAGGCGAGATGCCGGAAGGGGAGAACAGAATCATGAGAAAATCCCGCCTCGGGTGGTGGCAGACCTACGTTTGAGATGACGGTTGAAGGTGTGAGATTGACAGTTTTTGTGGACACCGGAAGTCAAGCAACTCTCATTAAGAAGTCAGCCTTCAGCACACTTAAAGAGACACGCCTTAAGCGTTGTGGGAAGCATTTAACAGCAGTGAATGGTCAACATATTAATATCTTGGGCCAGGCCACTCTCAATTTTGAAGTGGGTAAGGGGGAAGCTTACCCACACAATTGCACGGTTGTCGAGAATCTTGCATTCCCTGGTCAAATTTTGTTGGGAATGGATTTTCTGGGACGAGTTAACTATTCTTTGTCGGCTCAAGAGGGAGCAAGGAAGTGTAGATTGAAGTTGGGCCAGGTAGTTTATCCCATTAAAATGGTAGATCATCCACCAGTAATTGCTTCCATTAGTAAGAAACAGAAGTACAACATTCACTACCCAAAGTTGTTGTTTAAGTCTCTTCCAGACACAGATAAGAAATCATGTGGGTTACATGCCTTGGTGAAACAATGTTGCCCACCACATTCAGTTAAATTCATTAAAGTATCAGTGGGACGTCACATTGCACCAGGTACCACCCTTCAGGTGGCTGGGAGATGTGACAGGTTGTTGATCCCTCATCATTTGATCACAGTGCTTGATAAAGGTGCCCTTATTCCAGTTGTCAATCTCTCGCACAAAACCTATCGTTTCAGGGCAGGTGATAGGGTGTCTCAGGCTACAATTGTAGAAAATACAGGAATTTTTCAGTATCAAAGCCAGGAGGAGATGCCAGCCACCACAGCACAATGTAGTGCACTTAATGTTACAGAAAGTAGTACACAGGGAAAACACAAGACCGAGACAGGGAAAAGTAGTAATATTCAAGAAGTTGATAAGTTAATCTCGGCTCTGGATTTGCAACATGTGCAACAGTCAGATAGGAAACTTTTGAGAGGGATTTTACGTAAATTCCCTAGACTGTTTGCAACAGAAGACGATCAGATCGGGCTTCTGGATAGGATCGAGCATGTTATTCCTACAGGTGACCATCCTCCTATTTACACCCGTCAATGGAGGCTTCCGGAACGGGCGAAGGAAGTAATTAGGGATGAGTGTCAGAAAATGTTGAGACAGGATGTGATAGAGCCTAGTACATCACCATGGTTGTCGCCAGTAGTGTTGGTACGTAAACCGGATGGTAGTTATAGGTTTTGTGTTGACTACCGAAAGATAAACGAAATTACTAAAGGTGATGTGTATCCTTTGCCACGGATACAAGAAATAATAGATCAGTTTGGGGCAGCCAAATACTTTTCTACTCTGGATGCGAAATCTGCGTATTGGGCCATCCCAGTTGCTGAGAAAGATAGAGAAAAGACCGCCTTCTCTGATGGGGTTCATACTTATCAATTCAAGCGGATGCCTTTCGGGTTAAAGACAGCGCCTTCATCATTTCAGAGGGCAATTAATTATATCCTCAGTCCAGTCTTGGGGAGGCACTCGTTAGCGTACCTGGATGATGTGGTTATCTACTCCAGGACGTTTGATGAGCACTTACGAGATTTGACTGAGACGTTGGCATTGTTAGATAAGGCGGGGTTCAAACTTAACGTGAGTAAGTGCACTCTGGCATCTCAGAAGTTTAAGTTTCTGGGATTCCAGGTGAGCACAGACGGTATCCGACCTGACCCCGACTCCTGTCGTGCCATTGCTGACATGCCAACACCTAAGACAGCAAAGGATGTTCGAAGGTTTCTGGGGGCAGCCGGATATTTCCGTCGCCACATTGAGGGTTTTGCAAGTACAACAGCACCATTAACTGAGCTCACTAAGAAAAATGTTAAATTCGTTTGGAAACCTGAGCATGATAACGCTTATGCAAAATTAAAAAGTCAACTCATTACCACCCCAGTCTTGGCAGTACCGGATTTTGATAAGGAGTGGGAAGTACACACTGACGCCAGTGGCATAGCTATTGGTGGGTGCTTAATGCAACGTGATAATGACAATCTTCCTCACCCAATAGCATATTTCAGCAGGAAGGTTAAGGGTCCGGAGGTCCGCTATTCTGCAACGGATAAGGAAGCTTTGGCTGTGGTAGAAAGTGTCAGGTACTTTGAACCGTATCTTTTCCAACGTCACTTTGTCATTTATACAGATCACAGGGCGTTGACTCATATTTTTAAGAAAAGAACTAAGTGCCCTCGCATGTCACGTTGGTCTCATGAACTAGCTGCTCACTCATTCCAAATACTTTACAAGCCTGGTCCATCACATGTTGTACCAGATACTTTGAGTAGAAACATTGCTACTATTAACGTAAATCTTAATATTGAAAATATTTCCAGTGAGAAAATGCGAGAATTCCAGATGAACGAACCAAGGTGGAAGGAAATTATCGAACTTTTGGAGGGAGGAAAATATCCGTCGAAGAAACGTAATTTAGCAATTCATGATTTTGAAATGAAGGATGGGGTCTTATTTTATGTAAAGGGACAGCAGGATCGTGCAGTTTTTCAGTTGGTTATCCCAGAGGTGTTGAAGAAGTCGGCGTTGAAACTCGCACATTCGTCTAAGATTGCAGGTCATCCGGGGATTTTTAAAACTCACATGAAAGCCAAGTCACTCTTTTTCTTCCCCGGTATGTTAACAGAGGTCATTAACTTCGTTAAGTCCTGTGGTCATTGTCAAAGGAGGAAAGGTACCCTTAAGGTACAAGCTCCATTGCAAGAATTCCCAGAAATTTTGGAACCTTTAGATCGGGTGGGGGCTGATCTGATTGATCTGCATCACAGTCATTCAGGAAACCGTTACGTATTGGTGTTGGTAGACCACCTGTCCAGGTACACCACACTGATTGCATTGCCTCAGAAGGATTCACGAACTGTTGCAAAGGCGTTCTTAGATAGGTTCGTCACTGTATTTGGTCCTCCTAAAGTGTTAGTTTCTGACCGAGGTCAGGAATTTAATGGGAATATTTTTAGAGAAGTATGTAAAATTATAGAAACCACGTCAGCATTCACGACGGCTTATCACCCTCAGGCTAACGGCATGACAGAACGGACGAACCGGTCAGTTAAAGATATGCTTGCAATTCTTGCAGAGCATGATGCAAATTCGTGGGACGAACAACTCCCCTATGTCCAGCTAGCTCTGAACACTGCCATCCATCAGTCCATTAACACCCAACCCCTTTTGCTGTTCACAGGTCATTCATGTAATTTCCCGTCAGGTCTGCTTAACAGACATAATATTGTATATGGGGACGACTACCCATCAGAAGTTTTAAATAAGATGAAAAATGCATGGAGAATTGCAGCTAGGGCTTCCAAGACAGCACGAGACCGCTATGCTCAGCATTATGACAAAAAGGTACGACCTCTTGAGTTGAAAGTCGGGAGTCTTGTGTTGAGAGTTAATGAGGCGGCTCCTGCCAATCAGAGTAGGAAACTTGCACCTAGATGGCGGGGCCCTTACCGGGTAATTGAAAGAAAAGGTCCGGTTAATTTTGTTATTAAAGGTATTTTTGAAGACCAAGTTGAGAGAACGATTCACATTAATAAATTAAAACCTTATCACGCGAGGGAGGAACTAGAGCTGCCTTCAGCAAGTCTAATTCCTGACCTGTCTAATGATCCAAGTGCTGAGTCAGATGATGAGGAGGACCTTCTGTCAGGTCTCATCAGTAGTCAAGTTCAATCTTGTCACCCTATGGTAACAAGGTCGCGAGCTGTACAGTAAATTGTTAATGATCTCCCCTAGTCAGGTTTAGTAATTTCATAATAATTATCCTGTAGAGGCACTGGTGTGTATTTGCTGATGTGCATGACTCAGGTAGCATACTTGCCTTGCTCTGGGGTTTCCAACTTCCTACACCTCAGAGTAATATCCATGCTTCCGCCATTTGTTGTTGTCTGTCTTTCTCAGGTCTTATGGTACACCAGTTCCAGCCTCCCAGTCACACGTGAACCAAGGATCGAGATCAGCAGGTCTGGGGATGACCCACCTGGCTGATAAGATCGGGGTCTGAGGCACGTTACATAAAGTCCTCCCCCTTGTGCCCGGTAACTCGTCAATTGGTTATCCGGAAGGGGTGACTGGCGTACAGTCACCCGGCCGACACCTCACGTCACTAACGAGGTTGTCCCAGTCCAGCCATGCTGTCTTCACGGAGCAGAGCCCAGTCACCATCACAACCGTGGGCAAGCTGTCTCAAGGTCACCAACCAAGCCCACCAGCCGCGTAGTCAAGACTGCGGGAAAACCGGAAGTGGAAGACGAGTGGTCTACGAAGAAGAACGCTAATTGCAAGGACTTGTCAGCTCTTATCAAAACCTGTGGTTGCGTCGTCTGTGGAAACCAAGATGCAACGCGGTGGTCTCAGGTACGAACAGCACTACCCCTACAGAGTGCTTGCGGAATCGCCAGATGAGGTACAATCCTGTACCTCGGCCCAAGTTCAGCTACACGAGGGGTTGCACGGAAGGTGTACCGGCCCAGTAGTACCGGGATGACAAGTAAACGCCGGTAGATGACGTCGCCCAGGAGCTGAGGCAGGGCCCACCTGTCCTGTCACCATGCCATCCTCTTCAACGCCACTCGAACCTCACTACCAACGCGAGACATCGTGACACGACGAAGTTGTGCTCTACTTTGGCAGCCATGGTTAACAACAATCCATCATGACTGTTTGGGGAGCGATAAGAAGAGGTGAACCCGGGTTCCTGTTAGCGGGGTCCACCTGAGCTGACAGCCGCCAGCTGTCAGCTGTCACTCAAGTCAGGTGCGGGTAGTACTAGACCCCCTGTACTGTCCGTAGTTGGCCGAGGCCGGAAATGGAACTTCCAGACGACCAGGATCTTCAAGCAACATGAGGTAGTCGCCGGAATCTACAGCAACGAAATGTCAACAGGAACGAACGAGAGAAAATATTTATAGAAAAGTTTCATATACAAATAAACGCTATTAATATAGTAAACTGTGGTAACTCGGAACAGTTCAACTTTTAATTTTCCATCTGATAGTAAGCACCTATACACCTTCGGAAAGTTCTCTGGGACCAGTATTAAATGTTGAAAACTAGAACTAGTGAAATAGAGAAATAAATCTAGAAAGTGAACATTAGAAAATGACCCTGTCTCTAGATAAGTTGTATGAGTAAACTGGTTTGAGAACCATCTAGTAGGGTCTCTAGAAACGTTGATCAGTGGGGAACTTTATCTAGATTTTTCTAGATCCTAGATACTGATAGTTATACATATATTTTTTTTAATTTTTTTTTTGTGGTTTACTGAACAATAAGGGTGTGGTACACAGTCTGACAAATGTGTTCACCCGCTGTTGTTGTGGACTTGAATATGAACTCTGGGATATTAGGAGTTGGAGGAACTTATATCCAGAGTGTTGTTGTTGGTTAAGGGACATGTCTGTGGACATTGATTTTTTTTTAATAATAAAAATATTTCTGTGTCTTTTCTTTAGATTTTAAGATTGGGATGCGCTGTGGTGGACAGTTGCCACAGGTGTGGAGTGGAACACTAGGTCCCTGAGAGGTAGTGTTCTTCTATTCTGATATAATTTTATAATTTTGTTATTTTTTAATGACACTGATTTTTTTTTAATGTGTTGTGTGATGTGTTTGATCTTTATTCCAGGTGGAATACTGGGATAGCTGAAGGCTATCAGCTGATTTTAGCTAGTTAGTAATTGTTAGGTTGGGATTTCTCCAGTTATGTGTTACTATATCAAGACAGGTATAGGATATTTTGTCTTCCAGGTAGTTGGAAGGGTACGGGCTGCATCCAAGTGGACAGCCAGGATTATAGGGACGGTCTCTGTCCTTATGTTTTATGTATTATTACTGTTGTGTTGATAGGTATAAATACATGCTGGGGCACACCTTTTGGGTGTGCCATTATTGTCGTTGGAGTATTGTATGGAATTAGTTAGGATTAGATAAATTTCTTTTGTTTTGAGGCATTGGTTTAAAATAGTGTTGGGTTAAAAATGTTGTTTTTGGAGTTAATGGTTAGGGTAGGGCAGGATTTCTGGATAAGAAAAGTGTGTGTAACTTGCTTTACACACAAATTTCTTAATTTCCGAGGAGGGGGAGTTGTAATGATCTGGGGCTCAGATCATTGGTTCTCCCTTCTCCCCTCTTTTCCCTCCCCTTCTCCCCTCCTTTCCTTCTCCCTCTCCCCTCCTTCCTTCTCCCCTCCCCTTGGCCGTCATTCGTCTCCTCCTCTTCCCCCCCCCCCCCTGTCGCCCATTTGTCAGGGTCAAGAGGTTGACCTGAGGGTAGGGTGGTCGTGGATACCTTGGCTTCTCCCACTCAATTCCCCACTCAGATATTTCCCTCTCCACCCCCTCTCATTCCCTCTCTGTCCCTCTCAGCAGCGGCCTTCCCCATACCAGGCAGAGTCAAATGTCCCTACTCCTATCTTAGAGGAGACAGGCTTGAACATAAATTATCAGTTTTGTAAACATTGCTCGCAGGTGTCTGGGCTCCATAGACGCGCCTTGTCCCCCTTCTCTAGCTGGGGAGAGCTGACTCAATCTTCAGAAATTCATGTAGCTTTCCACGACAGATCAGTGAAGGTGATTGGCCTGAGATAAGGGCCAAGTCCTTATTGGCCCTAGAGAGCCAGACCTCAGGCCTACGTGTTAAATGGTTGGCCAGTGCCAAAATAATGGGTGGAGCCCTGGGGCTGTATTAGATGGTGGGAGGAGTAATCCTTCCCAGCAATAAGTTGGAAAAACTAAATTTCATCAGTGTGTCTTGGGAGTGTATTAGGAACAGGGCCGCAAGCCCGTATCCTCGGGGCTGAGGGCAGCCATCAACATCGTGGCCGTAGTGCGGGTATTTAAGGTATAGTGCACTTGAGTTTTGTGTCCTCGGTAAATATCCATTGTGCCTCTAGGGAAATAGAATAGGTGATGTGTTCAAATTGTCTTAATTTACATGTTTCACAAAATAAATTGTATAGCTTGTCCAGTGGTATTCACTTAACTCCCCTTTGATATATTTTGCTACTTTGTCATTTTTAGGTGTTGTATTGGAAGCCCCCATGTTCTCCTACTATTAATAGATACTAAAGTTGCCCTTGGATTCAAATAAGTAACGTAAATTACACAAACTAATTTTCCAAAATTTATTTCTGAAATTCATATTACCCGGAGTCCCATGGTTGCTGATTCCTTGCCTTCCTGGGGGATCGGTGATAGACACATTCAGGTATGGTTGGTCAGGAAGGTGGTGGCAGTGCTTTAATGGTTTTTATTTTATAATTAGTAATAAACTAATAACCCTTGTCCTTGGTGTATCTTCCTCATTTAATATTCCTCTTACATACGTGGCCGTCCAGTGAGGGGTCATGCTGGACTGTAACAGTGTTAAGCTGGGGTATTGAGTGAAGAGAGACAGAGATGTACAACAGAGAGCGTATATTACGATCACGAGAGATAACAAGATAACAGGATTAATACTGGGAAACATTGGGTTATTACAATAAAGGCCGCGGTTATTACAGAGGGAAGGGGTCGTTACATTGTCACCTCTCCTGACAACTATCTCCTTGTTCTCACGAAGGCTTTTAGCTGCCGCTTTAAGCTCGGGGGACATTATGGTGCTTCTGTAATTGCCTCGATTCTTTCCTCCTTCTGCAATAAGTTCTGCTTGTAAGGTATCTTTGGTAGTGACCTTCTTTTGTGTCTCGAGGTCGAATATGTCGTCCAACAGAATTTCCAACTCTACTTTCCGGGCCATCTCACTCGGTCTGGACATAACATGACAGTTTATGCCCAGATTTAGGAGAGTGACTTGGTCCTCAGTGAGGTTAATTCCTGCAAGGTTCAGAAAGCCATCTCTTGGTCGTGGGATTGCCATAGGTCCTCTATATAATGTTGTTAGTTTCTTGATAATCCTTGTTTCAGTGCTGAGGTGATGTTGGTCTGTGAGGATGTCGAGGTGTTGTTCAATGCGGGTACGGATACTTTCGTCGATGTTGCTATTTCTCCACTCGTTTGTAGCATGAAGTAGTTGCGTTTTGTTGTCTTTGATTTCATTCTCTGCCTTGTATATCTGATCACGAATCAGATCCTGGCGATATTTTATCGTGAAGGCTTGATTCCTTGCTGCTGGGTCGTGCGCTTTAATATTAGTATATTTTGGTAGCAGTCTTTTCTGTAGACATATATTATTAAATATGACCGAAAAAGTAAGATTAATAATTCTAACACGAATTTTCTCAATCTTTCGTACATTTCTTTTCACTGTTGGAGGTAAATAAAAAATCAATTCTCCAAAATTCATTTTTATTTCTAGTCTGACGCGACACAAGCCCGTTTCGTAAAACTTATTACATTTTCAAAGACTTTAGTTCACAAATACACAACTGAATAGAACTTACGCATCTCCGATTTTATATCTACATTTGAGTGAGGTGGAAGGGGTGATGTGGCATTAACACAAGACAGAACAAGAGGTGGCATTAATAGGGTATTAATTTCATCAACACAAGATAGAACAAGAGGTGGCATTAATAGGGTATTAACTTCATCAACACAAGACAGAACACGAAACAATGGGTATTGAATAGAAGTGTTTGTAGATAGCCTATTGGTCCATATTTCTTGATGCTTCTATATTGGAGCGGAGTCTTGAGGTGGGTAGAATATAGTTGTGCAATAATTGGCAGTTGATTGCTGGTGTTGACTTCTTGATGTGTAGTGCCTCGCAAACGTCAATCCGCCTGCTATCGCTGTATCTATCGATGATTTCTGTGTTGTTTACTAGGATTTCTCTGGCGATGGTTTGGTTGTGGGAAGAGATTATATGTTCCTTAATGGAGCCCTGTTGCTTATGCATCGTTAAACGCCTAGAAAGAGATGTTGTTGTCTTGCCTATATACTGGTTTTTTGGAGCTTACAGTCCCCAAGAGGGCATTTGAAGGCATAGACGACGTTAGTCTCTTTTAAAGCGTTCTGTTTTGTGTCTGGAGAGTTTCTCATGAGTAGGCTGGCCGTTTTTCTGGTTTTATAGTAAATCGTCAGTTGTATCCTCTGATTTTTGTCTGTAGGGATAACGTTTCTATTAACAATATCTTTCAGGACCCTTTCCTCCGTTTTATGAGCTGTGGAAAAGAAGTTCCTGTAAAATAGTCACATAGGGGGTATAGGTGTTGTGTTAGTTGTCTCTTCAGAGGTTGCATGGCTTTTCACTTTCCTTCTTATGATGTCTTCGACGAAACCATTGGAGAAGCCGTTATTGACTAGGACCTGCCTTACCCTACAGAGTTCTTCGTCGACTTGCTTCCATTCTGAGCTGTGGCTGAGAGCACGGTCGACATATGCGTTAACAACACTTCTCTTGTACCTGTCTGGGCAGTCGCTGTTGGCATTTAGGCACATTCCTATGTTCGTTTCCTTAGTGTAGACTGCAGTGTGGAAACCTCCGCCCTTTTCCATGACTGTTACATCTAGAAAGGGCAGCTTCCCATCCTTTTCCATCTCGTAAGTGAAACGCAGCACGGAACTCTGCTCAAATGCCTCCTTCAGCTCCTGCAGATGTCTGACATCAGGTACCTGTGTAAAAATGTCGTCAACATACCTGCAGTATATGGCCGGTTTCAAGTTCATGTCGACTAAGACTTTTTGCTCGATGGTACCCATGTAGAAGTTCGCAAACAAGACACCTAGGGGAGAACCCATGGCGACCCCATCTACTTGCTTATACATGTGCCCATCCGGGCTCAAGAAGGGTGCCTGTTTAGTACATGGTTGGAGTAGTTTCCTTAGATTCCTTTCTGGTATGTCAAGAGGAGTACAAGCTGGATCACGATACACTCTGTCCACTATCATACCGATTGTTTCATCCACAGGTACGTTGGTAAACAGTGATTCTACGTCCAACGAGGCTCTTATCCCTGTGGCCCGTGTTCCCCACAGTAAGTCGACAAATTCCTTTGGAGACTTCAGGCTGAAGGCGCAAGGGACATAAGGAGTCAGCAAGCCATTGAGTCGCTTCACCAGTCTGTACATAGGTGTGGGTATCTGGCTGATGATTGGCCAAAGTGGGTTTCCAGGCTTGTGTGTCTTGACATTTCCATATGCGTATCCAGGTTTGTATTCTCCAATAATCTTTGGCAGGTGGATTCCGGATTTCTTGGGGTTCACAGTTTCGATCAATTTGTTGACCTTTGCTTTCAATTCGGCTGTAGTGTCCTTCGTTACTCTTTGGAATTTAGTTTGGTCAGAGAGTATGTGGTTCATTTTCGCCAGATATTCGTCTTTTTTAAGAATGACATATATTAGCGACTTGTCACCTCTCCTGACGACTATCTCCTTGTTCTCACGAAGGCTCTTAGCTGCCGCTTAGAGCTCAGGGGGACAGTATGGTGCTTCTGTAGTTGCCTCGATTCTTTCCTCCTTCTGCGATACGTTCTGCTTGTAAGGTGTCCTTGGCGGTGACCTTCTTTTGTGTCTCGAGGTCGAATATGTCGTCCAACAGGATTTCCAACTCCACTTTTTAGGCCATCTCACTTGGTCTGGACATAACGTGACAGTTTATACCCAGATTTAGGAGAGTGACTTTGTCCTCAGTGAGGTTGATTCCTGCATGGTTCAGGAAGCCGTCTCTCGGTTGTGGAATTGCCATAGATCCTCCATGTAATGGTGTTAGTTTCTTGATTATCCTGGTTTCGTTGCTGCGGTTATGTCCATCTGTGAGGATGTCGAGGTGTTGCTCGATGCGGGTACGGAGACTTTCGTCGATGTTGCTGTTTCTCCATATGTTTGTAGCATTAAGTAGTTGCGTTTTGTTTTCTTTGATTTCATTTTCTGCCTTGTGTATCTGATTACGAATCAGATCTTGGCGATATTTTATCGTAAAGGCTTGATTCCTTGCTGCTGGGTCATGCGTTTTTTTATTAGTATATTTTGGTAGCAGTCTTTTTTCTGTAGACATATATTATTAAATATGACCAAAAAAGTAAGATTAATAACTCTAACACGAATTTTCTCTATATTTCTTATGTTTCTTTTCACTGAAAAGAAAACTGCCAACCTACTCATGAGAAACTCTCCAGACATAAAGCAGAACGCTTTGAAAGAGACCAATGTCGTCTATGCCTTCAAATGCCCACCTGGGGACTGTAAGCCTCAAAGAACTCAGTATATAGGCAAGACAACAACATCTCTTTCCAGGCGATTAACGATGCATAAGCAACAGGGCTCTATCAAGGAACATATGATCTCTTCCCACAACCAGACCATCACCAGAGAAGTCTTAACGAAGAACACGGAAATCATCGATAGATACAGCGATAGCAGGCGGCTTGATATCTGCGAGGCACTACATATTAAGAAGTCAACACCAGCAATCAACATCCAATTAATGCACAATTATATTCTACCCACTTCAAGACTCCACTCCAATATAAAAGCATCCAGAAATATGGGCCAATAGGCCTACTGCAGTTACTTCCATTCTTCCCTTTAGCTTATTCCCCAATATTTCGTGTTCTGGCTTGTTTTGAAAGTTTGTTTTCACCTCATCCAAAACTATTGTAACATATCACCTCACCGAAATGCAGGTATAAAATGAAAGCTGTTTAAACTCTGTTTAATGTTAGTTGTGTGTGTGTAACTTAAACTTATTTAGGTTACACACACATATTACATTTTCTTATTACATTTTTAAAGACTTTAGTTTACACACACACAACTAAAACTGAACAGAGTTTTAAAACAGCTTCGATTTTGTACCTGCATTTGGGTGAGGTGATATGTTACAACAGTTTTGGATGAGGTGAAAACAAACTTTCAACACAAGACATAACACGAAACAATGGGTATAATATTTTGTTAGTTAAAGGGAAGAATGGAAGTAACTGCAAAGGGCCTATTGGCCCATATTTCATGATGCTTCTATATTGGTGCGGAGTCTTGAAGTGGGTAGAATATAGTTGTGAATTAATTGGCTATGGATTTCTGGTGTCAACTTCTTAATGTGTAGTGACTCGCAGATATCTAGCCGCCTGCTATCGCTGTATCTATCGATTTTCGATATCTAATGAACAGCGATTGCAGGCGGCTAGATATCTGCGAGGCACTACAAATTAAGATGTTGACAACAGCAATCAACAGCCAATTAATACACAACTATATGCTATAACTATAACTATATCTTGTGTTGAAAGTTTGTTTTCATCTCATCCAAAACTGTTGTAACATATCACCTCACCCAAATGCAGGTATAAAATGGAAGCTGTTTTAAAACTCTGTTCAATTATAGTTGTGTGTGTGTAAACTAAAGGCTTTGATAAATGTAATAAGTTTTACGAAACGCGTTCAAGTGTCGCGTCAGACTAGAAATAAAAATGAATTTTGGAGAATTGATTTTTCAGTTACCATCAACAGTTAAAAAGAATATAAGAAACTTTCAGAAAATTCGTGTTAGAATTATTAATCCTACTTTTTCAGTCAAATTTAATAATATATGTCTACAGGAAATACTGCTACCATAATATACTAATATATATATATATATATATATATATATATATATATATATATATATATATATATATATATATATATGCAAACAAGCCTGAATGGTCCCCCAGGACTATATGCGACTGAAAACTCACACCCCAGAAGTGACTCAAACCCATACTCCCAGGAGCAACGCAACTGGTAACTACAGGGCGCCTTAATCCGCTTGACCATCACGGCCGGACAAAAGGAAGTGATAGCCGAGGCTACTTGAACCACTTCCCCGCCGGCAACTCGGATGGTAATCTTGGTAGTATCACACGAGGCTCCTGTCTAGGGCGTTACCCTTATATCGTTCGTGGAGTGGCCTGACCAGCCTTGCTGATCCGGAACCTGCCAGCAGACCAGCTGGACGTGTGGTTGACGGCCTCCACGGCGGTGGCCCCCAGTGGACCTGTGTTTTGGCTGACCTGTGGCCAGGGTAGGCTCAACTTCTCAGAGGATTCGTTGTGTGGCCACGGAAGCACCGAGGACTCAGCACCGAGAGAGTTGAACCAGAGTCTTCAGGAGAAGACGATTGTGCGATTCTTCAGTACGAAGACAATTCCCTTGTACAGTGTTAATACCCCTCCCCCTGTGCACTATTTTATATATTATTTATTTGGTGATGGTGATAATTATAGTCTTAAGTTCTTAACTTTCTTTCCCTACCCCCTTTAAGTTACTTGCGTCACGGATCACATCCCTTGATAGCCACTACTGGCTTGGGGTCGGATATAACTTCCTCTAACAACATCAGAGTAAGAACCCCGTTGCGTCCCGAGAGGGCCGTAACATAATTGGCATCCCCAGCGGGATCCGTCCCCTTGTTAAGTATGTTTGACAGGGGTGGTGAAGTGGCGTAATCCCTGTATATAATTCCCCCTGTGTGACGATTGTGACGTTATACGTCCTGTGCGGTGCTCAGAGTGACTAAGTGCGATATTGTGCAGTGCGGTGCTCGCCGTGATTAAGCGATTAAGTGCAATATTGAGTAGTGCGGTGCTCAGTGATTCAGTGCAATATTGTAGAGCGAAGTGTTCGCAGTGATTCAGTGCAATATTGGGTAGTGCGGTGCCCGAAGCAATTACGTGCAATATTGGCAAGTGAGGCGCCAGGTGCGATAAAGTGCAATATTGACGTAGAACAGTGCTCGGTGCGTTAAGTGCTAAAGTGTAAGCGGTGTGTCAAGTGCTAGTTAAGTGTTCCATCTGTGACAATGGCAGAAAAAGCTACCATCGGTGATCTGGACGATGTGCAGGCTTTTCTGAACAGAGAGGACTGTCTTGCCAGATTAAAATATCTGAGCAAACCAGAGCTTGTACTAGTGAGCGCCTACCTGGAGATCAAGATCCGTACCAGTGATTCCTGTGTGGAGATCTTGTCCAAGGTTCACCGGCACCTGAAGGCAGAAGAGAAACAGGAAGGCGAAACTCCTAGTACAAAGGAAGGTGAGGAAATAGCTTCCACGGAAAAGGAAGATAAGGGCAGCGACATTGACAGTGATGCAGGTGAGCTTAATATCAGCTTCCTAACAGTCAAAATGCGTGCCCTAGAGATAAATCGTGAAATAGAATGGAAGAAATTAGAAATGGAACGAGAGAGACAAGATAAAGAAATGGAGATGAAAGAAAAAGAATTGGCGATGAGGCGTTTAGAATTAGAAAGAGAAGAAAGAAGAGAGGAACGAGAAAGAGAAAAGAGAAAGAGAAGAGCGAGAAAGAGAAGAGAAAAGAGAAAGAGAAGAGAGAGAAAGAGAAGAGAAACGAGAGAGAGAAGAACGAGAAAGAGAAAGGGAAGAACGAGAAAGAGAAGAGAGACGAGAGAGAGAAGAACGAGAAAGAGAAAGAGAAGAACGAGAAAGAGAGAGAGAAGAGCGACACAGGGAAGAAAAAGAAAGAGAGAGACAACATGAACTAGATGTATTGCGATTAGGCGGTGGTCGGAGGTCAACAACGGACACCAGCAGTTTCGATCCGGTAAGGAATATCAAAATGGTCCCCAAATTCAATGAGAGAGAAGTTTCGAAGTTCTTTGCAGCCTTCGAGAAAGTCGCTGCCTCTTTGGAGTGGCCAAGGGAGAATTGGGCCATCATGATACAGTCAGTCTTGACTGGGAAGGCCCAAATCGCCTACTCTACGTTATCCCTTGACGACTCCAGCGATTACGACAAGGTGAAGAAGGTGGTGCTCATGGCGTACCAATTGGTACCTGAGGCATATAGGCAAAAGTTCAGAAACCTGAAGAAGACCTCAGAGCACACTTTCACCGAATTCGCCACAATCAAGGAGCGACTTTTCCAGGAATAGTGTGCCTCTCGGAAGGTGGAGACCAAGGAAGACCTCGAGCAGCTGATTCTGCTCGAGGACTTCAAGGATTGTTTGTCTGGAGACCTGAAGACGTACTTAGAGGAACAGCAGGTAGAGACCTTGAGTGCGGCAGCCACCCTGGCTGAAGAGTATATCCTGACGCACAGGCCTTCTGCTAAGTACGTCCCAAGGAATTACCAGCGCCGTTTGGACAGACCTCATGACGAAGAAGAAGAGACTCCCGTCCCACGAAGCGCTAAGAAGACGCCCCCAAGTAGCCCTCGAAGGACTAGTCCTAGTAGTCCGAAACACCGGAGTCCAAGGAGGAATGTGGTGTGCTGGACCTGTGGGCAGAAAGGGCATGTAGCTGCTAGGTGCCGAGGCAGAAGAGGTGGCAGCGCACGTAGGGAGGTGATGATGATGAGCTGTGTTACACCACCAGCAGGAAGCCAGTCGACGACGACACAGGAAGGATCAAGTTTATTCGCCCCTCACACTTCAAGCGGGTATGTAACGAGTGATCATACTGGTAGATCTGTAGTAGTGCTCAGAGATAGTGGAGCAGCCCAGTCCCTGATCGTGAAGAACTCGTTACCCGAGCGAGTAAGTGTGGATGGGAGACCAGAGGTTGTCCTGGTTGGGTTTCCTAGGACGCAGTACATCGCCCCCTTAGTGACGGTACATCTCGACTCGCCTTACTTCAGCGGCACATGTGCGTTGGCAGTAGTCGATACCCTCCCTGTGGCTGGGATTGACGTGGTACTAGCCAACGACTTGGTGACTGATTGGAGCATCAATCTTCCCAAGGTCGCGGACGAGTCAGCCGAAACAGCAAGGTCGGAGGTAACGGCAGGCAACGGTAATATCCAGGTAAAGGCAGACCCGGATTCAAACAGGTTTAATTTGTCCTCTCACCCGCAGATCGACAGTGTTCTAGCAGAGTCTCCTGATTCTTCTCTCGACAAGGAACATGAGGTTACGAAGGCAGAAGTACCTGAGCAAGAAGAGAGGCCTTGTGAGCAGGCACCCACGGATACCAACGAGTCTGGAGCGAAGGCGGATGTGTGCTTGCGGTATGGCAAGTTACAGCGTGTATTGAACCAGCCAGAGATTCCCTAGACGTCAGAGGTATGTGAGGTGTGTTCAAAAGGTCTAGTGCCCTCTTCGGTCCAAGCCAGGCTAGTGGATGTTGCCGGCTATGGACATGACAGGCTCAGGAAACTTATCCCTCAGCTTACCAAATGTTTCCTATCGGTATTTTGTTTGATTCTCGTATGTGTTCTCTGTGTTCTCAGTAAGGATCAGTGGACGACCCGAAGGATGATGGCTCCCATGAACATCGTGAAGAGATCCCAGGGATTGGGGATTTGCACTGCAAGTGTTGCAGTTGAAGAAGGGACCTGGAAGGTGATGGTTGATACAGGAGGTACGAGATATGATAATGTGAGTGACTGTTTCCGACAGGTTGACACCCCCCGCGTGACTGCTGAGCCTCAATGCAGCGTTATGTGGAACGTTGGTCGACCTGACGGTGGCAGAGCGAATGCCATCTGCGACGTACGAACAGCCCCGTTGGGACTAGGTGTGGACCTAGTAGAGTATGCTGTAAGTACTGTTTTACCCGCTGTCGCTGTCACTCTGAATTATCAGACCCCTGTATTCCAGGTTCCTGTCTCCCTGAAGGACCATCGGACCGGTACCAGAAATGCCGTCTGTGATCAGCCATCATCGGTGCCACGACACAGGGAAGTGTCGAGTCGCCCCAGATCGTGTCTACACCGATCCTTACTCGAGAGGTGTGAGATTATGCTCCGGATTAACATCTCGGTGGAGGTGTGGAGAAGTACATCAGGCAGGTCATTGCCTTCTATCTGCAAGTTTCCTTTGTGCGAGAGTTCCCCAGTGGTACGGTTCTGTGGACAGGACAGCCTCGCCATTCCAGTTCATAGAGTAAGTGAGTCCATTTGGAGTTGTGTCGCCGTACTAATTTGGTTTGTGTTTCTTTTTATAGAACCCCAAACCAAATTTTTTTTGGTGGGGAGGTGTTACGAACCCGGATCCAGCATCCGAGCCCGGAGCAGTGACAACCGCGCCATCTGTGGGTCAGTTCCCGAAACCCCCTCCAAAAGGACGACGACACCTGGTGAGGACGACGAGTACTAGCTACGAGGGCCAGTTTCCAGTCCCGTTCAGCACTCAACACCGCCGCTGCTGACCTCTGGTGAGGTGGTGCTCAGACACCAGCGCCATCTATGGAGTGGATAGGTGGGCGTTTGTGTCTGAGCCTGTAAGTGAGGTGCCTTAGTGTGTCTCAGTTATTGATGAAGTGTCTGCTTACAGAGTCGACCTGGGACTGCTGTGATGGAAGTCGAGTCAGTCTACCCGACGCAGCCGTCTCCATACCGTGTGCTTTGCTGTAGCAGCTGTGAAGTCGTCCCCTGGAAGAACACTGTGGTGTTACCCTGCCAGTGGAGTGGCAGTTGAAAGGATCGTCGTTCCCGGGACCGACTGCTGGAGACGTTTATCCACTGGGGTACTGAAGACAGGAGAGTGATTGGTAGTATCACACGAGGCTCCTGTCTAGGGCGTTACCCTTATATCGTTCGTGGAGTGGCCTGACCAGCCTTGCTGATCCGGAACCTGCCAGCAGACCAGCTGGACGTGTGGTTGACGGCCTCCACGGCGGTGGCCCCCAGTAGACCTGTGTTTTGGCTGACCTGTGGCCAGGGTAGGCTCAACTTCTCAGAGGATTCGTTGTGTGGCCACGGAAGCACCGAGGACTCAGCACCGAGAGAGTTGAACCAGAGTCTTCAGGAGAAGACGATTGTGCGATTCTTCAGTACGAAGACAATTCCCTTGTACAGTGTTAATACCCCTCCCCCTGTGCACTATTTTATATATTATTTATTTGGTGATGGTGATAATTATAGTCTTAAGTTCTTAACTTTCTTTCCCTACCCCCTTTAAGTTACTTGCGTCACGGATCACATCCCTTGATAGCCACTACTGGCTTGGGGTCGGATATAACTTCCTCTAACAACATCAGAGTAAGAACCCCGTTGCGTCCCGAGAGGGCCGTAACAGAGGGCGCTCCTCCCTCTGACGAAGCTTGGTCAGGGCGCTGCCACGGCCCACGATAATGCCTCTGGGCGGTTTAATACTCTCCTCGTCGACCAGGACTTGAGACCACACATCCCCAGCTCGATTCCATAGCTGGTACATCTGCACACTTCTCTTCTCTTCGAGATATATATCACTAGGGGTTCCCTTCTGACGGGAGCTCAACGGAGCGCGGCTTTCCCCCTGCGATGTCTGGCCTCAAGTGAGGTCAAAGCCCTCCAGAAACGAGCCTGACGCCTCCAGCATAATGTCCACATCTCCTAGCCAGTCATTTATCTGTTTTCTTCTTCACTGCCCATAATCTTAAATTGTTCATCATATCCAACCAGCTATTTTACATCTGTGTTATCGCCTCTATATATCCTAGACCTTCTGGTTAGGTCAGGCTTGCTGAATAACTCTCAAGGGGGAGACTCGTTTCTCCTGCAGGCTGAGATCATAACACTTGTTAGTATTGGTAATTCCTCATAACTTGACTTTAAGTCACTTCACCATCAAAATTTCTGTGGCGGCAATGTGGCAATGGCAATGTGGCGGCAATTCACATACAACGTTCGCTAACACTTCTCTGTATCTCAGTTATATAGATATCTTGAATGCAACCCGATGAAAGTGGTACACATTTTGACAGTCCTGTTGTTTCTGAATGTACCTCATGGTACCTTCCACAGTTAATGCAATTAATGTGATGAAAATTCACTCAACACGGGATTCCGGCAGCCGTTTAAAAGATATTTATGACGAATGATGATGCTGCAGTTTAATTAACATCTTTTGAACTTTGACGATTAATTTTTCTTATTAGAAACCCCCAAATAGAAAGAGCATATGTCTTCCATATCTTGTCCCAAGGCTGAAACAGAGGGCTTGGTGGGGCATACAGGTTCCAGTCAGTTTCAGTGTTTGTCTCTGGGATGGGCCAAAAACATATTGCAAGTTTTAAATAACAAGTTAAATAGCAAGCTAAATTTAAATAGCAAATATCAAGCCACTGTGCTGGAGTCTGAGCATAGTTGGTTGCTATAGGCCCATCCGAGGTGACGTGGGTTGTTCTGAAAACATTCCAAACAAGTTTGGTTTTAGTCCAGTACTAAGGGATATATACTTTGAGGAAAGTTGACACCTTCACATATTCCATCATTCAGAGAGATTTTGACACCTGCATTTCACTCTCAATTGAAACTCGAGCTCGACTAAAGACAGCTGTCAGTGGGACAATCGATTCTGCCGGCACTGGCAGATGAATTGCTGGTGTCTGCATTATTGAGAATTAGGACATCCTGTGGCATGTTAATACTGTTCTTTACCTAACGACCAAAAGGTGCATGTTTAGGCTTTTCTTTACTTATTGGCTAACAGGTGCGTGTTGATGCTATTCTTTAGATACCAACCAACAAGTGTGCATTGATGGTGTTCTATGCTTACCGACAAACAGGTGCGTGTTGATGTTGTTCTTTACTTACTGGCCAACAGGTGTGTTGTTATGACCAACATACACCAGTATGACTGGTGTATGCTGTCATCATACCTTAATATGATATAATACAGTAAAGCATTGTATCAACATTTTAAATTGAATAGGCTATATCCTTGATTCACAATTATGTATATTGGTTATAATTATTATTATACTACTAGGTGTACCCGGCCACGAGTTGCTGTGGCTCAGCAACGTCACAGCAACCTTCCCCTGTCCCCTAGTCCTTCCCACCATTGTCCCTTCCCTGTTCCCTCTTCCTCCCAACTATTCCCTACTCCCCCGTCCCCTCGTCCTCCCAACCAATGCCATTCTCCCTTCCTCTTGTCCTCCCCATCATCTCCCACTCCGCCATCCCCTCGCCCTCCCTACCATTCCCCCCTCCCCTGTCCCCTCTTCCTCCCCACCATCCCCCAACTCTTCCATTCCCTCGTCCTCCCCAGCATTACCCCCTCACCCCAATCCCCTCATTCACCCCACCATCCCCCACTCCCTTCCCCTCGTCCTCCCTTCTTCCTCGTCTGATGCATTCCCAAATGATCTGATATGATTTTCTTATCATCAGAAATTTGGGAACATCAAATGATCTGATGTTCCCATCACTGAAAAATAAGAAGAACAGTTAAAAAAAATGAAATGAAAACCAATGAAAAAAAATTAACTACACTCACGAAATGAATGGTATAGTAAACAACACAGCTCAACTCCAATGCACTGTCACACAAAATAATTAAATCAAAATGAAAATAAATCGAAATCTTTGAAAATTCCATTTATCAATACATTCGGAAACACTGAAATGGAATTATAACATATTTAGTATTGTGAATGGTACTCTTGTGAGCAATAGATGGCACTGCTTTAAAAAAAACATGGTTTTACCTGTCACAGGTGTGGCATCTATACTTATACTCACGAAATGAAAAGTATGGTAAAAACACAGCTCAATTCCAGTGCAATG
Source organism: Procambarus clarkii (assembly GCF_040958095.1). Lineage (NCBI taxonomy): Eukaryota > Metazoa > Arthropoda > Malacostraca > Decapoda > Cambaridae > Procambarus > Procambarus clarkii. The sequence goes on from NC_091200.1 coordinate 24,625,631, forward strand.
GTACAAAAAATAATTAAATCAAAATGAAAATAAATCGAAATCTATGAGAATTCAATTTATGAATGCAATTGGAAACATTGAAATGAAATTGTAACATATTTAGTATTGCAAATGTTGCTCTTACGTGAAACAGATGGCGCTAATTTAAAAAAAAAACATGTTTTTTACCTGTTACAGATGTGGCATCTATATAGTAGGTATATAAAGACACGCGCATATTCGAATGGAACTTTGTGTCAAAATTTCAAAGTAATCGGTAAAGAGGTTTCGAAGATTTCCTTCACATAAAAAAGACATTTAAAATAGTCTTTCAAAAAATTAATGTTGTTTCCCGTCACAGACGTGACACCTATATAGTTTGTATATAAAAACCTGCTCGGATGCGAATGGAACGGTATGTAAAAGTTTCAAAGCAATCAGTGAAGAAATTTCAGAGATTAGCGATTTCGAACAAACGAACATTTCCATTTTTATTTATACAGATGTGTCTTATGTATTATTATATATCTTTTATGCTGATGTTAAGTGAATTAGGCTACTGTTGGTTAATTGATATTGATATACTTTATTTTGTGATGATATATACACATAGGCAGGGTTAAGAGATCATGTTGTATTATACATGTATCATTGAATAACTATTTTTATGACCCCAAGTAGCCTGAAAAACGAGTCTACCTTGTGAGAGTTATTCAGCAAACCAGGCCCAACTTAGAGGTCAAAGGAAATATAGACATGTGAATATATATTAAATGCTTGGCTAATGTTGATAAAGAGTTTAATAGCATGGGCAGAGGATAAATATGTAAATAAATGACTTGACATGAGATGTCGAGAGTTTGTTGGCAGAGTATGAGGCTCACTGCAGACACCTTGACCTCACTCGAGCAACAGAATTCGTGAGAAGAGGTTGCATTGTCTTTGTGTTCCTGGCAGTAAGGGAAAAATCTCTAGTTTCGTGCTCCGTCAAGAGGAGGGAACTAGTAGCGAGGCGGAGGGCAGCCCAGGGAAGTGGAGAACGAAATCGTTCAAAGGGGGAGTTCTCCTCGCGACGTGTGAGAGTTTAAAGAGATGTCGAGTGAAGGAGACTTACTGTGTGGGAATACATTTAGTTGTACTTTAGTAGGGAAACATTTTTATTGGCATGGCAATGAAAATTGCAAGTTTGGAGGAGAAGTTGATGGAACTTCGAGGCCAGAGGAGAAGTTAATGGACTGAACTTCAAGCCTGTTGAAGTGAGTGCCGAACTCTGTGAAAGAGCAGAGCCCCCCATAGTGAATGATGAACCTCAATCTGTGAAGAGGAGCAGTGAAGTGCTGTTTCACGTGCTTCTGTGGAATCAGTGGTCGAGCATCACTGGTGTTCGAGGAAAACTTCATTGTGTAGCAGTCAGGGACAGCTGTAGAAGACCCTTGTAGACAATTCTAGGAGAGCCTAGAGATATACAGGGTAGTTTGCCTCTAAATGCAAAGCGGAGGTTCATGGTGACTACTTATAATGCATTAGAAGAGTGCTTGAATGTCACTGGCGTGCCAGACGCAGTGGAAGGTGAGAGATTGATTAGTTTTGTGTTACGGAATTTCTATGCAGATGTTTATAGTGTCTCACCCACTGGCAGAGCTTTATATACTTTTAGGACTGACCGTGTATAATTGGTGTTTCTAGTGTTACAGCCATTGGCTGATTTATATATATATATATTAGGGCTGATTGTATAGTATTATTACGACAATAGTTAACCCCACTTGGTGAGGGAGTAGTAAGTGGCAAGCCAGAAGTTGGGCAACCACTTATTATAGACGGCTGGTGAAGCCAGGGTATGGTATTGGAATACTGCCAAGTTGTAGTTGTTTGCAGTATCTAATGTTAATATTTTCATCTCATTTATGTAGTGTACTGTACATGTTCTTTGTTTATTAAATGTCTATAGTTAACAGGAGTTTGCCCTTGTCCAGGTAAGGTTTCCCCAGAAAGCAGAGAAGAGAGAGAGGGAGAGAGGGAAAGGATTTTAGTTGTGGACAGGGTAGTAGAGAATACTAATTTGGAAAAGGGGGATTGAGGAGATCATTCCAAACAAAGAGAGAGTGAGGAATCACAGCGGCTCAAGTAGGGTGTGTGCACAGAACAACGAGGCCAGTGTTGGAGCAGCACCCCCTAGATATGAAGTGCTGAACCTCTCTCCAAGATCAAGAGGCGTACAGGGTGATTTCATGAGAAAACTACAAGCAGCTCTCTAGAGTTCATTGTTGGTCGACCGGTGGTAGCGAGATTGTGGCTGCCGAGATCGGTTGTCTGTTCCGGCAGAGAGTGGTTGGGGACGTTGTCTTCTTGTACACTAGGAACAGTCTGGTGCAGTAACCAGAACTCATTGGAGGTTTAAGCTCCATAAGCCGCAACACCCTCTGGAAGTCCAGGATACAGGACACTATGTATTGATTATTATTGTTTTATAGAAGAGTGATAACGGTTGAGCCGGCTGGCTAGGCGAAATTCTTTTGAATCTTCACCCTCCCACCCTTCTCCCTTTGCCTGCAAGCCGAGATTTAGTATTGTCAAGTCGAGTAGATTGGAATTCTCTGTTGGTATCTTTTGTATCATATTATATTCTTCATTGTGTGCTTATATGCTTATACATAATAATAAATAAATAAATTTTTATTCAGGTAAGGTGCATACATACAAAGGTAAGATACAAAGTTGATGGATTTATAGATAGGGCTAGTACATACAATGCCTAAAGCCACTATTAAAAAACCCTATCTGGATAGGGTTTTGAGGTGGTCAAAGGATTGGCAGATGCAGTTTAATGCTAATAAATGAAAAGTTCTAAGGTTAGGTAATGATGATAGAGTTACAAGATACGAGCTAGATGGTGTTGAGATTGCGAAGTCGGATTGCGAAAGGGATCTGGGAGTTATGATTAGTAAGAATTTAAAACAAAAGGATCAATGCATAAATGTTCGTAATAAGGCAAATCGGACACTTGGATTTATTAATCGCAGCGTTAGTAACAAGACACCTGGTGTGGTTCTCAAGCTATATCTTGCTCTAGTTAGGCCCCATTTAGATTTTGCAGTTCAGTTTTGGTCGCCATATTATGGAATGGATATAAATTCACTTGGACGTGTCCAGCGTAGGATGACTAAGTTAATTCCCCAAATTAGAAATCTTTCATATGAAGAAAGATTAACAAAGCTTAAGTTGCATTCACTGGAAAGGCGAAGAGTTAGGGGTGACATGATAGAGGTTTACAAGTGGGTGAATGGACATAACAAAGGGGATATTAATAGGGTATTAAAAGTATCAACACAAGACAGAACACGAAACAATGGGTATAAATTGGATAAGTTTAGATTTAGGAAAGACTTGGGTAAATACTGGTTCAGTAACAGGGTTGTTGATTTGTGGAACCAATTACCGCGTAACATTGTGGAGGTGGGGTCCCTCGATTGTTTCAAGCATGGGTTGGACATGTATATGAGTGGGATTGGGTGGTTATAAATAGGAGCTGCCTCGTATGGGCCAATAGGCCTTCTGCAGTTGCCTTTGTTCTTATGTTCTTATTACGCAAAGCGTTTCGGGCAAGAAAAACATTAAAGACTAAAACTTAATACTAATTGAGTTTAAAGTATAAAATGTGTTGAGAACAAATAAAAATAAGAAAAGGGGGAACATGGCTGAAAAAGCAGCACAAATACAATTAGGTCGACAAACAGTGTTGTTTAAAAAAACAGACATGGGTTCACAATAGAGGGGTAATGTAGGTTACAGGAAATTTATTAAGTTGTGCTTCGTTTTATGTTAAACTGGTTGAGAGAGGTACAGACTTTAACATGATTGGGAAGGTCATTCCACATTCTGGGTCCCTTGATTTGTAGAGCATTTCTAGTTTGATTAAGTCGTACTCTTGGAATATCAAAACTGTATTTGTTTCTGGTGAGGTGCTCATGGGTTCTGTTACAACCTTCAATGAAGCTTTTGAGGTCAGGATTGGCATTACAGTTCAGCGTTTTATATATGTATAATACACATGAGAGAATGTGCAGTGACTTAATATCTACCATATTCAGATATTTGAGTAAGGGTACCGAGTGATGTCTGGGGCCAGAGTTGGATATTGTCCTGATAGCAGCTTTGTGTTGAGTAATTAGAGGACGTAAATGATTTTGGGTAGTAGAACCCCAAGCACAAATACCATAGTTGAGATATGGATAGATGAGGGAGTAATAGAGAGTCACCAGGGCAGGGCGGGGTACATAATATCTGATCTTAGAAAGAATGCCAACAGTTTTTGAAACTTTTTTTGATACGAGGGGCCTCGTAGCCTGGTGGATAGCGCGCAGGACTCGTAATTCTGTGGCGCGGGTTCGATTCCCGCACGAGGCAGAAACAAATGGGCAAAGTTTCTTTCACCCTGAATGCCCCTGTTACCTAGCAGTAAATAGGTACCTGGGAGTTAGTCAGCTGTCACGGGCTGCTTCCTGGGGGTGGAGGCCTGGTCGAGGACTGGGCCGCGGGGACACTAAAAAGCCCCGAAATCATCTCAAGATAACCTCAAGATAGATATATTTAGATTGTGTCCCTGGAAATTCAGCTTCTGGTCAATGAGAGCGCCAAGGAATTTGCCATCTAATTTGTTACAAATTTGGGTATTGTTTATTCTGAGATTTATTTGATTAGAGGATTTATTGCCAAACAGAATATAGAAAGTTTTGTCAATGTTGAGGGTGAGTTTGTTAGCAGTTAGCCAAAGATGGACTTTATTTAGCTCAGTATTTACTGTGGCATTTAGAGCAAGGGGGTCAGGACTGGAGTAAATGAAGGTTGTGTCATCAGCAAATAGAATTGGTTTGAGGTGTTGGGAAGCATTTGGAAGGTCATTAATGTAGATGAGAAAGAGGAGAGGGCCAAGTATGCTGCCCTGAGGAACACCGATGTTGATGGGTAGGGTGGGAGAAATTGAATTATTCACAGAAACATACTGGAGCCTGTCAGTAAGGTAAGATTTGAGGTATTGCAGGGAGTGTCCTTTGACTCCATAATGATGTAATTTAAGAAGAAGGTTTTGGTGGTTGACAGTGTCAAAAGCCTTACGCAGGTCCACAAATAACCCAACAGGGAACTCATTTTTATCAAGAGCTGCATGAATCAAGTTAATCATACTAATAAGTGCATCGTTAGTGCTTTTTTGGGTCTGAAGCCATATTGACAGGAGCTAAGTATATTGTGTTTGGCTAGATAAGAGTAAATCTGCTTGTAGATTAGTTTTTTAGTTTTTTGTAGATTTTTGACAAGTTAGGCAGGATTGATATGGGTCTGTAGTTGTTAACATCTGTGAGATCACCACATTTGTGGAATGGGGTTACTCTCGCTTTTTTAGAATATCTGGAAAGGTTTGGAGTTCAAGTGACTTGTTAAAGAGCAAAGAAATAGCAGGGGCTAAAAATCTGGAGGCTTTTTTGTAAATTAAAGTTGGTATCTCCTCAAGGGCACTAGACTTGGTTTTAAGGGAAAGGATTATTTCATTAACGTCAGTGGAATTAGTAGGCTTTAGGTACAGAGACTGTGGATATTTACCTGTAAGATAGTCCTTAACATCAGTACTGGAAGATGGAATATCATTTGCAAGGGATGACCCAATGGAAGAGAAGAACCTATTGAACTCAATAGCAGAATCAGAGGCTGAAAGCTGACCATCGTTATTGGACAGGAGTGTTGGTTTGTTATTTAAAATCTTCTTAGATCCCAATATTTGTGAAATTGTGCTCCATGTTTTTTTAATGTTGCTCTTTATTTGAGTAAATTTATCTTCGTAGTATTTAGTTTTGGCTCGTCTAATTATTTTAGATAGCAATAACGAGTAATTCTTTGAGAATTCTTTGGAGACGGTTCCTAACCTATACTTCTTTAATATTCCTATATATAGGCTCGATATATTCCTAATATATAGACCCTATATATTTAATATATAGGTTCCTAACCTATACCACTTAATATTGTGAGTTTTGCATTGTGATGAGCAGTACATCTGTTTATGGTGAAGGATCTAGTGAGTTGTAATTTTAGTTATATGAGTTAAAATGTTTGAAAGATAACTAGACGGTTATGTTGCGGTGTTGGCATCAGTGCTTGCCGCACGTCCGCACGTCGCTGGACTGAAGATTTTGGTTGAGGACGGACGGTAGTCGGTCCGAATCCAGGTGTCTGTACATTTATTGGACTACGGACCCTGTAATCAGATTGATATAAACAGAGAGTACTGTCTGGTGATGGATCAGGACTAATACGGTTGTTCACTTTTTTTTGGAGCTTTGTGGAACCGATTATAGGTGACTTTACTTTGTGTAAGCAGTTTCCTGACTGTGCAGAGATTGGCCTGTCTTTCATTGGATGTAGAGTGGTGGGTAGCTGAGGACTTTACCATGAATCTGAGTGTCCTTATTGAGACTTGACGTCTCCCCCATTTAATTGATTGTGTGTCACCTGCATACTTTGTTCATATTCGTTGATTATAGAATGAACTAGTAAACCATTGTGTTAGGTTGGAACCCTAGTGTCAGCTAGTCCTTTGATTTATGTGACTGATTATTGTTCCATATGAACCCGGAATTTATACTTTTCTGATTATTGTTCCATGTGAACACTGAATTGAGACTATTGTGTTTTTGTTCTTGAGGAATAGGTTTGATATATATATATATATATATATATATATATATATATATATATATATATATATATATATATATATATATATATATATATATATATATATATATATTACTAAATATGACCGAAAAAGTAAGATTAATAATTCTTACACGAATTTTCTCAATATTTCTTATGGTTCTTTTCACTGTCGATGGTAATTAAAAAATCAGTTCTCCAAAATTCATTTTTATTTCTAGTCTGATGCGACACTTGAACGCGTTTCGTAATAACTTATTACATTTTCAAAGACTTAGTTTACACACACACAACTATAACCTGCAAACACTATAACAGATTTCTTACTATGATATAATTCAAATGACTTTTCATTTTATATACCTGCATTTGGGTGAGGTGATATGTTACAACAGTTTTGGATGAGGTGAAAACCAACTTTCAACACAAGATAGAACACGAAATATTGGGTAATATTGGGTAAAGTTAAAGGGGAAGAATGGAAGTAAATGCAAAGGGCCTATTGGCCCATATTTCTTGATGCTTCTATATTGGTGTGGAGTCTTGAAGTGGGTAGAATATAGTTGTGCATTAATTGGCTGTTGATTGCTGGTGTTGACTTCTTCACGTGTAGTGCTTCGCAGATATCAAGCCGCCTGCTATCGATGTATCTATCGATGATTTCCGTGTTTTTTGTTACGACTTCTCTAGTGATGGTCTGGTTGTGGGAAGAGATTATATGTTCCTAAATGGAGCCCAGTTGCTTATGCATCGTTAATCGCCTGGAGAGAGATGTTGTTGTCTTGCCTATATACTGAGTTCTTTGAGGCTTACAGTCCTGTAGTCTTCCGTAGCGTGTGGGGAGGGGAAGCACACGTGAGCACGAGCTCTGTGAAAGACAATACATATCTCGGGATATTTCAGTGATACAGGAACTAAACACAGTCAGATAAATCATAAAGTGCGTCTCACCTTATTAAACAATATACCATAGTAATGGACATCCGACTTTTGTGCTTTAAGGAAATAACAAGTGAATTTTGTGGAGTCCACCTCGTGGTGCCAGAACCTACCCCATAGGCGCACGTCCCGTGTGCCCACCGTGTGTGTGTGTGTGTGCTTACAAGCAAATTGGTTTCCAACAAGTGTAATAGGGGAATGTGGATCGATAAATTAGTAATAGAGAAAGTGAATACTATTGCAAGTCGGAAATAAAGCTGAAAATCCCTTATTGTAATACAAGCGAATTAATATATCAGTGTTATAACCCAAGTAACTGGCAACTGAGGGCCTCCAACCGCGGCCTGGGACAACAACGTGTCAACTGTACAGCCTCTGGGACCCTCACCCTCGACAGTGTGATAAGTGCTGACCATACAGTAGAACAAATAAACATATATATTGTTACAAATATACGGTATACATATAATATTATAAATATATAGATATATACAACAAAACAAGGCAAAATGGGAGCAAATAAACAAATTTGTGGCCACTGTAACAACTCCATAAAGACGAAGGTAACTGGAATTGAATGTTATATCTGTAAGAATAGATTTCATTCGGCTTGTACAGGAGTGAGTAACACTACGGCACTGAGAGCTGGTCACTTGCTCTGGGTGTGTAAAAATGACCTGCCAGCTTGGAATATCCTAAAAAACCTTCTAGATAACATGACGCATGATAGGAAAACATCGTTCATTGGAAGCCTACCAGCCATCCAGAAGGAGTGGGAAAGGAACAACAACAATTCTAATATACCAGGGGCGGAGGCTATAGTCAGGGATGAAACTGAGGCTGAAACTCAGGAAGTTGTAAACTCTGACTCAGTAGGCCAGGATGTAGATGACAGTAAACTAGAAAGTGTAACAGACAGCACTGACAGCTCGATAGGTACAGACACTACGACGGTTCCCGATAGAGCAATTCAGAACAGAAGGACAGATTTATGCAAATTTTATGCAAAACGCATATGCAGACATAGATATGCTGGTAATAAGAAAGGATTAGAATGCAGTTACCAACATCCCAAAAAATGTTTAAATATGCTTAGGAAAGGTGAGTGTCGATTTGGATCAATATGTAGGTTTTTCCATCCTGACATGTGCCAAACCTCACTGGAGGACAGAAAATGCTATGACCTCAACTGCCCACACTTTCACGTGAAAGGCACGGAACGCTACATAAAGAGTGGCAAGCAGGATAATGAATTTGGAGGAAACTCTATAAATTTTTTATACCAGACCGAAAGAGAATTCAAAAGGAGGAGCATGGAGAGTGTATGGAACTGGATGCCAGATCCACTTGCATTCCAGAATTACAGATACAATTACACAACGAAAGGGAACTGCAACTACGACAGGCAACTGCCCTACAACAATCAGTACTGGTCAGAACAAACTCATTATGTCCACGAATAATGGGCTTGCCGAAAAATTCTCCCATTCAAACTATCACTAATAGAGTAACCTCATTCATCTTTGCCAACATACAAGGACTGAAAACAAGAACAAACAACAAAGTACAGTTCATAAATGGCCTCCTCACAGAGTCAAATGCAGTATTTGGAGGTTTCACAGAAACACATGCAGGGGAATTGTTGGACAGTGAGATCTGGATTCCAGGATACAACCTATACAGGTGAGATAGGAAAATTAGGTCACATGGAGGAGTGGGTCTGTATATTAGGGAAGACCTTGTATGCTCGGAGCTCCTAAACGTTACAAATGAGGTGGTAGAGGTACTGGGATTAAAAATAGAGAAAATAAATTTAGTGATTATTCTAATATACAAACCGCCAGATGCAACGGCTGAGGAATTCACAGAACAGATAAACAAAATAGAGAATAGCCTTGATAATTTGGAGAACCCGATACCTGATATTATCTTCCTAGGTGACTTCAACTTACCTAGTCTCAGGTGGAAAATAGCAAACAAAAATATTATACCAGGAAATCTATCAGGACCTAACCAACCACAGATTAGAGAACTACTTAGATTCTGTGACAAATTTTCACTCAATCATCAGATATCGGAGCCAACGAGAAATGAAAATATTTTAGATCTGGTCTTTACGAGCAATGAAGACATTATCAGAGACATTACGATATCAGATACCACATATTCAGATCACAAGCTCATTGAAGTGCAAACGACCATCAATACTCAGAATAGACCTAAAACGTTGATAAAGCGAGAGGGGCTATTCAGTAAATTCTATTTTAATAATAAAAGGATAGACTGGGAGATAATAAACAGGGAACTTACAAACATTCCATGGGAAACTGTTCTAAGTAATACAAGTCCTGCAGAAGGAATAGAAAAACTGACTTCGGAAGCGTATCAAGTCTGTCTGAAACATGTTCCTTTGAGGAAAGCCAGAAAGAGATCCAAAGTAGAAAGAGAACGCAGACGACACTATAAACGCTGGAAAAAAAAATAACGGAACTGCTTATGCAGACACGAATTTCCCGTCAAAGAAGGAATAATTTAAATAGGAAGATTGAAGAAATCGAGCGGAAATTGAAACACTTATATGAAACTGAAGAAAGGCAGTTAGAACAGAAAGCAATTCAGGAAATAAAGAAAAATCCAAAATATTTCTTCACATATGCTTCAGCTTCTTTTCATCGATTGGTGCTAACCTTGCAAGTAAAATCCCACAGACTCAGACACATATCAACACATATCTCTCAGGCAGCTATCCAAACTCTCTTCTCCTCTCACCAGTCAGCCCGTCAGATGTTGTGTCCATCATACACTCACTAAAAACCAAAGCTGGGAACATCAGTGAAATCCCATCCATTGTATACAAGAGCGCCTCCCATGCCCTTGCGCCACCTATAGCTCTGCTGTTCAACAAATCCCTTGAGTGTCATACCTTCCCTGATATCCTTAAAAAAGCAAGAGTAACGCCAGTTCATAAAGGAGGTAATCCGTCAGACATAAACAACTATAGACCAATATCGAACCTACCCATACTATCAAAAATATTTGAAAAAATTATCTACAAACAGCTCTACTCCTATCTCGTAAAATTCGACATTCTTAGCCCCTGTCAGTTTGGCTTCCGCTCTCAAAAGAGTACCAACGATGCAATAATTAGTCTCCTTGATATAATTTACTCAGCCCTTGACAAAAATGAGTTTCCAATTGGACTCTTCATTGACCTGAGAAAGGCCTTTGATACTGTTAATCACGATTACCTCTTATGTAAACTCCATCATTATGGAATCCGAGGCCATGCACTGGACTATATCCAATCCTATCTTAGTGATAGACACCAATGTGTAGCCATCAATAATATAATCTCTCCCATTCTACCAATAACCGTTGGAGTGCCACAGGGCAGCATCTTGGGACCTCTTCTATTTCTTATATACATTAATGATCTGCCTAATGTCTCTAACATTCTGAAACCTATTTTGTTTGCTGATGATACTACCCTCATCTACTCCAACCCCAACCCACATACACTAAATGACGTTGTTAATAATGAACTAAAAAAAAGTCCACTTATGGATGTCAACCAACAAACTAACACTTAATATAGAAAAGACCTACTACATCCTATTTGGAAGCAAATCTACAAATGCAATTCAGCTTCAGATTGACAATGTAAACATTAGCAATAAAAATGATGGAAAGTTTCTTGGCATATTCCTAGACAAGAGACTCAACTTCAGTACCCACATACAACACATAACTAAGAAAGTCTCTAAAACAGTTGGTATACTCTCCAAAATCAGATATTATGTTCCTAACTCTGCTCTCATCTCTCTATATTATGCACTAATCTATCCCTATCTCAACTATGGTATCTGTGCATGGGGTTCAACCACTGCAAACCACCTCAAGTCCATCATCACCCAGCAAAAATCTGCTATCAGAATAATATCAAATTCTGCTTTCAGACAACACACAGCCCCCTTGTTTAACTCCCTAAACATGCTAAACATAATCTCACTCCACAAATTCTCTTGTGTCAACTACATTTACAAATCCCTGTTCTTAAATGCAAATCCTTGTCTGAAACTCTTCCTGGACAGATGTAATAGGACCCATTATCACTACACCAGAAATAAATATCTCTTTGATATCCCCAGAGTTAAACTTAATCTGTGTAAACACTCTATGCAAATAAAGGGACCCAGTTTACGGAACTCACTCCCTACTGAATTGAAAAGCTGTCCAACTTTTACATCATTCAAAATCAATACTAAAAAGTACCTAATTTCATCTTCATAGTTTTTCACTTTTTGCCTTAAAATTGCACTGTATCAATTGCTACCCAATCTCCCAACCTTTATGTTCCCAATTTGAACATCTTTACCATTGTGATCATTGCTGTTTTCTTATATGTGCTGCCAATCTGTTGTATGGTGTTTATAAATCTTGTTTATCTGTATCTTTTGCTACCCAGTCTCCCAATCTTTATGTACCCAATCTGAACATCTTTACCATTGTGATCATTGCTGTCTTATATGTGCTGTCAATCTGCTGTATGGTGTCTATTAATCTTGTTTAAATTACTAATCAAGCTGTTAATGTAATCAATCAGAGCTTTAATATAACAATGTGCTTTAATATACTTACTTATCTCTCTCATCTCATTTTTCTCTTGTAATGTATCTTTATCATTTATCAATTCTGATTGAAATTACCTACTTAAAATTATCTGCTAGATTAAGGACCTGCCCGAAACGCTGCGCGTACTAGTGGCTTTACAAGAATGTAAATACTGTACTATCCAATGTATTCTCACAAACCCAATGTAGCTTCTTGTATACATATAAATAAATATGCGAAATCAAAAGCAAAAACCACTGCCAGTATTGGACCTATTTGTTCAAGTGAAGGTTTATACACGGAGGATGACAAAGAAATTAGTGAAATCCTAAAAAAACAGTATGAGGACATGTTTAGCACTCCAATAAACAACATGAAAGTGGAAGATCCAGACAACTTCTTTATGCGGGATATTCAAACCCCTGTAAATATAACTGATATCAACACGAGCGCACTAAATTTTGAAAGAGAAATTGAAAACATGCCCATGCACTCAGCCCCAGGTCCAGACTCATGGAATTCAATATTTATAAAGAAATGCAAAGTGCCGGTAGCACAGGCACTCAGTATAGTGTGGAGGAAGAGCTTGGACACGAGGGAGATACCAGCTGCACTTATACATAGCAGACATAGCCCCTCTACACAAGGAAGGGAGCAAAGCATTGGCAAAGAATTTTAGACCAGTTGCACTAACATCGCACATCATAAAAGTATTTGAGAGAGTGATTAGGAGTCAGGTCACCAATTTTATGAAGACCAATGACCTTCACAACCCAGGCCAACATGGATTTCGAGCGGGAAGATCGTGCCTCTCACAGCTACTTGAGCACTACGACAAAGTCACTGAGGCATTAGAAGAAAAACAGAATGCTGATGTGATATACACGGACTTCGCAAAGGCTTTTGATAAATGTGACCATGGCATGATAGCACACAAAATGAAGTCAATGGGAATAACCGGTAAAGTAGGACGCTGGATACTCAGTTTTCTGTCAAACAGGACTCAGCGAGTAACGGTCAACCATATAAAATCTAGTCCAAGTGCAGTTAAAAGCTCTGTACCTCAGGGTACAGTCCTTGCACCGCTGCTTTTCCCTATTCTCATATCAGATATAGACAAAAATACAAGTCACAGCTTCGTATCATCCTTTGCAGATGACACAAAAATCAGTATGAAAATTATCTCGGCTGAAGACACTGAAAAACTTCAAGCTGATATTAATAAAGTTTTCGACTGGGCATCAGAAAATAACATGATGTTTAACAGTGATAAATTCCAGGTACTCAGGTACGGTAAAAATGAGGACCTTAAACATAATACAGAGTACAAAACACAATCAAAAGTACCCATAGTAGGAAAACAGCATGTAAAGGATTTGGGAATAATAATGTCTGACGACCTAACGTTTAGGGAGCATAACCAAGCAAATATTGCGACAGCCAGAAAAATGATAGGATGGATTACGAGAACTTTCAAATCCAGGGATCCCATCACAATGGTTGTACTCTTCAAGTCACTTGTGTTGACCCGTCTTGAGTACTGCTCAGTACTCACTTCCCCCTTCAGAGCAGGAAAGATTGCTGAAATAGAGGAAATACAGAGAACATATACGGCACGCATAGACGCAATAAAGCACCTAAATTATTGGGATCGTCTCAAAGCCCTCCAAATGTACTCACTAGAAAGAAGACGAGAGAGATATCAAATTATATACACCTGGAAGATACTGGAGGGCCAAGTACCAAATCTACACAGTAAAATAACAACGTACTGGAGTGAACGATATGGAAGAAAATGCAGAATAGAACCAGTGAAGAGCAAAGGTGCCATAGGCACAATCAGAGAACACTGTATAAACATCAGAGGTCCGCGGTTGTTCAACGTCCTCCCAGCAAGCATAAGAAATATTGCCGGAACAACCGTGGACATCTTCAAGAGGATGATTTTTACACAGGTACCTGATATCAGACATCTGCAGGAGCTGAAAGAGGCATTTGAGCGGAATTCTGTGTTGCGTTTCACTTACGAAATGGAGAAGGATGGGAAGCTGCCCTTTCTAGATGTAACAGTCATGGAAAGGAGCAGAGGTTTCCACACTGCAGTCTACACTAAAGGACACAAACATAGGAATGTGCCTCAATGCCAACAGTGACTGCCCAGACAGGTACAAGAGGAGTGTTGTTAATGCTTATGTCGACCGTGCTCTCAGCCACAGCTCAGGATGGAAGCAAGTCGATGAAGAACTCTGTAGGGTAAGGCAGGTCCTAGTCAACAACGGCTTTTCCAATGGTTTCGTTGAAGACATCATAAGAAGGAAGGTGAAACGCCATGCAACCTCGGAAGAGACAACTAACACAACACCTATACCCCCTATTAGACTATTTTACAGGAACTTCTTTTCCACAGCTCATAAAACGGAGGAAAGGGTCCTGAAAGATATTGTTAATAGAAACGTTCTCCCTACAGACAAAAATCAGAAGATACAATTGACTATTTACTATAAAATCAAGAAAACTGCCACGCTACTCATGAGAAACTCACCAGACACAAAGCAGAACGCTTTTAAAGAGACCAATGGCGTCTATGCCTTCAAATGCCCACTTGGGGACTGTAAGCCTCAAAGAACTCAGTATATAGGCAAGACAACAACATCTCTCTCCAGGCGATTAACGATGCATAAGCAACAGGGCTCCATTAAGGAACATATAATCTCTTCCCACAACCAGACCATCACCAGAAAAGTCTTAACAAAAAACAAGGAAATCATCGATAGATACAGCGATAACAGGCCGCTTGATATCTGCGAGGCACTACACATTAAGAAGTCTACACCAGCAATCAACAGCCAATTAATGCACAACTATATTCTACCCACTTCAAGACTCCGCACCAATATAGAAGTATCAAGAAATATGGGCCAATAGGCCCTTTACATTTACTTCCATTCTTCCCCTTTAACTTTACCCAATATTACCCAATATTTCGTGTTCTATCTTGTGTTGAAAGTTTGTTTTCACCTCTTCCAAAACTGTTGTAACATATCACCTCACCCAAATGCAGGTATATAAAATGAAAAGCCATTTGAATTATAGCATAATAAGAAATCTGTTTTAGTGTTTGCAGGTTATAGTTGTGTGTGTGTAAACTAAGTCTTTGAAAATGAAGTAAGTTATTACGAAACGCGTTCAAGTGTCGCGTCAGACTAGAAAAAAAATGAATTTTGGTGAACTGATTTTTCAATTACCATCGACAGTGAAAAGAACCATAAGAAATACTGAGAAAATTCGTGTTAGGATTATTAATCTTACTTTTTCGGTCATATTTAATAATATATGCCTACAGGAAAAACGGCTACCAAAATGTACTAATAAATAAATATATATATATATATATATATATATATATATATATATATATATATATATATATATATATATATATATATATATATATATATATATATATATATATATATATATATATATATACACATTAGTATATTTTGGTAGCAGTCTTTCCTGTAGACATATATTATTAAATATGACCGAAAAAGTAAGATTAATAATTCTAACACTAATTTTCTCGATCTTTCTTATGTTTCCTTTCACTGTTGATGGTAATTGTAAAATCAATTCTCCAAAATTCATTTTTATTTCTAGTCTGACGCGACACTTGAGCGCGTTTCGTAAAACTTATTACATTTTCAAAGACTTTAGTTTACAAACACACAACTGAAACTGAATAGAGCTTACACATCTTCGATTTTATATCTACATTCGGGTGAGGTGGATGAGGTAAAAACAAACTTTCAATAATGTGTATTGAATAGGTATTAAATTCAAGCACAAGACAGAACACGAAACAATGGGTATTGAATGGAAGTAATTGTAAAAAAGCCTATTGGTCCATATTTCTTGATGCTTCTATATTGGAGCGGAGTCGTGAAGAGGGTAGAATAGTTGTGCATTAATTGGCTGTTGATTGCTGGTGTTGATTTCTTGATGTGTAGTGCCTCTCAGACGTCGAGCCGCCTGCTATCGCTGTATCTATCAATGATTTCTGTGTTGTTTGCTAACATTTCTCTGGTGATGGTTTGGTTGTGGGAAGAGGCTATATGTTCCTTAATGGAGCCCTGTTGCTTATGCATCGTTAAACGCCTGGAAAGAGATGTTGTTGTCTTGCCTATATGCTGAGTTTTTTAAGGCTTACAATCCCCAAGAGGGCATTTGAAGGCATAGACGACGTTGGTCTCTTTTAAAACGTTCTGCTTTGTGTCTGGAGAGTTTCTCATGAGTAGGCTGGCCGTTTTTTTGGTTTTATAGTAAATCGTCAGTTGTATCTTCTGATTTTTGTCTGTAGGGATAATGTTTCTATTAACAATATCTTTCAGGACACTTTCCTCCGTTTTATGAGCTGTGGAAAAGAAGTTCCTGTAAAATAGTCTAATAGGGGGTATAGGTGTTGTGTTAGTTGTTTCTTCAGAGGTTGCATGGCGTTTCACTTTCCTTCTTATGATGTCTTCGACGAAATCTTTGGAGAAGCCGTTGTTGACTAGGACCTGCCTTACCCTACAGAGTTCTTCGTCGACTTGCTTCCATTCTGAGCTGTGGCTGAGGGCACGGTCGACATAAGCGTTAACAACACTCCTCTTGTACCTGTCCGGGCAGTCACTGTTGGCATTCAGGCACATTCCTATGTTTGTTTCCTTAGTGTATACTGCAGTGTGGAAAACTCCGCTCCTTTCCATGACTGTTACATCTGGAAAGGGCAGCTTCCCATCCTTCCCCATCTCGTAAGTGAAACGCAACACAGAATTCTGCTCAAATGCCTCCTTCAGCTCCTGCAGATGTCTGACATCAGGTACCTGTGTAAAAATGTCGCCAACAAACCTGCAGTATATGGCCGGTTTCATATTCATGTCGACTAAGACTTTTTGCTCGATGGTACCCATGTAGAAGTTTGCAAACAGGACACCTAGGGGAGAACCCATGGCGACCCCATCTACTTGCTTATACATGTGTCCATCCGGGCTCAAGAAGGGTGCCTCTTTAGTTCAAGCTTGGAGTAGTTTCCTTAGGCTGTTTTCTGGTATGTCAAGAGGAGTACAGGCCGGATCACAGTACACTCTGTCGGCTATCATCCCGATTGTTTCATCCACAGGTACGTTGGTAAACAGAGATTCTACGTCCAACGAGGCTCTTATCCCTGTGGCCCGTGTTCCCCGCAGCAAGTCAACAAATTCCTTTGGAGACTTCAGGCTGAAGGCGCAAGGGACATAAGGAGTCAGCAAGCCGTTGAGTTGTTTCTCCAGTCTGTATATGGGTGTGGGTATCTGGCTGATGATTGGCCGAAGTGGGTTTCCAGGCTTGTGTGTCTTGACATTTCCATACACATATCCAGGTTTATATTCCCCAATAATCTTTGGCAGATGGAGTCCAGATTTCTTGGCGTTCACAGTTTCGATCAATTTGTTGACCTTTGCTTTCAGTTTGACTGTAGTATCCTTCGTTACCCTTTGGAATTTAGTTTGGTCAGAGAGTATGAGGTTCATTTTCGCCAGATATTCGTCTTTTTTAAGAATGACGTATATTGGCGACTTGTCGCCTCTCCTGACAACTATCTCCTTGTTCTCACGAAGGCTCTTAGCTGCCGCTTTGAGCTCAGGGAACAGTATGGTGCTTCTGTTGTTGCCTCGATTCTTTCCTCCTTCCGCAATAAGTTCTGCTTGTAAGGTACCTTTGGTACCTTACAAGCAGAACTCGTTCTATTCTGAACGAGAACTCGTTCAGAACTCTAAATAGAACTCGTTCTATTCAGTTGTGTATTTGTGAACTAAAGTCTTTGAAAATGTAATAAGTTTTACGAAACGCGCTCGTGTCGCGTCAGACTAGAAATAAAAATGAATTTTGGAGAATTGATTTTTGATTTACCTCCAACAGTGAAAAGAAATGTACGAAAGATTGAGAAAATTCGTGTTAGAATTATTAATCTTACTTTTTCGGTCATATTTAATAATATATGTCTACAGGAAAGACTGCTACCAAAATATACTAATATATATATATATATATATATATATATATATATATATATATATATATATATATATATATATATATATATATATATATATATATATATATGGGTACCACCTCTGGTGCAAGTGTAGGGACCCACAGCCTCGGAGAAGAAAATAAAGAGTACTCAGAGAAGACCTTGTGGATCCTCACTGAACACTTTGATATTTTCTTCTCCTACCACCCCTATTCTTTTGTTAAGTGTGTATATTTATCTAACTTTATTTGAAAATGTCATTACACAAAAAAAGTTACAATATTGATTACATGCAGAGTACAAGGGTGCTTGTCACAAGTTGAAAAGCTCCTCCAGCTCCTCAGATGGCGGGCAGGAACCGTGGAGGCAGTGAGCATTTCCTCTCTGGATTGCCACACTAAGGCGCTGAAAAAGAAAACTGGCAGCTCTAGGGTCTCTAGTTGTTTCGATTAGCTTAGACCCCAACTCTTTCAAAAAGCTAGCAGCACTTTTACCCCAGGCACCAAGTGTCTCTGAGGCAATGGGGACAAAATTGTAGTGGTGCTCAAGGTCTCTGTATTTACGTGACTTGGCCGCTTCCCGGTGATTGGCAGCTCCTCCTGCTTGTGTAGCACTGAAGTCAACATAGGTATTGGCTAAAGTTGAAACGCAAGTGTAGTCCCACACCAACTGTCTACCATTCTTCCAGGGGTTCACCGTAATTCCGTCTGGGCGACCGACAGGCTCATCAGAGTTGCGGGACATTAGGTAACGGGGCTCTCTCTCTGCTGGACAACCGGCTGTGGTAAGGCTCCTCTTAATAATGTCATTAACCTCACCGTGTCTTGCATGCCATCCTCCCGTCCTTTGGCAAAGAAGGCCATGCCGTCCATATCTGTCGGCCTCTGCCTTGCCGCAAATACACCTGTATTCGGTGTGGATTGGGGCAGCGAGGCGGAGAGCCACGGCAATTCGGAGGGCCTGCGGTGTGAGACGGGTGCCGGTTGCTGACATTGGGGTTGCTAATAGGAAATCACCTGCGTGGGGAGCTGCTACAGCTCTAAGTCGGGCAGTGTCATGTGGTGTTGTCGCAGCTTCTAGCAAAGTTGCAGCTTCTTGGTCGGCAATGGGGCGATCCCAGCTGGATTGCTTATGGGCTTCAGAAGGCGGTGGTTGGGGTGCTGGTCCTGCGAGAGAGACCCATTTGGTTGTGCCGTCTGTGAAGCTGGGATCATGCACCCCTGCCTGTTGAACTAGGTGCTCAGGTAGGATTTCCTTTACCAAGTTGTCAGACCCCACTGAAGAGGACAGGAACGCTGGTACAGCAATTTGTGTTGCTGTGCGCACGCCAATGCCCCCGAGTCTGACAGGAAGGGAGGCCTGTTTCCACTGTGAGTCGCTGAGGGAAAGATTGAGGGCTTTTTCTAGTGTTGATTTCAGCAAGCTGTTATACTCTTCTAATTTAATATTGTTGAAAGATGGCGAACATCTTAGAAAGTAGGTCAGCCTGGGGAGGGACAAGCATCTGGTGATGAGGTAAAGTGCATCATGAGCATCGATGTCTTCAATCCTCTCGTTCATCCTCTTCAGGTCAGCGATCTTCTTATCGAGGACCCCGTCGATGGCATTTCTTCCAAGAGGAGCACCTAGGAGTGTGCTGTCCTCAGGGTTGGTTGTATGAATGTCAGGCAAAACAACCTTTATTTGGTCTATTATGTGCTGGTTGGTGGAGGTTATTTCGCACTTGGAAGGGTTCAGGGTGAGGCCTAGGCTTGCTCCTTGCTCCTGGATTATTCTTATGTCGTCCAAGAGTGAGGCTGGGGAGCCGGCTAGAGTACCATCATCCACAAACCAAATGTTGAGCTCACTGGACAGGTTATCGGTGACTTCCTTGATAACTAGGCAGAACAGAAAAGGAGCAAGGGGGTCACCTTGTTGGACACCTTCTTGTGATTCAATTTCATGTTCCCCAAAAAGCAGAGTTAGATTCTTGTTGTAGCATTAGTTTACAAACGGGTAGAGGGAAGGAAAAAGGCGATGAACTGCACTGAGTACTGCATCCCTTCTAACCAGATTGAAAGCATTTTTGAAGTCCAGCTTTATCAGGGCTTTTTCATTCGTAATGTTGGCAATGTAGGCTCTAGCTGCATGAGCCGCTGCCTCACACCCTTGGGGAATGCCAAACCCAAGCTGTTTTGGCTTCAGCATGTCGGCTGCTGCCTGACTAACTGCTCTAGCAGCAGCCTTATATACTATAAATATATACTATATTATACTAATAAATATATACTATATTAAATATATACTATATATATATATATATATATATATATATATATATATATATATATATATATATATATATATATATATATATATGTACACATATGTATTTGCTTTATTTGAACCTTGTTACAAAAAAGGAGTTACATATAGGCTACAAAGATGGTTGTCATAGGTTGTCGAGTTCCTCCAGCTCCTCAGATGGCGGGCAGGAACCCTGGATGCAGTGCGCATTTCCCCTCTGTATCGCCACGCTGAGGCACTGGAAAAGAAAGCTGGCAGCTCTAGGGTCCCTTGTTGTTTCAATGAGCCTACAACCCAGTTTATATATATATATATATATATATATATATATATATATATATATATATATATATATATATATATATATATATATATATATATATATATGTCTAGCTGGCAACATACCAGGGTCCATAAGACCTATCTTTTTTGGAGCATCTCTCTGTGCTCTAAAGAAAAAGGATGGAGGGATCAGGCCAATAGCTGTGGGCAATTCTCTCCGGCGATGCACTGGTGAACAAAACGTATCCTCTCAATTAGTGACTGAAGAAATTGGCGATGGAACATTACAACCTCCCCTAACCTATCTTTTGTGTTTGAAAATTGCGACCTAACCTATATTTGTGTTTGAAAATTGCTACCTCCCCTAACTTGTCATTGATGTTTGAAAAATTGCGGGACACCTGACTCATCACTGATGTTCTGAAAATGCAGTCTCTCCTAACCTATGTTGAAAATGTTCTGTTGTATATATAAATAAAAATTTGTGAAATGTATACTTTGATGTTTTTATAAATCCTTGCCCCCCTAACCTATGTTTTGAAAATGTTCTATGCAAAAATAAAAAAATTATGAAATATATACTTTGATGTTTTTATATAACCTCACATGTTTAAATATAATAACCTTATCATACTTATGTCAGTACAAACCCAACACGAGTCATGGATAGTTCACCTATCACTGAAGAACAACTCGATATTTTCAATGAACCTAGCAGAATAATCATTGCAGGATTTTCCAATGGCGGAAAATCTCATTTGTGCACTAAACTCGTACAAAAATACCATCTAAAATTCTCTAGTATTATTATATGTGGCGGCAGTTACAGAGCATTGCTAGACGATCCAGTAATTAACAAGAAAATATTAGCTCATCCTGAAATTATTAACCCTTTAGATGAACGTACAGATGATTCACCTATTTTAATTATTATTGATGACTTGTTCATCGAATCTGCCAATTCAAAAATTGTGTCTGATATCTTCACTAAAGGCAGACATCTCGCTATTTCGTGTATATTAATTACCCAAAATATATTTTTCTCTGGGAAATATGCTAGAAGTATAAGTTTAAATGCCTCCCATTTCATATTAGTGAAATCTAGAGATTTAGCTCAAATTGAGACTTTAGGACGGCAGTTATTTGGAAAACAAGATTCTAAAAAGCTTTTGGATATCTACAAGAAAGCCATCAGTAAACCTTATGGGTATTTATTGGTGGATTTAGGAGTAAAAACCCCTGAACGCATCACCTTCTGTAGCAATATTGTTGGTGAGCATCCATACGAAATTGTATACCAGTGGTGAACGTACTAGATGAAAACAACAACCACAAGGGGAGGTTAGGGGGGTTGGGTGTATAGGATGTGTCTCCCACAACAATAACAACCACAAGGGGAGGTTAGGGGGGTTGGTATATCGGATGTATAAAACAGCTAAAACCATACAATCCGATATCACTTTATTAGAAGATGGAGCACGTAGTAGATAAAATTTATTATAACCCCACATCATCAGGAGGGTCAATAGGTTGTATAAAGCTGCTAAAACCATAAAGCCAGATATAACTCTATCAGATGTGAAAGAAAACTGGAAATCGTCTAAAGCCTACACTTTGCACGCATTAAAACCTCGCAAATTTCAGCGACGAAAGGTAGAGTTCTAAACCCCGTATATATTTAGCTTGTGATTTAGCAGAAATGGGATTATTAGCTAAACATAATGATGATATTAAATACATTCTCGTCTGTGTTGATATTTTTTCACGGTATGCGCAAATAGCACCTCTGATACGCAAAGACGGACAGACTGTGAGTAAAGCTCTGAAAAACATATTGGAATCCTCATATTTCCAAGGAATACATAAAATTGATACAGATTGAGGGGTGAATTTTATAATTCTCATATGCAACGAATGCTTGCAGCTAAAAATATTAGACTGTATAGCGTATTTTCTCAAGAAACAAAAGCCGCCATCCCCGAACGCTTTATACGTACCATGAAAACTAAGATTTATAAATATATGACTGCGCACAATACCTCGAGATATCTGCCCATATTGCCTGATATCATGAAGGCGTATAACACAACACCCCACCGAGGGTTAGGTGGTCGGACTCCAGTTGACGTTCATGCTTTATCTCGTCCACAAGATATAAAGAAACAGTTCAATCTCATGTATAAAAGTAAAGACAAACCTAAAGCAGGTCTTAGTTCGCTACTAGCTGTCGGGGACACAGTTCGCATTACTCTCTCCAACAGAATTTTGACATTCAAGAAAGGTTTTGCTAGACAAAACACGGAAGAAATTTTCAGAATTATTCGTATAGATAAAAGCCAACCTATCACATTATATTTTTTCCAAGATTTGAATAACAAGCCTATTGACGGTGGGTTTTACAAGGAAGAATTAACCCTAACCCATTTACCAGCTGCATTTAATATTGAGAAGGTGCTACGTAAACGTACATTACCCTATAATAAATTACAGTATAAAGTGAGGTACGAAGGCTACGACTCTTCATTTGATCAGTGGGTTGATACTGATGATTTGTTGAAGATATGAAGAAGCCATTAGTATACAAGTACAGAGAGTTGGTGACCTTGCTGAGCAAACTCAATTCCTCAGAAAGGAAAAATTGATTGCTCAGTTTAAAAAACCACATATTCATTGCTTGTCAGAGATTTTCAAAAATTTTCTGAAAAATAGGCTTCCAGTTAAAAAGAAAGTTATAGTCAAATTGAAGAAATACAGAGACACCTTGCATTCGCTGGCTTGCAAGAAACCCTCAATTTCGAACAAAAAGCGTATTTTATTGACTCGTAAAGGAGGCAGTATCCTCGGTATATTATTACCCATAGCAGCTAGTTTAATTTCCAGGCTATTTAATAAATAAAAATGAAAGAATATTATCTAGTACCTCGTAAATCCATCGATGAGGGACCTGCTAAACTACCAGTAGTAAAAAAAGCAGAAGTAGCGCCATCACTAGCTCCAACACCTGTCCTGCCAGCAAGTACTCCAGTAGCACCAGTTTCAGTACGAGGTAATCCTTCAATAGTACATTTGGTACATTTAAAATTGAAAGCTAACGATCATGATTATGCTACTTCACTGTTGAATTATTTTGATGAAAGCAAGATGGTGCAATGGGACGTCAATGGGAATCTGCAAATGCCAGTGACTGGAATAAACATAATTGATGATATTTTAACTAAAATGACAATTCACCGCTCTGTATTCCCACGAGAAAAATTACCGCTGGGTAAATTATTCATCTCTTTAACCTCAACTCCACGAGAGATGTTTAGGAATACAGAATCTCGTAAACAAGTATTTAATGATGACGTGGTACTAAGAAGAAAACGGGCGTATGCTCCTACTACAGCTGCTGGAGAAACTAAACGCCCTAAAGTTGGCGGAGGAGCAACTTGGCTAGCTTACTAAAGGTGAGTGTATAAATAGATGTACTGCTTTGTTTATAGTTTATTCATTCATAGTCCAGCAATGGACTCCCACGTTATTTACGCTACTAGTGTTTCTAATACAGATTTATTTCCTAATAATGTACCTAGTGCTTTCGAAAACAGACTGTATAACCAACTCGTGCTGGATTCTAGACGCTCCTACGAAATGTGTCTCCAGAATATATTATTGCCTTCGTCATATTACATAATAAGATCGGATGATCTGGAAAGTTATATCCGCGTGAGAATTATGCACCTAGATGCTAAAGGAATTAGTTACAAACATTCCAAATTTCTACCGAAAACTAATATTTTAGCTGGTGGCATAAAGGAAATTATATACGCCATCAATAATGAAATTACCCATATATTTTCACAGAACGATTTGAGTTTTGTGTTTGATGTCTATAAGACGTATTTCCCAAGATATGCAGATGCATATATTAAATATGGATCGATTTCCAATAGAGTAAAGTTCAATACCGCAAGCAGCGATGAGAATGTATTGTATTATGACGACAATCGAGCAATATGCAGGATTTCCCTATCTTTTGGGGCGAGTATTGGCAAGGTTTTAGGAACTGATCAACATAAAAATTATGATATATACGTACACAAGAATTATTTGGATGAAACACCAATATCAGACACGTGTCCCTACCCTCCACAACCAAGGGGCATGATGGATTACTTGTGTGTTTATTGTGATAAAATTGCACCCACGATGTACGGGAATTTATTAGTGAATATATTGGACGTAGTGTCTTTGCAGGGTGGTGAAAGCACGAATAGGAAACTATATAAACCTCTAAATACAAATGTACTGGATAGTATAAGTATTGCAGTAACAGATCCTAATGGGACCCCTATTTATTTCGATAAACGAGGAAGCACAACAGCTGTTTTACATATACGACCCCGAATTGGGTCTATATAATAAGGACATTACAGTTCTGAGCCTCATTACTCATGTGCAAGCTACAACGTGCGCGTCAATTTCATCCCTCCATCTGTAGACGAAATATTATTCTTAATTAGCCCACCTGCCTCATATAAAGGAGGTGGGCTGAGTGATATTAGAATATTCAATAGGAGTCATGTAAGAGGAGGCGGTATATTCAATTTCCTCACTGGTTTAGCCCGTAAATCAGCGCCATTTTTAATGAGAACCCTTGCTCCTGCCTGTTACGAATCTTATTAGGATTCTGACATTACTCTTGATTCTAATATATCTTTTTTATCTTATTCTCTAATTAATTTTGCATCCAGTTGTATGATATAAGATTTTGTATATTATATATTATAGCATGCTGTAGTGTGCCTGAGTTGCATTATATTGTATGAGGCTTTTGGGTTAGATTTCTCAGGTAGTTTCTCCGTGTGGACGGTTGACCATATTCGGATGTGGCCAGTGTGGGAACATTGTTGTCAATTGAGTGTTTATAGTTTTACCTTGATTAATTCCCATATTTGGTTGCCGTTATTTTGTATGGAATGTTGTACCAGTGTTTGCTACTCTATAGATTGATAATGTTTTGAATATTGGTGCTGCATTTGTTTACTAGAATTTCTCCAATGTTTATGTGGATGTTTGGTTGATTTTTTGGTAGACGCTTGGTCTGCGTACCAAGGCGTGGGCAGAGGCGTGGCAGCTGTTGTCGAGAGGAGATGTGTTGTTAAGTTAAGTCAGTTGTCACTGTTATATTTAGTTCCTTTACAGTAATTTCCCTGGTTAGATGATACTGTATATATCTCTCTAATTAGTTCATGTTTTGGTGATAGTGCTCATGTCTCAATAAGGAGGTTATTCTATGATTTGCATGCTGAAGAATATTTCTGGGTATTTATTTATACATTTAAATATTGTTATGTTTGTCCCCCTTAGCATAAATATATTGTTCTCCATTTTATGCAGTGATGTATTTATACCCTTAGACAAAAGTTGGCAAGGCCGAGTTATCATTTTCTTTACACTGCGAGGAGAAGAACCTTATTTAGTCTCAAGGGTGGTAACAAATGGGGTGCCTGTCCGGGATTTTAAACCTTAATTCCCAGTAATGTTTGTACAATAGACAGTGCTAATTATTAATAGCAATTGCCTTCCTAGCTACTCTGTGATTATCTAGTGACATCTAATCAAGCCTGTGAAATTATCTGTTCAATCTGAGCTGCTGTGAAAACTTCTCAACGCTTCACGATTTGAGGTAAGTGTTCAGCTTGAGCCAGGGGCCATGCATAATTTTCAGTGTTGTTTCAAGTGTTAAGTTGTGATAATTGAGCCAACCATGGAGGATCAGGTTGCTGCGCTGGTAGATCAGCCAAATTTTGGTAAAATTAAAGACTTAAAGAAGTCTGGTTTGTTATTGCTGGCTGATAGATTGAACATAGCAGTTTCCAGTAAAATGTTGAAAGCTCAAGTGTTAAGAGTTATTGTCACACACTTGGTGGAGGAGGAGAAACTTGAAGAAGAGTGTTTGGGAGAGTTAGAAGAAGAGTCAAGTGACAAGGTGGCAATCTTAAAGTTGGAGTTGGAGACTAAATTAGAAATGGCTAGGCTGGCAGCAGACAAGCAGAGGTTAGAGTTGCAGAACCAGACAAAACACCTTGAGTTGGAGGCTAAGTTAAGACTAGCAGAGCAACAAACTAAACAATTAGAAATTCAGCAGAGTATGGCTGAAAATAATAACAGGTTGGAACAGCAGAGGATTGCGGCAGGTTTGGGTAACACTAGTAATAATCCACAGAGTACAAATAGTTCTTCTAAGTACAGTAAACATGTAGAATTACCTAAGTTTAATGAAGAAGATCCAGAAATATTTTTCTTGCATTTTAAGAAACTAGCAGTCAGCATGAACTGGCCTGTCGATCAATGGGTTAGCATATTACAAGGTCAATTTAAGGGTAAAGCTCAAGAGGTATTTGCATCTTTGCCTGCTGAGAATTCTATCGATTTTAAATTTGTTCAGCAAAGTATTTTGAATGCTTACCAGCAGATCCCAGAGGCACATAGAATAAAATTCAGAAGTTTAAAAAGAGCACATGACCAGACAATTTCTGACTTTGTACGAGTAAAATTAAATTACTTTGACAGATGGATTAAAGCACATAATATTACAGAGTTTGAGACTTTAAGAGACCTCATAGTAACTGAGGAAGTAGTGGGATGTCTACCAGAGAAATTAGCTTTATTTATGGCTGAAAATAAACAAACCACTGATATTATCAAATTAGCCAAGCTAGCTGATGAGCATGAACTACTTACTAAAGTGCCTTTTAGAACACCAATTAATCATTTTAATGCTAAAACTAATCATTATGCTCATAAAAATCATGTTTTCCAGACCCGACCAGCTACTTCACCTTCTCCCCTTAACCCTTCTCCTGCAAAGCCTAAATCTGAGAAACAACAGACAGGGTTGTCAACCTCAAGTAATGTAGTGATTAAGCCTGCAGTGGGTTCGGCTGTTCCGACCACTGGCAGATATTGCACGCATTGTAGGAGAAGAGGTCATGTCGTAAATTCATGTTATGCTTTGCACCCTGAGTTGAGACCAACTGGTCTAATTATGAGTAGGGGTTTGCAAACCTTTAATGCCAATGTTGCTCCAGTCATGCCCAAGTGGATGACTAATTTTGATCCATACCTACATTCGGGAACCCTATTATGTACTAGTGGAACCTGGAAACCAGTCCAGTTGTTAAGGGACACTGGTGCTTCCCAGTCTTTAATTTCTCGCCGTGTTCTTACTGATGTTAGCACAGAAGACACTGGAGAGGTAGTGTTATTGCAGGGACTTGGAGGGCATATCCAGCGTGTACCATTAATTAAGGTTAACCTGAAATCTTCTATTACACCAGGTTGGTGCACTGTAGCAGTCAGTGAGCAGTTGCCCATTCCTGGGATTGATATCATTGTAGGTAATGATTTTGACAAGTGTCAAGTTAGTGGGACCGATTGTCCTGTTTTGTATACTAAACCTAATGCAGTACTGGCTCAACCAGATGCGGATGATGGTGTCATTTATCCAGCCCGTGTTGTGACCAGATCCATGGGTAAGCAGAATGTGGTAAGTCCTGCTACTACCAAGGTGGATGTTCTCGAGGCCAGGACCCCTTCAGACAGGGAGGTGGAGGTGGACCTTGAAGATACATTTTTAGCTCACGTGGATGTCGAGAGTGAGGCCGGTGCCAAAGCCCTAATTTATTCTGACCCAGATGGTCTGGAAGATGTGGCCCAGGTACCAATTCCTTGCCCGCTCGCTCCAGTTGTAGAGTTCCAGACCTTGCGTAAGTTACAGAGTACTGATCCCAGTCTTGCTGAGTGTTATGCAGAAGCAGCCGACTCCATTGATACTTTGGAGGAGAGTACGGGTTGTTATTTCAAGGATCAATGTCTGATGAGAAGATGGAGACCATCAGGAACTCCCTCATCAGATGATTGTGAGTCTAAAACCCAGCTCGTTGTGCCAACAGAGTATAGGGAGCAGGTATTGCAAGCTGCTCATGATGACCTGATGGGAGGCCATCAAGGCATTACCAGTATGTATCATAAGATCTGTAAACTTTTTTATTGGCCAAAACTTAAAAAAAGATGTAGTCAGATATTGCCACAATTGTGTTGTGTGTCAAACAGTTGGTAAGCCTAATCAGACTGTGCCACGAGCACCCTTATACCCTATTGTAGTGCCAGAGGAGCCTTTTACTCATGTGGTACTTGATTGTGTCGGACCTTTACCCCGTACCAAATCCGGAAATATGTATATGTTTACAATTTTATGTATGACCACCAGGTTCCCTGAAGCGTATGCTTTACGTAACATTAGAGCTTCTACCATTATAAGGCAGTTGGAACGATTTTTCTCACTATTTGGTATGCCCCGTATAATTCAAACTGATAATGGGAGTAATTTTTGTTCCACCACCTTTAACCAATTTTGTAATACTTTTGGTATAAAGCACAATTTTTCTAGTCCTTACCATCCTCAGAGTCAGGGGGAAATCGAGCGGTTCCACCAAACTCTCAAGAAAATGTTGAAGGCAACTGGGGAAGATTCACCCAGGCATTGGGATGATAATATGCCATTTGTTTTATTTGCGGCTAGACATGGATTGCACAGTGCACTAGGCTGTTCTCCATTTGAGCTGGTTTTCGGACATCAGGTGAGAGGACCTTTAAAGATGTTATATGAGAAATTGTTAGATGTTACAGCCAGGCAGAGTGAGCGTTATCTGACAGATGTCCAGAGCAAGCTGTCCAGAACGAGGGAGTTGGCCTTACGACATCTAAGTGAACAACAACAGGTAATGAAGCCGAAACATGACCAGAGGTTCAAGGCCAAACTCAGAGTTTTTGAGCCAGGAGATTTGGTATTGGTCTTGAAGCCTCGTATGGGTACGTTTATGTCTAATAAATTTGCAGGACCGTATCAAGTATTAAAACGTCTTGGGGAAGTTACTTACAAGGTTTGCCATCCCAAGCAGAAACGACAGACCATGAGTGTACATGTAAACCGGTTGAAGGCTTATTGTGGGCATAGTGTTGTGGCTTGTTGTGTTGCTGAGGAGGTAATTCCTGAAGAGTCGAGATTTGCTGAGGAAGATAGTAATATTTGTTTGTCTAATTCCAGTAGTTCCGGGGAAGAATTGTTGAGTCATTTGCAGGATGAGGAGAGAGCAGAGTTCCAGGACCTTTTGGAGGTGTCTTCTAGCTTGTTTGGGGAGGTCCCCACTCAGACTTCTCTCATTACTCACGATATCACCCTGACAAATGTGACTCCAATTCGGCTACACCCTTATCGAGTGACACCCGACAAACGTCGTATCATCCAGGAGGAGGTTGATTATCTTCTTCGACATGGGTTCATTAGACCCAGTCAGAGTTCCTGGAGTTCGCCATGTCTATTAGTACCAAAACCAGAAGATAAGTGGAGATTAGTAGTGGATTATAGAAAACTCAACCAGGTAACTGTAGTTGATGTTTATCCTTTACAAATCATTGGAAGAATGTGTTGATACTATAGGTCATGCTAAATTTGTATCTAAATTGGACTTCTCTAAGGGATATCATCAGATACCTCTTACAGATTTTGGAAGGGAAGTGACAGCATTTATCACTCCTGATGGAGCTTACGAGTTTAATGTCATGCCTTTTGGATTAAGGAATGCTCCAGCCACTTTTCAGAAATTAATGAATTCTTTGTTGAAGGATGTGCCAGACTGTAGGGCATATTTGGATGACATTGTGATTTTCAGTAAGAATTGGGTAGATCATATGTCTAGTTTAAAGAAATTGTTTAATGTGTTACAACATGCTAATTTGACTGTCAATATGAAGAAATGTAGTTGGGCTAAAGGAACCATAGTGTATTTAAGACATGAGGTCGGACAAGGAAGGATAGTCCCATTGCACGACAAGATTCAGGCAATTGTGGAGTACCCAGTCCTAACAAATAAGAAGTTTGTGCAAAGATTTATTGGAATGTGTGCGTATTATAGGAGATATTGTAAAAACTTTTCCATTGTTGCTGCACCCATAACAAATCTTTTAAGGAAACAGGTAAAATTTAAGTGGACGCAGGAGTGTCAGAACTTCTTTCTGAAGTTGAAAGGAATTCTCTCAACCTCACCTGTGCTAGCTAGTCCACAGTATGATAAACCTTTTATTCTTCACATAGACGCTTCAGATTTAGTAGCAGGTGCTGTTTTGTTCCAAGTAGGACCAGATAAGTTAGAACATCCTGTTTATTATTATTTCTCACGTAAGTTTGACAAGACACAAATTAATTACTCTGTAGTTGAGAAAGAAGTACTTTGTTTAATACTGGCAGTGAAGAAATTTGAGATATATTTGTCAGGAAATCAAGTGGTAGTATATACAGTCTATAATCCATTGACATTTATCAACTCTATGAAGTGTAAAAACCAGAGAACACTTAGATGGTCATTGATTCTGCAAGAATTCAATAATGTAATTCGTCATATTCCTGGGAGGCAAAATGTTATTGCTGATGCCTTATCCAGGGGATTTCCTGTTGCAGTGCCATAATATGTAGTGTTCTTTATTCATAAGTTGTATGTAAATTTTGTATTTTTTTTACTGTGTGAGATTTCATTGCTTTGTACTTTGATTTCAGTTGAAGTATTTTCATGTTTAATTTTCATGTTATATTACATGTTATATGTCATGCAGTCAAAAAAAAAATGAAATCAACCTTCAGTTAATTTCATTTTTTTTCTTAGGGGACGGGAGGGATGTTACGAATCTTATTAGGATTCTGACATTACTCTTGATTCTCATATATCTTTTTTATCTTATTCTTTAATTAATTTTGCATCCAGTTGTATGATATAAGATTTTGTATATTATATATTATAGCATGCTGTAGTGTGACTGAGTTGCATTATATTGTATGAGGCTTTTGGGTTAGATTTCTCAGGTAGTTTCTCCGTGTGGACGGTTGACCATATTCGGATGTGGCCAGTGTGGGAACATTGTTGTCAATTGAGTGTTTATAGTTTTACCTTGATTAATTCCTATATTTGGTTGCCGTTATTTTGTATGGAATGTTGTACCAGTGTTTGCTACTCTATAGATTGATAATGTTTTGAATATTGGTGCTGCATTTGCTTACTAGAATTTCTCCAATGTTTATGTGGATGTTTGGTTGATTTTTTGGTAGACGCTTGGTCTGCGTACCAAGGCGTGGGCAGAGGCGTGGCAGCTGTTGTCGAGAGGAGATGTGTTGTTATGTTAAGTCAGTTGTCACTGTTATATTTAGTTCCTTTAAAGTAATTTCCCTGGTTAGATGATACTGTATATATCTCTCTAATTAATCCATGTTTTGGTGATAGTGCTCATGTCTCAATAAGGAGGTTATTCTATGATTTGCATGCTGAAGAATATTTCTGGGTATTTATTTATACATTTAAATATTGTTATGTTTGTCCCCCTTAGCATAAATATATTGTTCTCCATTTTATGCAGTGATGTATTTATACCCTTAGACAAAAGTTGGCAAGGCCGAGTTATCATTTTCTTTACACTGCGAGGAGAAGAACCTTATTTAGTCTCAAGGGTGGTAACACTGCCGTCTTAAGTATGGGTCAGAATGTATTGCATGACATGCAAACAGGCGAACATTCCTTTAAAAAGTCAATGAAGAAGCATGGGATCGAATCATTGAAGGGAGTAGGGCGTTAGATTTTAGGTGGTGGTAAAAGGCGGAAAAAGTCTAAGAGAACGGCTAAGGCCACCAAATTAGCACTTATTCGCAGTTTCACAAAACAGAATAAGAAGAATAAGAGATATAATGACGTGTTTGCATAAATTGCAATTCATTCCTTTCATGGCATCCAGCATGAATACTACTACTACGCTAGGAGCGGGGCTACAATCCCCTTTGGAAAGTTATACAGTGGCTGTAACAGATGGATTCCCCAAACATAATTCAGCACGTATGAATGAGTCCACTATAGCCAGCAGGAAAAATATTGATATTTTACCTTTTAATTTAGGAATTAATAAATTTAAGGACTCGTATATAGAATTTAGAATCCCTGGCATTCCTGGTCATTTCCTGGATATGTCATCCCTAGCCCTAGAAGTGGGGTTAGAATTAACAGAAGCTGACGCCGCAATAGATTCGGGCAAAAAAGTGACTGTCGCTAATGGATTATCACAAACACTTTTTAAAACAGTGGTGGTGTATTTCAACGAACAAGTAGTTGAAAGTAATTCTTTATTTACTTATTAGGCGTATATAAAGCTGCTAACGACTCTTTCCAGAAGTAAAATTGATGGTTTTAAGCATCTAGCGCATTTTTATAAAGACGAGGCGCTAACGATGCCCAATAAAATTGATACGCAGTATTTTGCTACGACCACGATAGATCAGGATGAGAAAATGGCTAATATGAAAGAACAGGGCATTTATACGTGCTTTAAATTACTGCTGGATATTGCATCTATTAGCGAATATTTACTGGATAACGTAGATGTAAGAATACGTTTGGAGTTAAATAGTGATAAATGGGTTATTGGCAGTGATATAGCTACTGCTAATTATAAATATAATATAAATATGGCCCGCTTATGGATCGATAGATTAACCCCATTCCCTTCTGGACTACTAGCTATTAACAGAGCACTCGCCCAAAATAATGGAGCAGTAACGTATATATTTGATAAAACCCTATTTAAAACCTATATTCTAGGGCAGGGCCAAAAATCATTAACTATGGACCAACCCTGGGGTGGAGTGATCCCTGAGAAATTATACATGGCCATTATTGATATGGAAGTCATTTCTGGAGATTATACCTTAAACCCATTATATTTCAACAATTCCGCCTTGAGCAACGTATATATCTCGGTGAACGGCACGAGTTTATTTAATATAGCGTGTGATTTCCCCCATAAATGTTCGAAATTATATTATATGGTCCTGAATGCTGTAGGATTTAATATAGATAATATTTTGTCTTACGAATCGTTCGTTAAAGGACAAACTCTGCTGGTTTTAAATTTATTACCAGAAGAAATAAAGGATACAGTTTCCTTGGAAGCGACAGAGAATTTAAGAATTACATTGGAATTTAATACAGCCATAGTGGGAAATAAAGTTATACTGCTGTTTGGTCCTACTACTGGGGTTATGAAAATTAATGCTGACAGACGTATTATTTGTGAAACGAGAGCCTAAGAAACATGAATTGTTTAGAAATATACAATGGGTTGAAAAATATATATTTAGGGGAAGAAGCCATATATATCGGATGTTATTTAGCGAACGATGTACGGAAAATCTTCAAGAAATTAAATAAAGAGCCAGTGGTATTTATTTTAAATACTTTAGATGAGAAATCCCCTGCATCGATGATGGGTCATTGGATGACTGTGTATGCACACAATAAACCATCAGGAGCCATTATCGCCCTGTTGGACAGTTTTGGGGTGAAGATGGAATTCCATTCACGTTATTTACAAGACTTCCTCTCTTATTTTAAAGATTATAGAGTTTCCATGTTTACGGAACGCATACAGAGTATGGACTCTTATTATTGTGGAGCCTATGCCATGTTTTTCGTCTATCAATTATGTCGCCTGAACTTGAGAGCTGCACTACATAAATTTGAAACTTTATTTGAATATGGGGAATATAATATGAACGATAGGAAGATAACTCAATTTGCATATTCTAATTTTGCAATGCCTAACTGCAAAAAGACATTTTGCATAGATGGACAGGATAAATGTCTATCGCTGTGTGATGAATCCTCATATTACTGAGCTGTAAGTATATTTCTAGATGTTTGCCATATATTGTCTTTCATATTATTGCTGATTTATTATTACTATTATTATTATTATTATTATTATTATTATTATTATTATTATTATTATTATTCTGTGTTGCTCATATGGTTTCTATTCATTGTTCCAGATTTGATGTGGCAGAGGAACTGGTCTCCCTCACAAAAATTACCAGGATCTAGGATTGCTATGACCAACATATGAAATATCATGCTTGTTCCCCATTACAATTTTACTTTTAAGACTAGAATGTAAACTCTTAACAATAAAATAATAAAAACCTATACAATGTATATTCCTAAACCTCTGATTAGGTTAGGTGGGGATGGATAGTATAGCCATTTTAGAATAATAACATAAAAAAATAATACATATGCAGGTAGGCTGATAAAGGACGCATTGTTTATCTGGTGACGTCACACATAGTTGACCAGTCAGGTGCTGTGATACCTTGACACTTATATGCTAGTGGCCAACAATACCTTATCCCTATACTGAAGTCGCTTTTTGCGACGTTGCTAAACAACAACAACTGGTCTGTAGAATGTATTTGTTTGTTATATAATAAGTCAGGTTAGGATGGTTTGATCGGGTTTATGAAATGAATAACAGGAATTATGAGCAATGAGCGAAAATACAAGTCATTGTAGCAGAATATTGACTCTGGTGAAGTACAGAGTACAGTTGAGGTCTTAAGCCCGATTAAGAGTTCACACTTATTTGTGAACCTCCTGGGATCCGCATTTAGTGCGCTGGCGCCTCGCACCGCATTAGGGATGATGACGTCAGAAAAGAAGGTAACTGCAGAAGGCCTTATTTCAAAAACATGAGAGGCTTGGTTTTACTCAATGTAGTCCATATATATGAACACTGAATGAGTATTTTTGATTCGTTATATGCTACAGCAAGGTGTGGGGGAGGCATGTTTTGAGCGAATGTGAGATGTGCATATATATTTATGTACGTGCAAATATATTTATGCGTTTATGCAGTAATATTGGTTTACTACTAAAATCGCATTGAAATCACCACGCCTGGGAGGGGACTGTTTTCATACAAATGGATGATAGTGGGTTTTCATTTTTATTTTGCCCTATGCGAAAAAAACGTTCCTTCAAGAAAGATTGTCAAAGCTCAAATTACATTCTCTAGAAAGACGAAGAAGAAATAGGGGTGACATGATAGAGCTGTGACTGAATGGACATGATAAAGAGGGATATTAATTAATACTATAAACACGAGACAGAACATTAAACATTGGGTATAAATTGGATAAGTTTCAAATTTAGGAAAAAGAACTGGGTAAACACTGGTTGGTAACAGGGGTGAACCCCCAAGAAACATGATGGTTCATACTCTGTGCAACTACCACTTGTATCATACGAATAGGAGATAGTGGATTTCATCCATTTCTATGCTCAATAAACGATCCTTGGCAAGACACTATAAATATATAACTTCTAGATAAGTATGGGTTGGGAATAAATACAACAGAAAATGGGCTTATACAGGGAAGATGAAGACTGCGTGACGTCATTGACCATTAGCTATGTCTGTGCAAGGGTCGCCGGGGTAACGAAAATCACCCGGGCCTACGAAGGACCGTCGCCAAATGTAACGAAAATCACCCGGGCCT
Source organism: Procambarus clarkii (assembly GCF_040958095.1). Taxonomy (NCBI): domain Eukaryota; kingdom Metazoa; phylum Arthropoda; class Malacostraca; order Decapoda; family Cambaridae; genus Procambarus; species Procambarus clarkii. The sequence continues at coordinate 24,661,906 of NC_091200.1, forward strand.
ACGAAGGACCATCGCCAAATGTAACGAAAATCACCCTGGCCTACGAAGGACCATCGCCAAATGTAACGAAAATCACCCGGGCCTAGGAAGGACCGTCGCCAAATGTAACGAAAATCACCCGGGCCTACGAAGGACCGTCACTAAATGTAACGAAAAACTCCCGGGCCTACGAAGGACCGTCACTAAATGTAACGAAAAACTCCCGGGCCTACGAAGGACCGTCACTAAATGTAACGAAAATCACCCGGGCCTACGAAGGACCATTACCTTGAGGTTACCTTGAGGCGCTTCCGGGGCTTAGCGTCCCTGTGGCCCGGTCGTCGACCAGGCCTCCTGGTTGCTGGACTGATCAACTAGGCTGTTGAACGCGGCTGCTCGCAGCCTGACGTATGAGTCACAGCCTGGTTGATCAGGTATCCTTTGGAGGTGCTTATCCAGTTCTCTCTTGAACACTGTCAGGGGTCGGCCAGTTATGTCCATCACTAAATGTAATGAAAAACTTCCGGGCCTATGAAGGACCGTCACTAAATGTAACAAAAAACTCCAGGGCCTACGAAGGGCCGTCGCCAAATGTAACGAAAAACTCCCGGGTCTACGAAGGACCGCTGGAAAAAGCAAAACGGTCCTTCGTAGGCCCGGTTTCCACTACTACCCACACCCACACCCACACCTACACCCACATCCACACCCACACACACCCACACCCACACCCACACCCACACACACACCCACACGCACACCCACGTGCACACCCACACCCACACGCACACCCACACCCACACCCACACGCACACCCACACCCACAGCATCAGGCGGGAGTGAGGGAAGATAGTTTTACTCCCCTTCACCACACCATAAAAAAAATATACCACGTTCACTGTAAGCCTAAAAGCTCACACACTCCTGGGATATTCCACACTTGATTGTCCCACATATGACTGGACCATCACTTCCAATCAGACCCACACTGCTCATCATGGGGGGACTTCAATCACTGAGAGATAGACTGGGAGAACAAGGAACCACATGGAGGAGAGGATACATGGAGAGCCAAACTAATGGAGATGGTGACAAGAAACTTTCTAAGCCACCATGTCAGGGAACCCACTAGGATAGTGGAAATGATAAACCAGCGAAACTCGACCTAGTCTTCACTCTGAACGACTCCGACATTAGGGAAATCGGTTTCGAGGCCTCAGTAGGAATGAGTGACCACAGTGTACTGGTGTTTGAGTATCTGGTTGAAGAAGGGTTATTGAACTCGAGGAGGGATACTGAAAACAAATGGCTGGTATTCCGAAAGGGAAACTATGAGGAGATACGAAAATTCCTAACAGATATAACATGGGAAACAGAGCTCAGGGGAAAGACGGCCCAAGATATGATGGACTTCATCACACAGAAGTGTAAGGACGCAGAAAACAAGTTTGTCCCAGTCCAAAAGGAAAACAATGAAATGAAGATGAGAAACCCATGGATTAATCAGAGATGTAGGCTAGCTAAGCAGTAAAGTAAAAGGGCATGGAGAAACTAGGAATAACAGGACACTTGAGAGCAGAGAAAAATACCACAGTGCCAGGAATGAATATGTCAGGATGAGAAGAGAGGCAGAAAGACAATACGAAAATGACATCGCAAGCAAGGCAAAGACTCAACCTAAATTACTGCACAGTCACATCAGGAGAAAAACAACAGTAAAGGAACAGGAACTGAAATTAAGGATAGGAGCAGAAGATTTCACTGCAAATGACAAGGAGTTGTGTGAGGAACTGAATAAGAAATTCCAGGAGGTCTTCACCTTAGAACAAGGAGAAATTCCAGAGATAAGAGAAGGCATAGTTAACCAGGAACCACTAGAAGAGTTTGAGATTACCAGTGAGGAAGTAAGGAAGCTTTTACTAGAGTTAGATGTGACAGGCTATAGGCCCAGATGGAATCTCCCTTTGGATACTAAAGGAAGGAGTAGAAGCACTGTGCCTGCCACTCTCCATAGCGTATAACAAATCACTGGCAACAGGGGGAACTGCCAGAAATTTGGAAAGCAGCTTATGTAGTCCCAATATACAAGAAAGGGGATAGAGAGGAGGCACTGAACTACAGGCCAGTGTTCGTAATCTGCATACCATGCCAGCTGATGGAGAAGATTGTGCGAAGAAAGCTAGTGGAACATCTGGAGCGAAAGAATTTTGTAACACAGCATCAACAAGAGTTTAGGGATGGATAAGTCCTGTCTCACTGGGTTAATTGAATTCGACGACCAGGCAATAAAGAGGGGGTGGGCACACTGCATATTTTTGGATTGCCAGAAAGCCTTTCACAGTACCACACAAGAGGCTAGTGAAAAACCTGGAGATGCAGGTCGGTGTGAAAGGGAAGGTACTCCATTGGATAAGGGAGTACCTTGGCAACAGGAGACAACGAGTCACAGTGAGGGGTGAAGTCGGCGAGACGTCACAAGTGGAGTCCCGCAGAGGTCAGTCTTTGGACCTTTGGATATCTGTTTCTGATATTTTTAAGTGATCTCCCAGAGGGTATAGACGTGTTTCTCTCAATGTTTGCTGATGATGCAAAAATTATGAGGAGGATTGAAACAGAGGATGATATATAGTAGGAGGCTACAAGATGACCTAGACAGACTCAATGAATGGTCCAACAAATGGCTACTAAAGTTCAACTCGAGTAAATGCAAAGTAATGAAACTAGGCGGTGGAAGCAGGAGACCAGACACCGGATACAGAATAGAAGATGAAGTACTTCATGAATCGGACAGAGAGAAACATCTAGGAGTTGATATCACACCAAACCTGTCTCCTGAAGCCCATATAAAAAGATTTACGTCTGCGGCATGTGCGAGGCTTGCTAAGATCAGAACAGCCTTCAGGAACCTATGTGAGGAATCATTCAGAATCTTGTATACCACATATATAAGACCAATCCTGGAGTATGCGGCACCAGCATGGAGCCTGTACCTCGTCAAGTACAAGACGAAGCTGGAAAAATTTCAGAAATATGCCACTAGACTAGTCCCAGAACTAAGAGGCCTGAGTTATGAGGAACGGCCGCGGGAAATGCACCTTAAGACACTGGAAGACAGAAGAGTAAAGGGAGACATGATCACTCCCTACAAAATCCTCAGGGGAATTGACAGGGTAAACAAGGATAAAGTATTCAACACTGGTGGTATGCGAACAAGAGGAAACAGGTGGAAACTGAGTACCCAAATGAGCCACAGGGACGTTAGAAAGAACTTTTTCAGTGTCAGAGTAGTTAATAGATGGAATGCATTAAGCAGTGATGTTGTGGACGCTGACTCCATACACAGTTTCAAATGTAGATATAATAGAGCCCAGTAGGCTCGGGAATCTGTACACCAGTTGATGTACAGTTGAGAGGCGGGACCAAAGAGTTAAAGCTCAACCACCTCAAGCACAAATAGGTGAGTACACTGACTGTGAGTCTCAACACAGGCTATATACACAAGACAACGCGATACACAGTCTTTCCACAAACTGCTTAACCCACTGATAGGATCTCAACACTGCCAGACCTTGGTACAACCCACGTGGTCCCAGCGTCTCCAGAACCATCGTTCAATGTCCTTCTTGGTGATGGAAATCTAATCTTCTGGACATCAGCAATATCCCAGAGATCTGGTGCCAGGAATAATTACTGGTGCGAACGTAACAATACTTCAGGACAAGGGCAAATTGAGACCTTCCTTCGAGCTCCTGAAGATGGCATACTGTCTCCTTGAATGTCCTGACCCAAATGCTGGCACACACCACCTTAGTTAAGCACCTAGAGGCCGTGACGTCAGTCCATCTGAGCCAGTCAGAGCCATAGGCCTCTCGCGCCAAAACTAGGCTCTTCTCCCATTGGTTCCGGCACGAGTAGCTGGTTTTAGGGTGGTGACTGGTGCCACCCTCTTGTGAGACAATGTCTTGTTGTTTCAAAGGGGGTTGGTGAGTTTTGTGGTGAGGCCAACACCCGGTTATGTGAGGAGAGTCATTGTTTCCACCCATCACTACCATACTACAGCTAAAATTACTCCACTGGTTGGGTCGTATCCTACTCCTGGTAATAGAGTCCTGCATTATCCATTGTAGGTGATCCAGGTGACCCAAGTCACAACTGTTGACCCCATTGTACTTCTGGCGATAGAGCAAGTGCTTTGATCCCAAACTCGGGCAACTCTGGATTCCAAATAACGGAGTTGCCTACTGCAAACACCCGTGCTTGCCATGCAATCAATAAGTTTTTGCGCTGAAAGAGCACTCTCTCACACTTGTTCATGAAGAACTCTTCCAACTCCAAAGAAAATGTTTTGAAAGAGACGAATGTCGTCTATGCCTTCACATGCTCACTTTGGGAATGACAGCCCCAACGATCTCAGTAAATTGGCTAGACAGTATAATTATGGTGGTGCAATTTAGTATTTTGTGGGCGAGATTGAGCATAGTATTCCCCCATTATTATCAAGATAAATTTCAATGGACTTAAATGTAAGCTTTCCAGCAGACTTTTCCTATAATTTTTTTAAATGGTATGATAAAGACTTGGCATTTTAAAATTTTAGTGTGAGATGAAGCTTGAAATTACCATAATCTTAAATGTAAACTTCCTGTAGATTTCCTGCAAAATTTTTAATGATACAACGTAGAGGATACGCTTTTGTTTTTGGGAAGAAAGATAATATATGAAATTCGGGTAGATTTATATATAATTCCCATAGCTTTAAATATAAACATCCCAGTCGATAGACTTAAATTGAGATCTTAGGGTTTATATTGAAATAGACTTTCTAGCCCATAAACTTTAAGGTAATTTTCCTGGGCCATAAACCTTAATGTACGCTTCCTAGGTCATAGACTTGAGTAAAAACGTATTGTGCCATTGACTTAAATGTATATCGTAGGCCATAGACTTTAGTACAAACTTCCTACACTTAATGTACTTAAATGGATTTCCTTGAGCATAGAATGTTTACTCCCTAGGCCATAGATTTCAATGTAAACTTCCTAGACTATAGACTTAAATGCAAATTTCCTAGCTCATAGACTTTAATGCAAAGTCTTCCTGTAGATTTAAATTGGAGTCCTCATAGCCTAGGCCATATATTTAGTCCTATTTTAGCCTAGGCCATAGGCTTAAATAGAAGTCCTCACAGAGTTCCCAAGGTTCCTATCTGTTACGGACTCGTCACTGCCATCTGCGCGTGGCCTGGTAGTTCTAGCGCCATCTGTGAGTCTGTACCCAAACTCCCCGAGAATGGGACGCCACGTGGACAATGCAATCGGGTGGTGGCTGTCTAATACCTGCAATTGGCTCAAGATTCCTGCCTTGGTCAGCCAGAGGGGTCGCTGTGGATGACCTCTGGTGAGGTGGCGACTAGAGATCAGCGCCATCTGTTGTGCTATTGAGCACAATGTCGACGTCCCCAGTGCTAAGTGGTATTTCTTGATTTCACCAGTACCTTTAAGTGATGACGTGTTTGTCCACAGAGGTGACATGGGGCAGCAGTCGTGCTGAGGAGAGGCAGTTTACCTTGGGCAGCCTACGTTCTCCCGCCTTAGTCTTGCCAGATGACTAAGTAGGCCTCCGCCCATCTGTAGCAGAGTGTGTTGTCTGCTAGTGCAGTTGTATTGGAAGAGATCGGTGTATCCCGGGACTGGCTAAGGGGAGAAATGCGCGACAGTAAGATGTTGGTGGAGAAGCGCTGCTAACTGAACGTTACAGGCTTCTGCCGGGGGTTCGCCATCCCTGTATTAATTGTGTTGTGGCCCCAATCAGCGTGTGGCTGAAGTTCTCTGCCGGCAAGTGGCTGGAGAGTGGTCGAGGGGCATAGACACCTTATGACACTGTCGGTGGGCTGGCCCATGTATAAGAATAAACTCGCCAGGGTTTCCTCAGTATGGTGGAAGAAGGTACTGGGTAGAAGAAGAAACACTGGAATGACGAACTCTGCACGTTATCACGTTCGATATCCTGAGTGAAAAGATATCTCTGTATGTAGGTGTAAAAATAAGCAGTGAAACATCATTAGTGACAATCGCTATGAAGAGTCTCATGCAGTGTAAAAGACTTGATGGTGTTGAAACTCGTGAAAGTTAGTATAATCGGGGTCGAGGGGAGTGTGGAGTTCCTCGCACACGCCAAGTCAAACCCATCATGGAAGTGTATGTGTGAGTGTAGGAGATTGGGTGTGTGTAGAAGTGTGTGTGTGTGTGTGTGTGTGTGTGTGTGTGTGTAGGAGAGTGGGTTCATAATGACCCAGGAGTCATCACGGACAATATTAAATGTGGTTGTGACTACGCTGGAGTTCTTGATGGACAGTGTCTGCTGATTGTCCAGCTCGTGTGGTGTAATCAAGTTACTCCTTTGACGTGGAAGGAAAAAGGAGTATCCGGAAGTGTAGAAATTCATCTGATTCAGCTTGAGGTGGGGCTCAATCGACTTTGTGTTGATTCACGGTCGGGCTCCCACGCTGAAGGAGATATCCTTATCTGCATAACTCACCACCGGAGTACCTACAGCCTGCTTGTCGCCTGAAGCCACCTATATCATCGTCGGGAAGGATAAATGGTTATAAGTGTATTAAGGAGTAACTGAATTTAAAAAAGCGGGCCCATTTCTCTTTTTGTAATATTTTAGGAATCAGTAATCACAAAATCTCGAATCAACCAGAGTATATCTTGCAAAGAGATTCGTCTGTGTTGGGATCTATTAAGGTTGTAAAGAGTCAAACTGACTGTGAGTGACAGGTTTTAACATTTTAAGGTCGTGTCGTGCCACTATGGAGTGACCCATGTGTATGTGTAGGTTATGACTGCTAGGATTTGTTACTGTCTAGTGCAGTAATAGTTTCTGGGTGACACAGGAAGTGTTGGGATTGTTGAGTACTCTACGGCTCTTGCCACGTCGGCTGGACGGCAGAGCGATGGTCTGGCTTCATGCAGGTCGGGGTTCAATCCCCGACCGTCCAAGAAGTAGTTGGACATCATTCCTTCCCCCCCCCCTCCCCCCGTCCCATTCAAAATCCTGATCCCTTCCCAGTGCTATATAGTAGTGATGGTTTGGCGTTTAGTAGTGATAGTTCCTTCGGTTGTCTCAGTGTCACGTAGTTAAGTGGTTTATTAGCAGCGTCTCAGTGATGCTGTAAATTGATTGTATAATGATTAATTGTGTGAGTAAACCTGTCGTGTCTAGTGATACCTTGTTATTGTTTGCCTGTGTGTGATAAAACATTAACAAGTCAGTCATTATTATAATTATTGATGAGATAACGTAAATTAATTAGTTAATTAATTGTGATTGACTAAGTGACATTGTGATTAACGTTTATTAATTAAATAATATTATTTAAAATATTTATTTAATTGAATGTTGACTGTGGTAGTGACAGCGGTTAATGTAAAGTAATTAAGACTTAAAGTATTTATTTGGTGTCTGTCTTGGTGACTGTTTCATTGCATTGATTAACGTGTGCTGAAGTGTTGTTGAAGTGATGTGATACTGCCAGCGTGGAGTGCAGTAATTGTTAGAGTGTTCACTACGTGTTCAAGTAGTTAATTTTTGTTAATGACCTGTCTAGTGGGTCGAGACTTTGGTCTCATTAGTGACTGTCAGAGATGTGGGAACAGATTCCTGCTGCAAGAAGGTGTGTTGTTAGCTGTTGATGTGACACTCCTGAGTAACGTAATGAACGTAGGTCATTGTGTATTCATAAGTTGTTAAATAAATATATTTTTGCTAGGACACGTGCCTTTGTACTACATTGTCTACAAGCACTCTACCTATACACCAAGTAGATAGAACAAAAGAGGTTGAAACTCGGGACTATATCCGCGACAGAACCCAACCTCCCAACATATAATGTGTACACTCACATAATATAAAATATAAAATGTAAAAATGTAAAAAAATTAAAAGATTTAAAAAAATATAAATAAAAATATAAAATGTGAAAAATATAAAATAAACACTCACATAATATAAATATATAATGTGTACACTCTCTACACTTTGTACATCTCAATTCTCGTCCTAGGTCTTTCATTTTGGTACCATTGTGTTCGCAATAAAATTCCCTACAGGCGTATATACAAATATAAAGTCCAAAAGCCCGGCGTACCACCCATAGCAAACAGAGAAAGTGACGGAACTGTACCCCCGTGAGCGCTAATGAAGAGCAATAAAGTAGTTATTCTGTTTTCAACTTTGTTACCTCAATTTTGTTCCTAGGTCTTTCATTTTGGTATCAATGTATTCGCAATGAAATTCCCTACAAGAGTATATGCATATAATGTCCAAAACCACGGCAAGACCCTCCCGAAAACGCCGCTACTATTGCCGTACCGACGACTCAATGCTGAGTCCTCTCCGGATTTCCCTCTAGTAAACGGACGTCTCAATGCTGAGTCCTCGCCGAGCGAAAGTGCGTGCATTTATTTACCATGCCAAATAGTCAGGATTGTACTTATTATGTTTAGTATTAAAACATACTGTCTATTCAGAGGAGGGGCTGTATGATGTGTGGGAGTACCACGCAAGATTTAAAAGTCCCATGGCTATACAGGGTTCACATCCGCTTCCTCGGGGTTCTTGTAAACAGAGGAAATTAAAAAAAAATAGTGTGCAAAATTCCTGGGTGTTAGAACATCAGTACTCGGTGAACCACCATGGTTGGCACACGCAGCATGAGCTCCCAGCACTGCTGTTCAGCTTGTGACCACAGCATCGCCTGAAAAATGTAAAACTATGTTTGTAACTGGTATTATATAGCGATGATAGCATTACAGAAGACCCCTGACTGTGATAATAATGACCAGGTTTCTGATAATAGCAGGATTGTTGTGATAATTGGCGTTGTGCATAGTATGGTGGGAACAGTAATGCAGAGGGAGGCTGTTACGGACCCGAGTCCAGCGTCGGAGCACGGGGCGATGACAACGCCATCTGTGAGTCCGCTCCCGAAACCCCCTCCAAATGGACAACGCCATCTAGGGAGGATGGGACATACCGGCCACAGGTGCTGGATTCCCGTTTTAATCAGCTCGTAACATAGCCGCTGCTGACCTCTGGTGAGGTGGCGCTTAGACAGCAATGCCATCTATGGAGCAGAGAGGTGGACGTTTGTGTCTAAGCCTGTAAGTGAGGTTCCCTAGTCCCAGTATTAATGACGTGTCTGATTACAGAGTCGACCTGGGACTGCTGTATTGGACGATGGATCAGTCTACCCAAGGCAGCCAAGGTCTCTTCACGAGTTTGCTCTGAAGAAGCTGTGAGTCACCCCCGGACGAACTCTGCTGAGAGTATTAGCCTGCCTGTGACGTGGCAGTGTCGAGGAATCGTCGTATCCGGGGCTGGCTGGTGGAAGAGACTAGCCACTGTGGTGTTTAGTGAGGAGAGTGATCAGCGGGATCACACGAGGGTCCTGCCTAGGGCTCGCAACCCTAGTATCGGTCGTGGAGTGGCCTACACAGCGGAGCTTATCGGAACCTGCCAGCTACAGGCTGGATTGTAGTTGAAGGCCTTCACGACGGAGCACCCAGTGGGACTGTGATTTGGCTGGCCTGTGGCCAGGGTAGATTCGCCGAGAGAATCAAAGAGGATTCATCGTGGGGCCGAAGAACAGAACCAGGGCTACTCATCGTGAGCACCGTGGAGCATCCTGTGTCTTCAGAGGAAGACAACTCTGTATATTATCGTGTAGTTATAAACCCCGTGTGATTGTTATATATTTATTTATGGTGGTGGTGACAATATATATATATAAATCAGAACATTTGTATCCCTCCCCCTTTAATTTAACTTGCGTTACGGAACACACCCCTTGAAAGCCACTACTAACTTGGGGCCGGATTCCCAAACTCTACTAACATCAGAGAAGAACCCGGTTACGCCCCAGTGGGGCCGTAACACCTATGTCACTCACAGTGTGTGATGGGAGGAAAACCAAATGTGTAGCAAAAATAATGGGGAAAAAAAGCACTTACTATAAATCATTTTGGAGAGTTTATATCAAATGGAAAATTACAGTGTGCAAATGGTTTGTGGCATGATGTTAAAATTTTGAGGGATACAGAAGCATCCCAACCTTTACTATTAGAGAATGTTTTACAATATATACAGTCTAGAGACGGGGAAGGCAATGATTATTCAGGGAATCACTGGAGATTTCCAGACTGTGCCCTTGAGGGAAAAAACCTCGAGTGTGATTTTATTAAGGGCAAAATTTTAGTAGGTGTTAGTCCTAAGTTACCAGTTGCTGGCGTTGATCTAATTGTGGGGAATGATCTTGCTGGTAATCGAGTTAAAAAGAGATGACCACCCAATAATGCTAACCAAGCCAGAGGTGATTAGGGCATGGACAGATCCTGAGGACAAGGTATTGTACCCAGCATGTGCCGTGACCCAGTCAAAATCAGAGTCTCAAATATCACAAACTCCCAATATTGTAAGTCAGGAGACAAAATTAGAGGTTAACAAATCAAAAAGTGAAGTGGATCTTTGTGACACTTTTATGGCCAAGTTGGAAGAAGCAGATGAGAACAGGATGGGGAGCACCTCCACCAAACCACCTAGGAAAAGGGGTAGGGGAGAGTGTAGTCCAGTTACCACTTCTGGCTCTTCAGACTTGAGATCAAAATCAAATTTTATTCGTCAGCAAAGAACTGATCCACGTTGACTGACTTACATAATAAGACTAACTGAACTAGAAGCAGTATCGGAGGCTATGACTTATTACTACACTAAAGAGCTGTTGATGCGGAAGTGGAGACCTTGGAGCTCACCTGTGTCACACACTTGGGAGGTAGTTAATGAAGTAGTCCTATTGAGGCGTTATAGAGAAAAGGTGCTAATTGTAGCCCATGATTCACCAATAGGCGATCATCAGGGTATTGCTAAACATATAATAAAATAATCAAGTATTTTGCCTGGCCTGTATTAAAGAAAGATGTCATCCAGTATTGTAATGAATGTCCTGTATGTGTAACTCTGGTAAACGAAACCAGGTAATACCAAAAGCCCTTATACAGCCAATTGTGGTGGCTGAAAAGCCCTTTACCGATATTATAATTGATGTAGTAGGCCCATTGCTTAGAACCAAGAGTGGTAATATGTATATCATCACCATGATGTGCCCCCTCCCCATGCGGCCCGTTGGCGTCGTGAGGGGGCTTCGTGGACGGCTGCCGGAGTGTGATGCTCCGTGGGACAGTCCTCTGTTCTTTTCTTGCCTTGCACTCCTGCTGCTGTCTTCTCTAATTGTGCCGGATTGCTTTTCCTTTTTCATTGTTTCGTTTTTCTCCCCCCTCTTTTCCTATCTGCTTGTCGTTTCCTGCCGACCTTTTGCTTGTTTTGGATTGTTTCTTTGCACTTCTTCTATTTTAACGCCCGGGTGCTTGAGGAGGCATACTCTTGCACCCGTAGAACTGTAGTACCCGACGTCTCGAGCGAGGGAAACCTTTTATTGTCAATCCCCCTTTCGTCGCTGAACCCGATCTCGACGGACTGACGGTTCTTAAGGTGGCGTTTGTGGGGCGTATACTCACGACGCACCCCTAGGGGGCCCCGGCATGATCGGCGATAGCTTCCTGTTGGGTGTCCTGCCTCTAATTGTGGCTCCATGGTGGGTATGGGGGCCCATTCGTGAATGAATTTATCACTCTTCGTACCTATGTCGTTGAATGCTTTTGTTGTAACCCTCTCAGGCTCGTGGGGTGGGCGACCAAGCCCCCGAGTCGGCCTGTCTTGGAAGACCGGGCTTTGTAGCCTCCGCTGCATTGGGCCCCGACCTTGCTCCTCCTTTGGCCTCTCTGACTCCTTCCCTGGCTCCCCTCCCTCCTCTGTGGTTGGGTCGAGCCCCAAGCCCCCAGTGGTGACTACCTCGTCCCCTGGCGCGGCTCCATCTCTAGTTGTAACTACTGCGCCTTTTAACCCCTCTCTCTCTGGAGGTTCTCACGGCCGCCCTCGCTCGATTCCTTCCAGTTCTGCTACCTATCAAGCCTTGTTTGGTCCCGCTTCGTGGGCCAAATATTTTGATCTCTTCCCTCTTGTTTCTGCGCCTCCTGACGATTTCTCCCTCCATCGACATCTCGTTGATTCCATGGATGCCTCCATTACTTTCAACCCCACTCGTCTCTGTACACATGTTGTTGCTGCTCCTTCTCAGGATGCTGCTTCCCGCTTGGCTGCCTTATCCTGCCTTGGCGAGACCCCTGTTCGGGTCTCGAAGAACGCTCAGTTGAATGCCAGTGTTGGCACTATTCTGCTCCCGCCCCATGTTGCGACCGGTGTTCGGGACCTGCGCGACTGCCACGACGATATTCGACATATCCTTGCTGCCCAGATCCATTCTATTCTCCAGGTGGACACGTTTACTCGTCCCCCTCGTGGTAGACGCCGTCAACCCCTCCGGGTTGTGAAGATTACCTTTGATGGTAGGACCCTTCCACCCTCTGTCATTCTTGCTAGTGCCAGGTGCTCTGTCCAGGAGTACATTCCTTCTCCTCGGCTCTGTAACAAGTGCTGGAGGTTTGGGCATGGTGCCCTCCGCTGCTCTGGGACTGACTCTCTCTGTCCTTTGTGTGGTGGCGAAGGTCATTCTAAGTCGGAGTGCACTTCTCCCCAGGATCGTTGCCTCAAGTGCGGTGAGGCCCATCCTACCTTCTCCCGTGCGTGTGTCCATTACAAGCTTGAGGCAGCCGTCCTCAACTTGAAGTACCGGGAGCGTTTATCTTTTCCTGAGGCGAGACGCCAGGTTCGCCGGCTCCCGCCTTATGCTAATCTCTCTTATGCTCGCGTGTTGCACTCTTCCTCTCCTCGTCCTTCCCACCTTCCTCAGACTCACAACCGTTTCCGGGCCTTGGACCCTAATACGCCCACTGCCCCCTCCTCTGTTCCTTTGCGTTCTCTCCCGAAGGATCCACCTCCTGGTCCTCTGTCTGAGGTTCCCCTTCTTTCTACCCGGTCTGTCTTGTCTCCTGTGTCTTCTTCCTCGTCTCCCTCCGTTCCTCCTTCCCATTTTTCCCCTCCGTCTCTTGACTCTCCCCGCCGCCTGTCGGTGCGGGCTGATGTCCATCGCTCTCCAAACGGCCGTCATGTGTGCTCTCGTTCAGCTTCTCCTGTTGAGACGCTAGAATCCGTTGCCCAGTACGTGGTTGCTGGGACACCTGTCTCTTTAAGTCAGAAGCATAAGCCTGGCTCCTCTCCTTCCTCCTTCCCGGCGGGTAAGAAGGTTTCGCTTTCTTCCTCGGCCCCTACTTCTTCCTCTCTCGCTCCTTCCCCTCCCATTTCGGTGGTTGCGCCCCCTGTTCCTGCTATGGAGGTTTCTTTAGCCCCCGATTCCCTCTCGGTTGCTGCCCTTGCTGAGGTGCGCTCCTCTCTTTCTACCCCCCTCTTCCTGCTGCTGTCCTTGACTGCTCCTTTCCGTTGTCTCCTCCTCTTCCTCCTCCGGACCCCGCCCACCCACCTCTGGTCGGTTCTCCCGCCTCCTTCCCTCCATCTTTGCTCAGTTTACCCATGCCCCCTAACCCTGACTTTGCTGACCCTGATCCCGACCCTGATATTCTTTAACATGCTCTGTTGGCCTTTCGCCTTTGTTTCTTCCTTGTTCTATGTTTTTGTTCTTTCTCTTCTCGTCGTTGTCCATTCTTCAATGGAACGTTCGAGGTTATTACGCCAATTTCCTCGGACTCCAACTTCTGATTTCGCGGTTTTCGCCCCTTTGTGTCTGTCTCCAGGAGCCGATGGTTGGTATTCGTCCTGGTCGTTTTCGTGGCTATTCCATTGTCTCTCCCCCCCCCCCCCCAGCCGTTGCTGGGGCTTCTAATTCTTCTGCTCTCTTGATTCGTGCTGATGTTCCCTTTGTTCCTTTACTTTTTCCTTTGCCTCTCCATTGTTTTCTGCTCGTATCTTTGTGGGGAAATGGTACACAGTTTGTTCCATTTATCTCCCCCCGAGTGTCCCGCTTTTTCTTCCTGATTTGAAACACCTCCTAGACTCCTTGCGGAGCCTGTGCTCCTGCTGGGTGACTTCAATTGTCGTCATTCTCTTTGGGGTGACGTTCTGACGAATACCCGGGGTCACCTTCTTGAGCCGTTTCTCCTCTTCTTCCCTGTCTCTTCTGAATTCTGGTGAGCCCACTCATTTGGACTCTCGGACCCGCACCCTTTCTTGTCTTGATCTTTCTCTCTGCTCCTCTTCTCTTTACTTAGATTTCACGTGGCAGGTTCTTGATGACCTCCATGGCAGTGATCATTTCCCCATCCTTGTTTCCTTTTTCTCTTTTCGCCCTTCCCTCTCTTTCCCTAGGTGGCAGTTTGCTAAGGCGGACTGGACCCTATTTACCCTCAGTGCTGCTCTCTCTGACCTCTCCCTTCTGCCTCTCTCTCGCGCTCTCCTCCTTTTTCATGACACTGTCTTTGACGCTGCCCTCCGCTCTATTCCTCGCTCTTCCTCTCGGGGTCCACGGAAGTGCGTTCCCTGGTGGAATGCGGACTGTGCTCGGGCTGTCCGCTCTAAGCGTGCAGCCTGGAAGAGGCACCGCCGTAAGCAGACGACTGATTCTTTTCTTTTCTTTCGGAAAGCGAGTGCGGTGGCCCGTAGGGCCATCCGTACGGCTAAACGTGAATGTTGGGCATCTTATATCTCAACAATTACGTCCGAAACTCCTCTGGCCCAGATCTGGAAGCATATCCGCAAGATAGCGGGTAAGTTCGTTCCCGATGTTTCACCGGTCCTTCACCTCCATGATACTCTTGTGGCGGACCCGTTACAGGTCGCTTCTGAACTGGGTTCCCACTTTTCTTCTGTTAGCTCTGGTCTTCATCTTCCCCAATCTTTCCTTCTTCGTAAACCTGTCCTTGAGTCTCGTCCTTTAGATTTCTGCACTCGTCTTCAGCTTCCCTATAATGATCCCTTCTCTCTCTCTGAACTTCGTTCTGCCCTGGCCCTCTGCGGTTCTACGGCGGCGGGCTCCGATGGTATTCATTATGAGATGCTTCGCCATCTCCCTCCGTGCACGTCTCAGTATTTACTGAGTCTGTATAATCGGATTTGGGAGTCGTCGTCAGTCCCTGAGGACTGGCTCGATGCCGTTGTCCTCCCTGCTCGCAAACCGGGGTCTCTGGGTACTTCCACTAAGGACTTTCGCCCTATTGCCCTCACAAGTTGTGTCTGCAAACTCTTTGAACGTATGGTTAACGTTCGTCTGATGTGGTTCTTAGAACACCATCACCTCCTCTCCCCTTCTCAATTTGATTTCCGCAAGTGCCACAGCACGACAGATGTCCTGGTGAAATTGGAGGTCTATAATCGTACGGCATTTGCTGCGAAGACCTCCGTTGTTGCCGTCCTCTTTGACCTGGAAAAGGCTTACGACACCACTTGGCGGTATCATATTCATTCTCAACTTCATTCTTTTGGCCTTTGTGGTCGTCTCCCTCTCTTTCTCCGCAGCTTCCTCTCTCGTCGTTCCTTTCGGGTGCGCCTTGGTACCGCTCTCTCTGCCTCTTCTCAGCAATACGAAGGTGTGCCCCAGGGTAGTGTTCTGAGCACTACTCTTTTTCTGGTTTCCCTCAATGGTCTTCTTTCCTCTCTTCCTTCAGGTGTCTTCTCCGCTCTCTACGTCGATGATCTTACCCTTTGCTGTCAGGGTGATGATTCGCCTCTCCTTCAGCGCCGGCTTCAACTTGCAATTGATGCTGTGTCGTCTTGGGCCACCGATCATGGCTTCAAGTTCTCTACTTCTAAGACTTGTGCCATGACTTTTACGCGGAAACGGGTCATTCTTCGTCCCTCTTTGTCACTTTATGGTCACCCCCTTGAGAACAAAGATTCCGCGAAGCTTTTGGGGTTATTCCTTGACACTCGTTTGTCTTGGTCTCCCCACATCTCTTACCTCCGTGTTCAGTGCTCTAAGGCCCTTACCCTCGTTTGGGTCTTGTCCCATACTTCTTGGGGGGGCAGACAGGAGCACTCTCCTTGCTTTACATTCCTCTCTCGTCCTGTCTAAGCTCGATTATGGTTGCCCTGCTTACTCGTCTGCTTCTCCTTCTACTCTTCGCCGTCTTGATGCTTTGCACCATACTGGGTTGCGCCTCAGTTCTGGTGCCTTTCGTTCGACTCCTGTCCTTAGCTTGTATGTTGACACTGGCTTCCTGTCTCTCCAAGACCGCCGTGATCGCTACTGTCTTCGCTATCTTGCGCGGTCCTTGCAACATCCTTCCTCTCGCCTCTGTCGTGCTTTAACTTTTACCCCTCCTGCGGTTCCTGTTCCTCTTCACCACCTCCCTCTTTCTGTCCGGTTATCTCGCCTACAGGACTCTCTGTCCGTTCGTATTTCTAATGTTTCTCCTCGTGTTGTTCCTTCTTTGCCCCCATGGAGAGTCCCTCTTCCGCGGTTTTGTACATCCTTGACCCGTATCACTAAAGCTTTTACCCCTCCTACGGTTCTAAAACGCCTTTTCCTTGAGCACTTTTCTTCTCACTCCCGCTCCGTTTCTGTCTTCACCGATGGGTCTAAGTCTGCGGACGGTGTTGGCTACTCTGTTGTTTTTCCTGATCGCACTTATATGGGTCGCTTACCGCCGGAGACTAGCATCTTTACAGCGGAGCTTTATGCTATTCTCTATGCTCTTCGTCTCCTGCTTTCTCGTTGTCAGTCTTCCTTTGTAGTTGTTGTTGACTCTCGTAGTGCCCTCATGGCTCTCGGGTCCTTTAATCCGGTTCATCCAGTAGTTGTCGAGATCCAGCATTGGCTGTTTCTTGTTCACAGTAAATTTAAGTCGGTTTAGTTTTGTTGGGTTCCCAGCCATATTGGTGTGTCTTTAAATGAGCGTGCGGATGCTGCCGCCAAGGAAGCTGTCCGCTCTTGTCCCATCTCTCGTAAAGGTATTCCGTATTCCGACTTTTACCCGGTTATCCATTCCTCCGTCCTTACCTGTTGGCAGGCTTCTTGGTTGTCTGTTACTGGTAACAAACTATGTACTCTTAAATGTTGTGTTTCTCGTGGCCGTCCTCCTACCACCGTAACCAGCGGTGGGAAACAGCTCTGGCGAGGTTGCGTATTGGCCATACTCGCTTAACCCATGGTCACTTGATGGAGCACCGCCCTGCTCCTTATTGTCCTAGTTGCATTGTCCCTCTTACGGTCGTGCATGTCCTTCTTGAATGTCCTGACTTCCAGGACGAGCGTGTGTCTTGCTTTCCGACCGCCCTTCGCGGTCACCTGTCCCTCAATAGAATTCTTGGTGACTCGGATACTTTTGATATTGTTCGCCTTATGCGTTTTTGTACTCGTATTGGCATCCTTGGTGATATTTAGCGCCCTCTGATTATTTTGCGCATTTGATGGTGCTACATAGCCTTCCCGGTTTGGTGCCTTCTTTTGATAATTACTTATTTACTTACCATGATGTGTCAGACTACACATTTTCCTGAGGCATTCCCTGTGAGAAATGCTACAACGAAAGTGATAGTAAGGCACATAATGAAATTTTGTACTATTCTTGGTTTATCAAAAGTAATGCAGACAGATAATGGGACAAATTTTACTTTCAAAGGTTTCAACAGGTTAGTGGGGAGTTTGGCATCCTCCATAAGACATCCACTTCGTACCATCCATAGAGCCAAGGTGCTTTGGAAAGGATGCACCAAACCCTTAAACAAATGCTGAGAACCAGTTGCATGGAAACTGGCAGAGACTGGGATGATGGTCTTCCACTGATGCTCAGGTATTGAGGGATACTTATCAGGAGTCCCTGGGGTGTTCACCCAACTCCTTAGTTTTTGGCCATGAGGTGAGAGGTCCACTAACCATCTTAAGAAATAAGTTGGCCGGAAGTCCGAAGAGTGTTGTGCAGGTAGATTGTATTGATAAATTACAACAAAAGTTAAACAAAAATAGGGCTAAAGCCTTGAGTCATCTTAAAGAAGCTCAAGGCAAAATGAAGGCACAGTACGATAAAAAGACAAAGCGCCGACATTTTGAGGCAGGTGATAAAGTGGTGGTACTAATGGCACGACAGGGACCAACATTGTTGCTTAGGTTCCAAGGTCCTTATACAGTGATAAAGAAACTCAGTCCTACCAATTATGTAATCCAAACACCTGATCTCAAGAGAAAGGAAATAGTAGTGCATGTGAATAGGATGAAACTAAAACAGAAGTGAACTACCAATACCAACCAGGTGCTTAGTGTAGCCCATGTAGATGAGAATAATGGGGAATGTGATTTTGATAATGTACCTAATGCTCATATACCTTATTTTAGCAATGGGGAGTGGTTGGCTAATGTCCAGAAGTTGGTGGAACATTTGTCATCAGAGCAGAAGCAGGACTTAAAGCAGTTGCTGACTTCTCATGCAGACATCTTTGGCGATATTCCCACCTAGATTACAATTATTCACCATGACGTTGAGGTGACAGACAACCAACCAGTCAAGTCACACCCATATAGAGTCAATCCTGCAAAGCTGAATCTCATCCGGAAAGAAGTCAACTACATGCTTCAACATGGAATGGTGAGACCTAGCAGCAGCAGTTGGAATAGTCCTCGTATTTTGGTTCCAAAAAAGGATGGAACTCTCAGGTTGGTCATTGACTACCGTAAGCTAAATGTAATGACTGTTGATGATAACTTTCCAATACCTAGATTAGATGATTGATTTACCAACACTATAGACAGTGTTGGTAAAGCCAAGTTTGTAACCAAACTAGATTTGTCAAAATGGTACTGGCAAATTCCTTTAACACCAAGAGCTCGAGAGATGAGAGCATTTATAACTGCAGATGGGTTGTATGAATTCACTGTAATGCCTTTTGGGCTGAAAAATGCCCCAGCAACTTTCCAGCATCTTATGAACTTAGTGTTAAAAGACATACCACAATGTAGAGCTTACTTGGATGATATTGTAATTTATCACAATAATTAGGAGGACCACATGAAAGGTTTGGCTAAACTATTAAAATGCTTAAAGGAGGCTAATTTAACTGAAACTTACATAAATGTACTTTTGCTAGAGCTAGTATTTGTTACTTAGGATATGAAGTGGGAAATGGGAAGGTGTTACCACTCAAAAATATAATAAATGATATATTAGAGTATCCAGTGTTGACTAGCAAGAAGGAGGTACAAAGATATCTAGGAATGTGTGCTTATTATAGGAAGTTCTGTAAATTTTTTGCAGCAATTGCAGGTCCTTTGACAAACTTGCTATGTAAAAATGTAAAGTTTAGATGGTCTCAGGAATGTCAGGATACATTTACTAAATTAAAAGGAATGTTGTCATCTGGTCCAGTGTTAGCTACTCCTGACTACTCTAAGCCATTCAAACTATATATAGATGCTTCGGACTGGGGTGCTGGTTCTGTGCTAATGCAAGAGGATGATGAGGGTATTAATCATCCAATACATTACTGTTCTAAAAAAATTACCAAATATCAAGAGAATTACTTCACAGTGGAGAAAGAGGCTTTATCATTATTACTAGCTGTTAAAAAATTTGACATTTATCTATCAGCCAATACTGTTGAAGTGTTTACTGACCACAACCCCTTAACATTTATTGCTAGCATGAAGAATTCCAATCACAGAATATTAAGGTGGTCTTTATTGTTGCAAGAGTACAATCTGGTCATCAAACATATTCCAGGAAAATTAAATGTAGTAGCAGATGCACTTTCTAGATTGCCAAAACCTGGGGTGACTTAGGGTTGTGCCACTGCACTGAGATGTATATATTATTGTGTATCTATTGTTTATTTTATATCATTTACTGTCGCTTTACAATTTTTATGAAATTGGTTTGAGGTGTTAATTTTACGTGAAAAAAAATTTGAAATTCATTTATGAATTTCTCATTTTTTCTCCACGTCTTAATGAGGGTGTTACGAAACCTTACCTCCTGTGGAGGTTAGTTTCAATTATTAAATGTTGGTGGACGCAATGGAGAATGTTTATTAGAATAAATCTACAGCTGATTTCAGGGAGGCCGGGCGTTACCTGTAATACTTCGCCCAGTAAAGTAGTACCTTTTCAACTGGAGATTGTCAGGAATAATGTGAACTGGAATAGCCTATGTGAGGGAAAAATAGACTCAATCTAAAAGCATGCATGGTGAATATGGTAAATAAAGTGAATAAAGGGGTTTGATTGCAAATGTAAAGAATAGAGTATTAAGAAGCGATGACGCAAGAGAGGTGGACGCCATCTTGAGTGGAGGGGAGGTGTATCGCTGACGACCAGATCCTGCTCTCTGAGGGTTATTTCTCCAGCTGTACAGTCAGATAGGCCTTCCTTGGTATCTAAGCAGGGATGCAAGATAGGGTAGAGTAGTAATGCAGACTTTGGAGATGTTCTATAAGAAAGATTCCAGGTTTCCTAGAGGTGTAAATATAAGTGTCATCGGCTGATAGCTGTGTGCACGGTTCCAGGTTTAGGACGGTGAGCCTTAGGGTATCTAGAGCCCGCTAGGGACTTATATTAGTTCATAATGACCTTGTGTAGTAAGGAACAACATTTAATATATGTAATATCGTTTGTCTAGTGCGTATAAATTTGTGTCTTTGCACTAGGCTGTTTTCCTTACTCTTTGATTTTCCCCTAGGCTCAAGTAAAATCATTTATTTCCCCTAGACAATATTTAAAGGTCCATCACCACCAAATTTTTGACAGGTCTCAATGACACACAAACTATGACAAAAAAATCATGACACAACTGATGACAAAAATAAGACACAATCCGGAGAACATCAGATCAATTGATGTACCCAACTTTTTGATGGGAAACGTTAAACCATTTGGGAAGGCATCGGACGAGGGAGTGGGGAATGGTAGGGATGACGAGGGGACGGAAGTGAGAGATGGTGGGGAGGACGAGGGGACAAGGGAGAGGGTAATGGTGGGAAGGACGAGGAGGCGGGGAAGTTTGGGATAGTGGGGACGAAGGAATGGGGGAATGAAGAATGGTGGGGAGGACAAAGGGACAGGGGAGTGGGGCATGGTGGGAAGGAAGAGGGGGATGGTGGAGTGGGGAGGACGAGGGGATGGTAGAGTAGGGAATGGTTGGGAAGC
Source organism: Procambarus clarkii (assembly GCF_040958095.1). NCBI lineage: Eukaryota > Metazoa > Arthropoda > Malacostraca > Decapoda > Cambaridae > Procambarus > Procambarus clarkii. The sequence continues at coordinate 24,682,985 of NC_091200.1, forward strand.
CGAGGAGACGGGTGAGGGGGGAATGGTGGGGAGGACTGGGGGACAGGGCAACCCGTTCTCGCAAATTCGTAAAGTCAATATTGACTTATTAACTACGTGCATAGGTGATATACTAAACATAATAGATACCCTTAAAAAGCTTCATAGAAAACACCGACCTTACCTAACCTTGTTAGTATCTTCAGATAAGCATCTTATTGCTTTGTAATTACAATTAAAAGACGCATCTACCGTCACCCGGGAGAGCGAGAGTAGATGTTAAAGCTGAGAGCACTCCAAGGGTAGTCTGATGACTGGACGCCTGCAAGCTATGACATCATACGGGGCATGATGTCATAGCTGGCGCGAAATCTGTAGGTATAACTATTGGGCGGCAGAAGAACAGTCGTTAGCGAATGGCGCCTGGTCTGCCGAGACAGCAGGTATTTTGGTGTCACGGGTACTGGAGGGTGGAAGGGGGAGGAGGTGTGTCTAGACAACCAATATGTTTTAGGCATGTATTATTCTTGTCGTTGATGTTCAATCTTGATATTAGAGCATACAGATACGTTGGTGGTAAGGATCAGGCAGAATCTATGGCTATGCAGGAGATAACCGTAACGGCTCCTCTCCGAAGCCTGTTCCTATCGCCTGAGATGCTGCTGCTGAGTGGAGAGTTGAAGTGGGAGGTTCCACCTCGTGGACTCGGGATAGTGCTTCGGCGACGACGTTGTCTGAGCCTTTGATGAAGAAGATGTTGCGATTGTAGTTCTGCTGGTACAAGGCCCAGTGAAGCAAGCACTGGTTGGAGAACTGCATCTGCTGCAGGAACTGAAGAGGATGGTGATTGGAGAAGATGTTGATGTATTGCTGCAGGGCTCAGTGAGTATGAGTTGGTGGGAGAACTGAGCCGGCTGAATGGATCGACGGGAATGGTGATCCGAGGAGATGTTAATGTAGCCTTGTAGATTGGATGGTTCATTGTGTTGCACACTGGGTAGGATGCTGAGTGGCTCCTTTATGATGGTAGTAGCTGGATAGCCTGATCCTATCTCACTGCGCTATCACGACATCCCTGAAACTTGTGCTGCTGGTGTCGATATTGGGGATGAAGAGTTTCTTGCCATCTGGCGAGGCGAGAACAGGATTAGTAGAAGATAATGGTTATAGCCGTTCATATGAAATGGAGTGTGAAGTGGTTTTAAGGTATTTGGGCTGAAACCTGGTCAAGTTGTCTAGAGGAGCACGCTTATTTGGATTGGGTTCGTAGGTAGGAAGATCTTTTCTGATTTCGGAAGTAGAAATCAAAGAGTTGAAACCATTGTAGTCAGGAGAAACAAAATAATAAAAGCTAGACTGTGCCTGGGAGATGCTAGTTTTCTTACACAGGTCGTCGGAGAGGATGGTGCCACAACTACTTTGACTCTCCTGGGGATGTCCGCACTGCGGGCACTGCTTCACTAGGTGCTTCACAACGTTAGCAGCCGTACTGTTCTTGACGGGAACTGCTATAGGGAGCCTGGTGGGAGGACTTAAGATATTACTGATATGTATCTTACCTGAGCTTGTCCTGGACAAGCAACACAGGACCGACACAGTCGATTAAGAGCTTACTGAACGGTTCCAAAGGCACTGGGATCGGAATCAGCTGTGCCTTGGGTATGGGAGCGTTCGGCTTACCTGCCATCTGACAGGTGTGACAGGTATTCACTAAGGTCTTGACGTCACGAACAATACCTGACCAGTAGTAGTCCTGTTTTAGGGCGTTGTAGGTCTTGTTGAAACCGTAGTGTGAGAGAGGGCCATGGGCCAGAGGCATGATCTCTGGCCATAGGCTGATAGGGATTAGCTGATCAACGTTAGCCCAATTGTCGTTCTCCTTTAACTTATTAGGTCTATATCTGCGGTAGAGTATATGGTTATCTAGGAAAAACTCAGGGATAGAATCTGACTTGAGTGTGGGCCTGAAATAATGAAGATGTTAGGGATTGATTATCTCTGTGCAACTTACGGAAATCCAACAGGTTGAGATTCGGTGGGAGACCCTTGTGAAAAAGTTGATGTTTTGGAATTTTAATTTTGAAGACATTTAATTTATTTGTCCTTATTCCTGTTATAATATTCTAATATTACATCCGTCAACTTTAACTAAAAGTCTAGATTGGTCTCCTGATGAAAGATTTGCTTAGCTAACACGCTGAGTGTAGTAAGCAGCTCATTCCTCACTCTAGAGACCATAGAAGAAAAATTGACTAAGTGCAAGCAAACGCCGAGACCTCAAAAGTTTAAACTCCCCCTTCACCTAGGCCGTTGACCTTCGCAAATCGCCGGTTCGAATCTAACGAGTAGGTCACGGGATCTCACAACATTTAATTTGTTGTGTGGTGCTATGAATTCAGCTCTAATCTCAGAGGCAGTCTCAATATGAATAGCAATAGTAATTTCATGCACCGTGACAGAATATATGTAAATCAATAAAATGTGTGGGGTGTATGGAAAGACAGTGTTCAACATTATAATACAGTTTATTCAACAAAGTACTAACCACTACAACAACGAAAGAAATATTAATGACGTTACTCGAAATCCTTCCAGTGACACCTTTACTGACAGCTAGACACCAGCCACGTGTGCTGCAAAATGAACTAACTTGAAGATACTGAGTGATCACAGAGGAATCAATCAAGCAAAACACACTAATCTGTAATCCCTATGCAACAACAACAAGGTAGGTTAGGAGACACGTCTTCAGTAAGTTCCTCTCAGTTACTCTACGCTTCTTGCAGCCCTTCCCTGCAGTAGCGGTTGCAATGCAATCAAACTGGCAGCCTATCAATGACATGACAATGACTAATGGGGTTACTGGCAACTCCAGCAACTCTCCTCAATTAAATTCTATTCTTACATTAATTCTCCGTCCCTCAGACGATCAACAATCAATAACTAATTGATTTACGTTAATATTAAAGTAACACTTACGTTAACTTAATCTTGTCTCCCACAGACAAATCAAACTGTACAGCTGTTGCTAGTAACTCGGAATTACACAAACACTCTACCCGTCGAGAATTCAGTAAGTAATCCCCATTAATCCCTGTGCTCCAGACAGCTGATTAATCCCAGTACGAGTTACGTTATTAGTTACTGTTACTCGTTATTTGTTACTCAGTTTTTCGGGTGGTTGCCAAGCGGGATGCTGCTGGAAGGTTTTGGTTGCTGCGCTTGCTGCGGGCACGGCTTTCGCGGTTGTATGTGCGGTTGAATGCTGGGATTGACTGTTTTGGGGAGATTGCGGAGTGTAAGGAGCGTATTTGTGGTTTGCGGAATGAGTGGGCTGAGGGTGTTCGTGTGCGTGCTCGTGTGGATGAGCGTGTCAACAGGGATGGCTTTCTCCCTTTCTTTTATGCAAGGTGAAGGCTGCGCATGATTCTGTTCTTTTTATGGCTCTGCAGCAGCCGGATGGGTCCGTCGTTTCGGACACCGATGGAGTGGTGCATTATGTTCGGCAAGAGTTGTTAGCGCTCTATGGGGAGGTGGAGGGGGATGACGCGCTTGCAGATGGTTTCTTGAGTGAGTGCGTTCCGTGGTTGTCTGCTGCAGATTGTACTCGTTTAGTGGACGATGATTCGTTGGTGGAGCTTTTCGGTGTGGTCAGGTCGTTTCGTTCCGGGAAGGTGCCGGGCTCGGATGGCCTTCCTATGGAGTTTTATGTTGCTTTTTGGGATGAACTGGGGAGTGTTCTTTTGGAGGTGGTGCGGGCTTGCCTTCGGGGTGCGTTCTGCCTGTGTCCCAGTGCGATGGGATCGTACGGCTGTTCCCGAAGCCGGGCGATTTACGGTTCTTCACGAATTGGAGGCCCATTACATTGTTGAATGTGGACTATAAGGTCCTGTCCAAGGTTTTAGCTGGGTGGTGTCGAAGTGTTGTTGCATCTGTTGTTTCTGCGGAACAGTTTTGTGGTGTTCCTTGCCGCTCTTTGCTGCATTGTAACTCGTTGTTTCGGGATGTGCTTCTCTATGTGTCGGAATCTCGTTTGTCGGCGGCGATGCTCTGCCTGGATTGGTCGAAGGCTTTCGACTGTGTATCACTTGTCTTTGTTTTTCGTGTGTTGGAGCGGCTTGGGTTTCCGCCTTTGTTTGTTCGTTGGGTGCGGATGTTGTACGCTCGTTGTTGTAGTCGGGTTTGCATCAATGGGTTCTTGAGTTCTTTCCCTGTGCGCCGTTCTGTGTGGCAGGGTTGTCCACTTTCCATGCTTCTTTATGTGCTCTTTCAGGAGCCATTTTTTTGGCCGGTCAAGGATTGTGTCTTGATCATCCCCCCCCCCTCCCCACCGGTGTCCTTCTGGTCTTCGGTTGCCCATCTGCGGTTATGCGGATGATACCGTTCTGTTCGTGGCCTCTGAGGGTTCTGTTGGGGCTGTGCAGAACGTGGTTGAGAGGTTTGAGTTGGCCACTGGGGCCCGGATTAATCATGCTAAGTCCGGTATCATGGGTGTAGGTGGGTGATCCTCTCACCTTGTGTGGGGGGGGGGTGGTCTTGGTTTCCGGTGGTCTCCTCTCTGTGGGTTCTGGGGATCACCTGGTTCGCTTCCTACAAACGCTCTTTGGCTTATAATTGGATGTGGTTTCTCGTAGTATCGGTGTTGCGGTTGGGATGTTGTCAGTGCGCCTGTTAACGATCTATCAGCGGGCGTTACGTGTTACTTGCAAGGTGTTGTCGCGTGTCTGGTTCGTGGCACGGTGCTTCCCCTTAGATCGCCGGTTGGCTCTGGGGTTGGAACGTCAGGTCTATAGGTATGTGTGGTGCGGTCGTTACCACCCGGTACGTCGTTCGACGTTGGCGTTGATTGTGTGGGAGGGTGGGGTCGGTATTCCTGACGTGTTTACCAGGGCTCGGGCGTTGTTCTGGGTCTCGTTGCGTCAGGGGTTGGAGATGGATGGGGGGCTTAATGCTTTGTGCATTTTTTATTGTTCGATTCGGTTTAGTTTCTTGGTGGGTTTGGTTGTCTGTCAGGAGGTGGCCCTGTGTACCCCTCCTGTTTACTCGTGGGCAGTGGACATTCTTCAGGCAGTCTGCCGTTGTCTTGATTATCTGTCTTTTTCAGTTAAGGCGGTTTATTGGGTGTTGTTTTGTCGTGTCTGGGCCACAAGTGGAGGCCATGTTCCTGTGTTGGGACTGGGGGGAGGTGTGGGAGGCATTGGGGGCGCGGTTTTTGGTGCCGCAGTAGCGGGAGTTGTTGTTTCACATGTTACATTTGTCGTTGGCGACAAATGAACGGCTGTGCATGCTGGGTTTTGCGCGCCTCTGTGGAATGTGTGCACTGTGGGTTACCAGAGTCTCAGTTGCATGTCTTTTAATTTTGTGAGTGGTTGCGTGGTTTGGTTGATTGGTTTTGTGATGTGTTGGGCATGGTTTGTGGGCCGGGGTAACGGGGTGGTTTTCTGCGATTTTTGTTTCTGTCCTTTCCGCGGGGTTCTAGTCGGGTACGGAATACCTATGTATTCTCGTCGCTGACTATGTGTATTGTGTGTGGGTTCGTCGGAGGGAGGGTTATGGGGTTGCTAGGGTTTTTGGGTTTTTGAGGGGCCGCATGCGGTACACCTGCTGGTGGCTGCAGCACGCCTTTCCGGAGGCCTTTTGCCATTGGTTTACTGATGCCTATATTCATGGGGTTGAATTTGTGTAAGTGGACAATTATTTTTTTGGGGGGGGCCTAGGGGGCTTTGTGCTGCGCTATGGGGGTAGGTTCGGGTTGGGTTCTTGGATCGTGGCTGTGGGTGAGTAGGGTGGGTCTGTTCCGGTTCGACTTGGGTCCCTGGCCCTCCTTGGGGCCTCCTCGGTGGGGGCTGGGCAGGGTGTGTGTGTCTTGTTTCTGTTGAGGCTGCTCCTGTGCTTGTGTGTTTGTTCTCCCTTTTCCTTCAGGGTGGTTTGGTGTGGATGTGTGTGGTTGTGTTTCTTTCCTGGCTCCTGCGTGGGCCTATTGTTTTGCTCTGTACACGCTTTATTATTTATGCCTTTTTATGTTACTATGGTGTGAGTACTTATTGCTCCTATGTCTCTGGCTCATGCCTTGTTTGTATTATTGTGCTCCTCTGTGTGAGGTTTGGGGTGCCGGGTTTGTATTTTGCTATCCGCCCCTTTCAGTTATAGCGGCATTTGTCTCTATGTTCATGTTTTTATGTTGTTCCTTTTGCCTTTTACATGATGTATTTTGTCTATTGCCTGTGCCATGTGTTATGTCTTATGCCGACTTTGTATTATTTTTTCTGTTATCTCCTTGTTATGTGATTTGGACTTTGGCTTTTTATATCAATAAAAAAAATAACAATCATGACCCAAGAGTTTACAACCCCTTTGCAATAACAAGCACATACGGTGCTCTAACTTCACTATATTAGAACACGGCCCAGCACTTTACTACCCGGTTGCAATGACCACAGTGCTCTAATTACCACTTAGAACACGGCCCAACTCTTTGCAACCCGGTAGCAATAACCACTTACTGCAACCACAGTAATGACACACTAGGCTTCGTGACACTTCAATTATATATGTTGTACCTGCTGACCACCCGTAGCCTTCAGCTATCAAACGCAAATGTGGAACACAGAGGAGATCACACACTCCTGATCAACTTTGGCAAGTGATTAGCGACCCCACGGATCGATAATTACTCCTGTGAATTACGATACTTGACCGAGCTGCCAGCAGTCATTTCTCACAGCCACGTTACTCACACTTCACCACAAGTCTACCAAAATTTCGTTAACGTGTCAGCCACATAAGTATATATATAATAACATTTATTATAGCCCTGGGAACACAACACTTGTATAAACACACACTGGTATTACTCCACAATAATCAAATGCCAGGAAATCCCAGTTGTTACCACACTGACACACTACCGTGAAAATGATGACCGGAACTGGACTCCTCTCCTGCAAAAGACTACAAGGATATGGGACACAACAGTAACAATTCCTCCTAAAAAATTGAAAAAACATATAAATCCCACCAGTATGGAGTATAACACACTAGGATGGCCCTCACGGTCCTCAGTCTAATAACACTGCTTGATAGGTGTAGGGAGCAGGAGGCCAGATACAAGGTATCATCTGGGAGAGGAAATTCTTCAGGAGTCAGAGAAGGAAAAAGACTTGGGGGTTGACATCACGCCAGACCTGTCTCCTGCAGCACATATCAAGCGGATAACATCAGCGGCATATGCCAGGCTGGCCAACATACGAACGGCATTCAGAAACTTGTGTAAAGAATCATTCAGAACTTTGTATACCACATATGTCAGGCCAATCCTGGAGTATGCAGCCCCAGCATGGAGTCCATATCTAGTCAAGGATAAGACTAAACTGGAAAAGGTTCAAAGGTTTGCCACCAGACTAGTACCCGAGCTGAGAGGTATGAGCTACGAGGAGAGACTACGGGAATTAAACCTCACTTCGCTGGAAGACAGAAGAGTTAGGGGGGACATGATCACCACATTCAAGATTCTGAAGGGGATTGATAGGGTAGATAAAGACAGTCTATTTAACACAAGGGGAACACGCACAAGGGGACACAGGTGGAAACTGAGTGCCCAAATGAGCCACAGAGATATTAGAAAGAACTTTTTTAGTGTCAGAGTGGTTGACAAATGGAATGCATTAGGGGGTGATGTGGTGGAGGCTGACTCCATACACAGTTTCAAGTGTAGATATGATAGAGCCCGATAGGCTCAGGAATCTGTACACCTGTTGATTGACGGTTGAGAGGCGGGACCAAAGAGCCAGAGCTCAACCCCCGCAAACACAACTAGGTGAGTACAACTAGGTGAGTACTGCATGTGTTTCCGTGTATACACACACACACACACACACAGTGTGTGTGTGTGTGTGTGGAATGATAAAGATAGTGTTTGCAAACGAGAGCACAAAGGAGAAGATCTTATCAAGGAAGAGCTCCCTGAGAAACGTGGGAAAATTAAAAAATGTATTCCTCCAGAGAGACATGACAAGGGAGGAGAGAGCCATGGCGGCAGAAGCAAGGAAGAGGCGCAGGGCGAGAGGGGAAAACCAGGAAGTCACAGCACCCAACACAACACCCCCAGAAGCGAGGGGGGAACCCACAACCAGCTACCCAGTAACACCAGAAGGGAGGACAACCCCGCCTCCCTCCTCTGCATAGAAAACCCCCATACCCCAAACCCTCCCTGCCCCCACTCAAATGTTCATCCAAATCTCCTTCCCCCCACACCCAATCCCCACCCTTCTACCCCTCCCCTCCTCCCGAGTCCTCCCTCCCCCCCTTTCCTTCCCGTCCTCCCTCCCCTTTCACCCCATACCCTCCCTGTCCCTCCCCCTTCAGTGGATCCCCCGCCCCTCATCCCAGTATCCTCTGAGACCCTGTTATCCACCTCACAGGTCCTCACACCCATGGAACAGCCTCCCCCACCAGCAGAACACTCACCAAGGAGGCGATTTGAGAAGGGACAGAAGAAAGTGAGCCTCAAAGCGATGTACACTAACATAGTTGGAATTACAAATAAAGCAAATGAGCTTGGAGAACGGGTACTAGAGGAAAACCCAGACATAATAGCCCTCACAGAAACAAAGATCACGAAAACGATAACAAATGCAGTGTTCCCACAGGACTATTATGTTATGAGGAAAGAGAGGGAAGGAAGAGGTGGGGGTGGTGTAGCTCTGCTGGTAAGAAAAGGCTGGGATTTTGAGGAGATGGATATTAAGTGCTGTGAAGGTTTCAGTGACTATATAGCAGGTACCGTAACAAATGGAGGGAAAAAAATTATAGTCGTAGTCATATATAATCCACCACCAAATGACAGAAGACCTAGATAGGAATATGATAGAAACAACATGGCCACCATTAACATAATAGAAAGAGCAGCTTCTGTTGCTAGCAGGAATGGATCTGGACTACTAATTATGAGAGACTTCAACCATGGGAAGATAGATTGGACGACCAGAGACCCGCATGGAGGACCAGAAACATGGAGGGCTAAGCTGCTGGACGTGGCAACAAGAAACTTTCTAAGCCAGCACATCAAAGAACCAACAAGAATGAGAGGAGAAGATGAACCAGCAATGCTTGATTTGATATTTACCCAAAATGAGTGGGATATAAGAGAAGTTAAGATGGAAGTGCCCTTGGGAATGAGTGACCACAGTGTATTGAACTTTAAATACCTGGTAGAGCTAGGACTTATCTCCCCCAAAAAAGAACTAGGAATCAAAAGGCTGGCATACCGAAAGGGAAATTATGAACAGATGAGAAGTTTCCTAAGTGAAATACCTTGGGGCACAGACCTCAGAGATAAGTCTGTACAGGGTATGATGGACTATGTTACCCAAAAGTGTCAGGAGGCAGTAAACAGGTTCATCCCGGCCCAAAGGGAAAAATCCGAGAAGCAACAGGAGAATCCATGGTATAATAGGGCATGTATGGAAGCGAAGAAACTGAACAAAAGAGCGTGGAGGAACTTCCGGAATAACAGAACACCAGAAAGCAGAGAGAGATACCAGAGAACCAGGAATGAGTACGTCAGGGTGAGAAGAGAAGCAGAGAAAAGTTTTGAAAATGATATAGCAAACAAAGCCAAGACCGAACCAAAGCTACTCCACAGTCACATCAGAAGGAAAACAACAGTGAAAGAACAGGTATTGAAACTTCGAACAGGCGAGGACAGGTAAACAGAGAATGACAGAGAGGTGTGTGAAGAACTCAACAAGAGGTTCCAGGAGGTCTTCACAATAGAACAAGGTGAGGTCACTGTGCTAGGAGAAAGGGAGGTAAACCAGGCGGCCTTGGAAGAGTTCGAAATTACGAGAGAGGAGGTCAAGAGACACCTGCTGGATCAGGATGTTAGAAACGCTGTTGGTCCAGATGGGATCTCACCATGGATACTGAAAGAGTGTGCAGAGGCACTTTGCTTGCCACTCTCCATAGTGTATAATAAGTCACTGGAGATGGGAGACCTACCAGAAATATGGAAGACGGCGAATGTGGTCCCAATATACAAAAAGGGCGACAGACAAGAGGCACTGAACTACAGGCCAGTGTCCTTGACTGATATACCATGCAAGGTGATGGAGAAGATCATGAGAAAAAACCTGGTAACACATCTGGAGAGAAGGGACTTCGTGACAAATCGCCAACATGGGTTCAGGGAGGGTAAATCTTGCCTTACAGGCTTGACAGAATTCTACGATCAGGTGACAAAGATTAAGCAAGAAAGAGAGGGCTGGGCGGACTGCATTTTCTTGGATTGTCGGAAAGCCTTTGACACAGTACCGCATAAGAGGCTGGTACATAAGCTGGAGAGACAGGCAGGTGTAGCTGGTAAGGTGCTCCAGTGGATAAGGGAGTATCTAAGCAATAGGAAGCAGAGAGTTACGGTGAGGGGTGAGACCTCCGATTGGCGTGAAGTCACCAGTGGAGTCCCACAGGGCTCTGTACTCGGTCCTATCTTGTTTCTGATATATGTAAATGATCTCCCAGAGGGTATCGATTCATTTCTCTCAATGTTTGCAGACGATGCTAAAATTATGAGAAGGATTAAAACAGAAGAGGACTGTTTGAGGCTTCAAGAAGACCTAGACAAGCTGAAGGGATGGTTGAACAAATGGTTGTTAGAGTTTAACCCAACCAAATGTAATGTAATGAAGATAGGTGTAGGGAGCCAGATACAAGGTATCATCTGGGAGAGGAAATTCTTCAGGAGTCAGAGAAGGAAAAAGACTTGGGGATTGATATCACGCCAGACCTGTCTCCTGCAGCACATATCAAGTGGATTACATCAGCGGCATATGCCAGGCTGGCCAACATACGAACGGCATTCAGAAATTTGTGTAAAGAATCATTCAGAACTTTGTATACCACTTATGTCTGGCCAATCCTGGAGTATGCAGCCCCAGCATGGAGTCCATATCTAGTCAAGGATAAGACTAAACTTGAAAAGGTTCAAAGGTTTGCCACCAGACTAGTACCCGAGCTGAGAGGTATGAGCTACGAGCAGAGACTACGGGAATTAAACCTCACTTCGCTGGAAGACAGAAGAGTTAGGGGGGACATGATCACCACATTCAAGATTCTGAAGGGAATTGATAGGGTAGATAAAGACAGTCTATTTAACACAAGGGGAACACGTACAAGGGGACACAGGTGGAAACTGAGTGCCCAAATGAGCCACAGAGATATTAGAAAGAACTTTTTTAGTGTCAGAGTGGTGGACAAATGGAATGCATTAGGAAGAGATGTGGTGGAGGCTGACTCCATACACAGTTTCAAGTGTAGATATGACAGAGCCCGATAGGCTCAGGAATCTGTACACCTGTTGATTGACGGTTGAGAGGCGGGACCAAAGAGCCAGAGCTCAACCCCCGCAAACACAACTAGGTGAGTACACAGACAGAGGACAGACAAGGCTGGGCAGACTGCATATTTCTTGACTGCCAAAAGGCCTTTGATACAGTACCGCACATGAGACTGCTATACAAACTTGAGAGGCAGGCAGGAGTAATCGGAAAGGCCCTAGTATGGGTGAAGGACCTAACAGGAAGGAGCCAGAGGGTAATGGTAAGGGGCGAGAAGTCGGACTGGCGAACAGTAACAAGTGGAGTACCTCAAGGATCGGTGCTGGGACCAATCCTCTTTCTAATTGACGTAAATGATATGTTTACAGGAGTGAAATCATACATGTCAATGTTTGCGGATGACGCAAAATTAATGAGAAGAGTTGTGACAGACGAGGATTGTAGGATCCTCCAAGAGGACTTAAACAGGTTGCAGAGATGGTCAGGGAAATGGCTACTGGAGTTTAACACCAGTAAATGTAAAGTTATGGAAATGGGATCAGGTGATAGGAGACCAAAGGGACAGTACACAATGAAGGGGAACAGCCTACCTGTAACGATTCGAGAAAGAGACCTGGGAGTGGATGTGCCACCTAATTTAACTCCTGAGGCACATATAAATAGGATAACGACAGCAGCGTACTCTACACTGGCGAAAATTAGAACTTCATTCAGAAACCTAAATGAGGAGGCTTTTAGGGCGCTTTACACTGCCTACGTGAGACCCGTCTTAGAGTATGCCACGCCATCATGGAGCCCCCACCTGAAGAAACACATAAAGAAACTGGAGAAGGTTCAGAGGTTTGTGACGAGGCTTGTCCCAGAGTTACGAGGGATGGGATATGAAGAGCGTCCGAAGGAACTGAACCTTACGACACTAGAGAAAAGAAGGGAGAGAGGAGATATGATAGGGACATATAAAATACTCAGGGGAATTGACAAAGTGGAAATAGATGAAATGTTCACACGTAATAATAACAGAACGAGGGGACATGGGTGGAAACTGGAAACTCAGATGAGTCACAGAGATGTTAGGAAGTTTTCTTTTAGCGTGAGAGTAGTGGAAAAATGGAATGCACTTGGGGAACAGGTTGTAGAAGCAAATACTATTCATACTTTTAAAACTAAGTATGATAGGGAAATGGGACAGGAGTCACTGCTGTAAACAACCGATAGCTGGAAAGGCGGTATCCAAGAGTCAATGCTCGATCCTGCAAGCACAAATAGGTGTGTACACACACACACACACACAAACATGTACATCTGCCCTCAACACACCAAGTCCTCCCTTAACTAACAAAGACGTAGATAAGGGTGAAAATCTCATGCACCCCATACCTCCCCTTCACCTCTAAGGTGCTAGTAGAGACAATACGGGCAGAACACCTGACCTAGAATTCACGCTTAGAGATAATAATCACCAAATACACACTGGCTGCTTACTCATATATACAGCTGGCTCTTGCATACACTCCTCCCATACATACACACTGTCTGTAGGTGGCCACATCCTCAAGGTGGTGAACTAGGCTAGGGGTAGCCCAGCGCGGTGTCTCGCCTGGCTTAGTACGTTTGGTATACACCCTCACTTGGACGGCTTCGTACCTGGCTATCAGGACGAAGCATTGCGTTCGTCAAAATGGCGCCAAAACACTATTGAGCGTCTCTGTGTACCGAGATTCCCATGATTTTTTTTTAGAAAAACTGCCCTGAACACTGGCAAGATATCCCCAGATCACTGCACTACAACAAGTCACTAGCAGGAGATCAGATAGTCTGATTGATAACTGAGATGGGGACTTACGACGCAGTCTGTTGCACTCTGCTCGTATGGTTTTTCATTACCCACTTCTTACAATCTGATTACTACCCTTCCTCACTATCACACGCAGATACGACGAGTTCCCGGATTCTGCTCATTCCCATGGACTCCCGTCATCGTTGGTGGATACTGGAGATGTACTTGGAGCCTCTAGAAGCAGTAGTTTCAGTTGGCTGGCCGACCTGTAAAACCACGTCATGCTAGGCTAGATGATGGTGCAGAATGGCGTCTCGATGCTAGGCAGCAAGAAGTGCCGGCTTCTCGGTCCTCCTCAAATGAACCAATGAAAGAAATACATACAGCGGCCTACCTCCTTGGCCAATCATAGGTTAGCTTGCTTTGGCTCGCAGGGAAGCCTCCAAGATGGCCGCTTGTGTTGCTATAGTGACGGAGCGGGTGGCGGTGGGCTGCCTCATTGCTTCCCGCCCGCTCCCTCCTCTCGCCTCAGTCTCCTCAACTCTTTACAAATAATGTTGCTACTTGCTCTAACTGTTTCTACAATGGCCAATGTAGCATATTAAGAATGCTGATGACCTAGGCTCTCCAGTGAATCTATACACGGGATGTTTCGGGTACGGGTAGCCAAATCTAGTCCGGGAAGGTTTAGATGGTGCCAACCATTCTCTCTCAGCCCTGAGAATCTTGAGGGACAACTGGAGCAGCTGGTTGCGGTCGAGCAGTTTGGGTACGTGTCGTCACCATGACTGCCTGGGAGGTGTCCTCAGAATCGTTGGTCGGTTGGACCTCCTCTGCAATGTGTTTCATAACAGGGTTTTCCATGGAAGAGTCACATACCTGTGGTTTGTCACTGATGATGAGGTTCGTGGGTTCTTGATCTTCTGCCAAGTCGTTGCCCAGGTGAAGTTGAATTCCTGGCATGCAGAAAGATGGCCACTTGGACTCCCTGATGGCGACTTGGACTTCACCACAAACGAACAAACAATCCAGGTGGACTCTGGCGAGTCTGTATGGAGTGGTTGCAGTGAGGTCAGTGCTGAGGACAGCTTCTCCGGTGTAGGTGATGTTGGGTACAACTGCTTTGAGGAGTATCGATTGTAGAGCAGCTGTATCCTTCAAGATGTTCACTTGGATCCTTCCCTCCGAATCTCAACTGCTGAAAGAGACAGTTCAGGGGTATAGGTGTCCGTGGAAGAGAGAAAGATCAGAGGATGGAATATGGATATTCATTACAGGCTTATGAGGTTTAGGAGGAGGTAGTTTTGGTTTGTGGATCTCACTGCTGGACTTACAGTAAGGATTGGTTCACTTTTCTATGGTATGCCCATACACTTAACAATACCTGCAGTAAAGCGAGTATTTCACATCACCAGTACCCACTTTAGCAGGACTGGACCAAGATGACTTACTGGGAGGTGTGTCTGATGACGATCGGTGAATTAGGCTGTAGGTGTCAGCCAGTTGCACACACGTTGTAAGATTGGTCTCTCCTTTGTCTGAAATGTAGAGACGTATTGGAGTAGAAATACGACAAAGGAATTCTTCCATCAAGATGAGGTTGAGGAGATCTACAAAGGTGGTGATTTGGGCTGATTCCTGCCACTTCATTAGATATCTTGTCTTATTTTGAGCAAATTCTAAATAAGTAGTAGCACGAGATTTGATGTAGTCTCTAAATCTACGTCTGTAACTTTCTACTGATCGAAGGTAGGCATCAAACACTGCCTGTTTCACCACATGATAGTCTCCGTAGCCAGAGAACTGAGGGTCAAGGCAGCTCTACCTGTCAAATGAGATTTGAGAAGTAACGACCACTGATCCTGAGGCCAAATGAGTTGGTTAGCTAGAGCCTCAAATGAAGTAAAGAATGCGTCCACCTCAGTTTCCACAAAAGGTGGCATTAACTTAATGGCGTGAGAAACATTGAAACATACTGAGAGTTTAGCTTCTGCTTCCTGGCGCTGAGTGACGTGGGCAGTTTCAAGGTCAAACTCTTTACGTCGGAGCTCTAGTCTCTCTTGGTTACGGTCACGTTGTAGGACAGCTTGTTCCCTCTCACGTTCACGTTCCTGTACAGCTCGTTGTTTAACGATTTGGAGTTGAAGTTCAAGTTGTTCTTTCTGAAGGGCAGCTTCCCGTTTTCTTACCTGAAGAGCTTCCTTCTGACGTTCGCATTCTATGTTGGCTAACTCGATCTTCAACTTCATGGCTGCCAGGGCAGTCTTATCTGCAATTAGATGTTGTTTGTGCTCCGCCGATGTGATTCGATCGTTGTTGACGAGGAAATCTAAAATTAGATTATGGAGATCAGTTTTAGTGGCTCCATGAGGAGAAGTGATATGTTACTCTGCAACGAGCGTCAGCAGCTCCGACTTGGTAGCGCCGATGAGGTTGCCCACTTCATCCTCTGAGTTGTGACGGAATGCGGCGAGTTGATGTTTGATGTTATTATCAACAAGTGAGCCAATGTACGAGTTGTTAGATTGACAAGATAACGTGTCATGTCTGGCAACTTTAAACTATCCTGTGTGGAATTATAATGATTATAAGGTAAGGTTACATGAATTAAATATATTAATTATTAAATCATAAATGGTGAAACAAAATGTTTCAAGTAGTACAAAGGAATATAGAGACTTCTATACCCGGTACTATATTAATGACGAGGATAAGGGCAAGAGGTGTCCTACTAAGACTAGATAATACTTAAAGAGTTATCATTGTGCTCTGCAAAAGAATGGGAAACTCCCTACCTGGGTAAGGGGCCATGAGTTAGTTTTCTAAACTTTGTTCAATGTCATCAAATCTTTTTTGACTAGTTGTATATGAAAAGGGCTGCAATTGTTCCAGGTTTCAGTACTTCAGCCTAAATAGAAAAGGAGATTTAATTTTTTTTTATTGAATATTACACAATTTCAGTAAGTTCCTACAACCACAAGTTTCAAATATAATCATTCTATGGCACTTTTCTGACACATTAGCATATAATAAAGGATCTTATGCCACAGAATTTCCATAATAAGTTTAGTTTTACTAATACAAATAGTCAAAGTTTCCCCAAAACATTATGCAAATATCCCATGTTTATTGCTATTATAAAATCAATAAATGAACTTTGGAAAAAACGTTGGCATAAAATTTTAGAGACTAACTTTACATAGAAGGTGTAAGTTTCATGTACATTTAAACAAAAATGAAAGAGTAGTGGGACTACGTTTATGTTACTTGAAAAATAAATCATTAAAAATTTAAGTCTAAGGTGCTGCTATCTGTAGTTGAGATTGGCATCAACCAATTTCCTCCAAAATTGGCACCCTTACAGA
This sequence comes from Procambarus clarkii, assembly GCF_040958095.1. Classification (NCBI taxonomy): domain Eukaryota; kingdom Metazoa; phylum Arthropoda; class Malacostraca; order Decapoda; family Cambaridae; genus Procambarus; species Procambarus clarkii. The sequence goes on from NC_091200.1 coordinate 24,699,439, forward strand.
TAAGCTTACGTGCAGTCAGGTGTACAAGTTTCATGCAAATTATCCGATAAACAAATAAGAAACATAAAATTGAATAAAAAATATGAAACTAATTATTATTTTTTTTTATATGCTATTGTGATAGCATAGAGTCAAAGACATGATTTCAGTTGACACTTGTGTTTGATGTTAAATTTTATTTGTTTTGGAAAATTTTTGAAACATAATTCAATATTTTTTCTCCATTCCTATTCATGCTTTGATGCTGAGACTTGAACCAGATAAAACCCTTTTCATATACAACTCGTTAAAAAAGTTTGATTGAAATCGAACTGTTTTTCATTTATTGAATATTTGGAATTCATGGCCCCTTGAAGATCTCTGACCAAAAGCGTAGGGGTGCAGAGAGTGCCAATACGGACGAGAACTGCTGTACGGGTCCCAAACGTATAGTGAAGGCCTAGATACGAAAGGAACTAAAGTCTAGTACGTCAACCTATATTCGGAATGCAAAGATTTGAGTGTAATAGCCCGGAGACAGACCAAAGTACCAGAGTACTCGAGGAAATGATCTGCCTGAGTGAGACCCTCTTCTCTAATTGAGGGTCTCACTTGACCCGAGAATAAGGACGAGAATAAATGAAAGGACGAGAATAAGATAGAGAAAACATGAGAATAAGATATAAAAAAACACAGGATATAGCAAAGATTATAAGACAACTAACCATTACGAGTATGAATTTGCGCATAAAACACCTATGTAATCTATAGTCAATCTAATGTGTTACAGCCAAGTACAATTAACACAACTTTAAGTAAAGGTTCTAGGAGCATTTCCTGAGCAAGACTCCTAGGACAGGCTCTGCACGTTAATATGACAAGAATCTGGAATAGAGTAGTGGCTATTCTGTCAGGTGTTGGACCAATCGCACATTAATGAAAAAAAACTAAAAAAACAACTGCTTAGGTCCTCTACCGTGTGAGAGCTGCGGGTAAAAACCAAAGAGAATAAAAACTTCACACATTTAATATAACAAAAAATTACTATAATTTTGCATAAACTGACAAATAGCAATTAAAGAAAACAAAACCCCTAGTCCACTTGGCTTAAACACAATCAAAAGTGAAATATATACATGTGAAATTTACGTTAATATAAAGGGTGCAAGTAATTCTTTATACAAAAGCTGTACAAGTCTACCGACATCCGGGGGAGCGAGAGTAGAGGTTACAGCTGAGAACACTCGAAGGGTAGTCTGATGTCTGAACGACGGTGAATGGGCATGGGCATCCCTTCACATGCCCACTTGGGGACTGTCAGCCCCAAAGATCTCAGTATATAGGCAAGACAACAACGTCTCTTTCTAGGCAATTAACAATGCATAAACAACAGGGCTCCATCAAGGACCATATAATCTCATCACACAACCAGATCAACACCAGAGAAATCTTAACAAGTGTGACAATAATCTCCTTCAAGAGATTGAGCCTGCTCTTCCCTCCACAATTACGTCGATACAACTATATAAAACTACTATGGAAGAAATGTCCAACAACGACAACAACATCTCCAAGGTTTGCCAGAGCGCAAAACGTATGCAGCCAGGAACACCTGCTCAGACTCAAACCGCCAAACTACCCGTCTTGCTGCCGGCTCCTCTGATTGGTCGCCGGTCGGGCTGCAACTGCACTCCACCCCCCCATACTACTTGATGTCTGGGGCCGCCACGACCTCAGTCCTCAGAATATTCCGTGCTTTCACACAGTTAACACTTCTCCCTGCTAGACGTAAGCTTTGGTGTATGTGTACTGAGAGAGGTGATAGCTTAAAGCCAATATTCCAGCACCTCTCATTTACTTGTCTATTGCACTTCTTGTTATTTTGCTCACTTGTCTTAACGTAACTTTTCATTGTGTCATTTAATTATTCTTATTATTTTGATTGATTGATTTTATTACACGAATTTGTTTGTCCATTTTATTCATGTTTTGTTTATTTAACGTAATTAAAATTCCATTGTTAAAGTTTACTTGTGTTTTGTGTGTCTTCTCCTTACCTTACCACAGACGAAGTTCCAGATTTTCTATTTTTTTTTTATACTATGTGACGAGGCCATACCCCTAGCTTTGAACAGCCGAACACCAACGCGTTACCGTCACATATTATATGGGGGCCTGTCCTAGGAGCTTCACTCAGGTACTGGTGCCAAGTGGTAATTTATGGTAAGCGTATTTAACTTTGTTAACGTAGCTTTACTATTTTTCATATTCAATTTCATTTTTTATAAGGTGCGGTGTATTGTGCATTACGAGAGTAACATATGGTGAAGGTGAGACAACTTTGGATTACGTGGTGACTGTAGGCCTCAGTCATACTCTTAATTGGTCATCTCTCCCTCCGTGTTATTACTCGTGTTTACCATCTTTGTCCCTTGGATATTTCTCATTTTTGACAGATCATCATACTGGTACCCTGGTACTGTGGTCTGCCCCGGGTCAAGAGTACCCAATCTTCTGCAATCTGACTGTAGGAGGACAAAGAGGGCCATAGTTCCTCTAGCTCGAACTTTAGTTGCTGAATTGGGACCTCAGCAGCAGTTCTCGTCACCAGTTGACACCTCGCACCCCTACACGTCAGTCAGAGATGATGATACATACAACGGTAGGGAATTAGCTTACTTTTTCAGAGCACAAAAGTTCGCTAATTCTGTAAGTATCATATTAAATTCAGTAGGAAAAACTTGCTTTATGTCCTATAGAGACTCGGCAAGGTATGCCTACATCCTTGGACTACCAATTTTACTTTTGAGGCAATTAACTGTTTCATTTGTTTTCGAAACTCTGTCTCATTTGTTAGTAGGATTTTCTTGCCCTTATCCTCTTACATGAGTACCGGGTACAAGATTTCCTGCGCCCTTGATTTAATTTAATCATTTAACATCTTTTACTTAACTTTAATTGTTAAAGATCTCACAGGATAGGTACCAGTTGCCACGTTGTCCTGTTTCTGACATTCACTATTGAATATTCGTGTACCTTTATTTGCTAATTTCACCATGTTTCGTCTCCAAGCTTTCCGTGCAAATCAAGCAGGTGAAATAGGGACTTTAAGTCGTGCCAAGAGGACTGAATTACAAACTCTCGCACATGAGTATCAACTAGAAGTTCCCTACCAAGCCAACAAAAATGACCTACACAACCTGTTGCTGGATTACTATTTAGAGCAAGGTAAGATAGACTCTGAAACTCATGAAACTTACTATATTGCAGATAAAACTGACTTGGCAACGATGAAACTTAAACTAGAGCTGGCCAAGATTGAACGTGAGCAGCAAAGAGAAGCAGCTGCCATACGAAGGGAAGAACAAGAACGAGAAATCACCCTCAGAGAACGTGAAACTGCTTTGAGGAGAGACGAACAAGAACGCGAGGCCGCCTTGAGGAGAGAACACGAACGTGAGGTCGCATTACTCCGTGAACGTGAACGAGTACAGCTTGAAACACTCCAGGAGCGGGAACGCGTACAGCTTGAAACCAAACAACGCGAGTTGGAGATGCAACGCGAACATGACAAGCAACAAGCGACTCTGGCTCTAGAGTGTCGTCAACGAGAAATCGCCTTGGAAACTTCACACTTCACTCAACGCCAACAAGCTACTGCCAATCTTCCCGTCAGTTTTAATATATCACATGCAAGTAAGTTAATGCCATCCTTTGTAGAAGCAGAAGTTGATGTGTTCTTTACCACCTTTGAAACCCTTGCTAATCAACTCAGTTGGCCTGTCGACCAATGGGCCACACTTCTCAGAGTCCATCTTACAGGTAGAGCTGCAGTCACACTCAGTACTCTGGCGTCTGAGAATGACTACCCGACTCTGAAACAAGCAGTGTTGGACGCCTACCTCCTCTCTACTGAAAGTTATAGAAGGAAATTCCGTGACCACCTGAAGGCAAGTACCACTACCTTCCTTGAGTTTGCTAACACGAAACGGAGATATTTCATGAAATGGCTGGAAGCAGCACATGTCTCTACTTTTACAGAACTCGTCAACCTGATGCTTGTTGAAGAATTCTTGAGACGTGTGCCGCCTCCTGTCCGCCTCTACTTAGCAGATAAAGAAGAAACCGACTACCTGAAGTGTGCTAAGTCGGCTGACACTTACAGCCTCATCCACCGGCTGACACCCGAACCATCCTCCAGTAAGAAGTCGTGGTACAGTTACGAGAAAGTGAGCCCCGATCAAGCTGGTTCACAACTGTACTGCAAGTATTGTAGACTCTATGGACATACCATAGACAAGTGTGGTAAGTCTCAATACAAGGGAACCACTGACCAACAAAAACCCAAACCAACTCCTCCTAAGTCCGGTAAGCCTGTGATGAATGTTGGTGTTAATGTTAATGATCTTTCTCTTTTCAGTAACCACCTGTATACTGGAACTGTCTCTGCCAACGGTTCAAATCCGGAGGGACGTTTCAAATTGAAGATCTTGAGGGACACAGCGGCTCTTCAATCGATCATCTTGAAGTCGGCTGTGCCCAACATCGTCTACACCGGAGAAACTGTCTTCATCACTGACCTCACTGCTACCACTCCATACCCTCTCGCCAGAGTCCACCTGGATTGTCCCTACGTGAACGGGGAAGTCCAAGTCGCCGTCAGGGAAAAGCCTTTTCCCATGCCTGGAGTGCAACTTCTCCTAGGCAACGACTTGGCAGAAGACCTGCAACCGACCAACCTGATCGTCATGGACAAACCCCAGGTGTGTAACTCTGTGCCAAGTAACCCTATTCTAGAGTATGTTCCAGCAGAGGTTCAAGAGAGTGATGAAGTTTCTCCTCCGGTTCTCGTGACCACCCGTGCACAAGCCGCACGTCCACAGCCAGCTGACTCTACTGCTACCGCTGTCCCTCAAGACCCTCAGAAACTCCCCCCGCATCTGACCAAGTTGGAGTTCCGTAAGTTGCAGAGGGAAGATCTTACTTTAACACCATTGTTTTTCCAGGCTGAGACTCAACCCGACAGTATTCCTGGGTTCTTCCTAGAGAACGACTTGCTCTACCGCAGATATAGACCCAGTAAACTGAAGGAGGAGGACGATTGGGCCAACATCGAACAACTTGTGATTCCTACCAGCCTGCGGCCCACTATTCTACACCTGGCCCACGGAGCACTCTCCCACTACGGCTTCAACAAGACTTACCATGGAATTCGTCAAGACTACTACTGGCCAGGTATGGTACATAGCGTCAAACAGTACGTAAAACAGTGTCATACATGTCAGATGGCAGGCAAACCGAACATCTCCATTCCCAGAGCGCCACTGATTCCCATACAGGTGCCTGCGGAACCTTTCCACAGACTCATAATAGACTGTGTTGGTCCTTTACCTCGGACCAGTTCGGGTAACGCCTACATCCTAACCATCCTGTGTCCTACCACCAGATTTCCCATAGCAGTTCCAGTGAAGAACATCACGGCTGCTACGGTTATAAAACATCTATTGAAGATCTTCACTCTATACGGATTTCCCAGGGAGATTCAGAGCGACTGTGGTACCAACTTCACCAGTGATCTCTTCAAAAGGACACTGGAGGAGTTCAACATCAAACAGGTATTGTCCAGCCCCTATCATCCTGCTTCACAGGGTTCTCTTGAACGTAGTCATCAGACAATCAAAGCACTCTTGAAAAAGTTTTGTAGTGAAACCTCTAAGGATTGGGATAAGCAGATTGACCTTATAATGTGTATTTACAGAAGTCTCCCCAATGAGTCCCTAGGAGTATCTCCTTATGAGATGCTCTACGGCTGTAAGTGCCGTACTCCCCTTAAGGCTTTCAAAGACTCTCTCAGAGATGCCACCTTTAGTGAGCATCAGAATGTGCCCCAGTTTCTTCAAAACCTTCAACACATTCAAGAGAGAGTCCACCGTTTTGCCCATGATAATCTATTGAAAGCCCAGGAGAGAATGAAGACTCATTACGACCAGACCAGCAAAGTAAGAAAATTCAAGCCGGGAGACTTCGTCCTTGCATACTTCCCTATCCCAGGTTCACCTTTCCAAAACAGGTTTTCAGGACCCTACCGCGTCAAAGAGTGCAGGAATAACAACAACTACGTAATAGAGACTCCAGATAGGCGGCGGAAGACCCAGCTGTGCCACGTCAACCTCCTGAAGCAATATAATGGTACTCCTCCCACTGTCCTAATTAACTATTCCACCTTCACAGAACCCTACATCCACAGTGAGACCTTCCCAGCTTCTCCTCCCGAAAGCACTGACAAGGAGTCAGCGCTTTCTAATTCCGAAATCCTTAATGATCTTCCCAAATACTTTCAGGATAATCATAGTGCACCTCTCGTCAAGATCTTCAGAGAACATCAAGAGTTGTTCCGAGATGATCCCCAAGAGTGTAATGTTACCCAGCACGACATCCAACTGCTCCCCGACACCCGGCCGATTCGTCAACCCTTCTACCGAATCAGCCCGAGCAAGAAGGAAGTCATGCGTGCTGAGGTGCAGTACCTCTTGGATCATGGACTGGCTACACCTTGTGAGTCCCCCTGGGCCTCACCTTGTATCTTGGTGCCCAAACCCCAAGGTAAGGTGCGGTTATGCACTGACTATCGTAAACTGAACAATGTAACTGTCAAGGATGCTTACCCCTTGCCAAGGATAGATGACATCCTTGATGCCATTGGTAGTGCCCAGTACTTGTCCCAAGTGGACTTGCTTAAGGGGTACTATCAAGTGTGTCTAACGGAGCGCGCTAAAGAGATATCTGCCTTCATCACTCCTTTTGGACTTTTCAGATATGAACGCCTTCCTTTCGGACTATGTAATGCCCCGGCCACCTTTCAAAGAGCTGTCAACCGTGTCATCCAGGGCTTGGATAACACATACGCCTACCTGGACGATATCGTCGTAGCCTCCAACACCTGGAGTGAACATCTGCTCCAGCTGCGACGTCTGTTCTCCAAGCTCCTGACAGCCGGCCTCACCATCAACCTGGGCAAGTCCACTTTTGCGAAAGGTAAAGTGCGTTATCTGGGTCATGTTATTGGGAGTGGCAGCATAGCTCCGTTAGACTCACACACTCAAGCCATCCAACAGTATCCACAGCCTACCACCAGGAAGCAGCTCCTGCGCTTCCTTGGTCTTGCCTCCTACTACCGTAGGTTTGTGAGGAATTTCAGTACAGTCGCCACACCTCTAATTCTATTAACCAGTCCCAAGCAACGGTATAATTGGACCATGCAGCAAACCGTTGCTTTCGAACAACTCAAATTCCTCCTCTGTTCTAACCCCATTCTCGCCTCTCCAGATATCACCAAGCCTTTCGTCCTTCATGTCGACGCCAGTGGTACCGGCGTTGGTGGTGTCCTGATGCAACAACGAGGCGAGGAGGTTCTACCTGTCAGCTACTACAGCTACAAACTGAAACCACACCAGAGGAACTACAGCACTATTGAAAAGGAGCTACTATCCATCGTCCTGAACCTCCAACACTTCGCTCCGTACCTACAAGGCGCCAGGTCTACCACCATCTTCTCAGACCACAACCCTCTCCGCTTCCTACATCAAGCCCAATTCACCAACCAGCGTCTTCTACGATGGGCTCTGTATTTACAAGATTTCAACCTGGAGATCCGCTATATCAAGGGTTCTGACAACACCATAGCCGATGCCCTCTCCAGAGTTTATGAAGTAGAAGCGACTCCATCCATTACTCCACTACATAACAACGAACTTCTTCCAGAACCGCAGGCTTCGGGGGAGAGTTGTGACAATAATCTCCTTCAAGAGATTGAGCCTGCTCTTCCCTCCACAATTACGTCGATACAACTATATAAAACTACTATGGAAGAAATGTCCAACAACGACAACAACATCTCCAAGGTTTGCCAGAGCGCAAAACGTATGCAGCCAGGAACACCTGCTCAGACTCAAACCGCCAAACTACCCGTCTTGCTGCCGGCTCCTCTGATTGGTCGCCGGTCGGGCTGCAACTGCACTCCACCCCCCCATACTACTTGATGTCTGGGGCCGCCACGACCTCAGTCCTCAGAATATTCCGTGCTTTCACACAGTTAACACTTCTCCCTGCTAGACGTAAGCTTTGGCGTACGTGTACTGAGAGAGGTGATAGCTTAAAGCCAATATTCCAGCACCTCTCATTTACTTGTCTATTGCACTTCTTGTTATTTTGCTCACTTGTCTTAACGTAACTTTTCATTGTGTCATTTAATTATTCTTATTATTTTGATTGATTGATTTTATTATACGAATTTGTTTGTCCATTTTATTCATGTTTTGTTTATTTAACGTAATTAAAATTCCATTGTTAAAGTTTACTTGTGTTTTGTGTGTCTTCTCCTTACCTTACCACAGACGAAGTTCCAGATTTTCTATTTTTTTTTTATACTATGTGACGAGGCCATACCCCTAGCTTTGAACAGCCGAACACCAACGCGTTACCTTCACACAAGCAACACGGAAATTATCGATAGATACAGCGACAGCAGGAGACTCGACATCAGTGAGGCCCTACACATCAAAAAGTCAATACCAGCAATCAACAATCAATTATCACATAATTACATTCTACTCACTTCATGACCCTGAACCAACACAGAAGCAAGAAGAGAAAATATGCAATAAACCCATTGATTCATGTTCTGACTATGTAAAATTATCTATATTCATTGATTTGCCCATTAGTTTGTGTCAAATCACCCCACCCAAAAACATTTATATCATATCATCTCACCTAAAAACAAATATAAGCATGAAACAGTACAAAAAAATGTGTCTTTGAAAATTTGAGAAGTCTCTTGCAAAACACTTATAGGCATCAGACCATAAATAAAAATTTAAAAGGAACTTTGGAGAGTTAATTTTTCAATTACCCTCGACAGTGAAGAAAAACGTAAGAAATATTGAGAAGATTCGTGTTAAAATCATTAATCTTACCATTTCGGTCATATTCAACAACATATGCTTACAACAATGACTGCTACTAAAATATACTAATATATAAAAATTTATATATCTATATAAATAAAAATGGAAATGTTTGTTTGTTCAAAATCGCTAATCTCCGAAAGTTTTTCATCGATTGCTTTGAAATTTTCAAACAACATTCCATTTGCATCAGAGCGAGTGTGCTCGGATGCTTAAACATTATATATAATGTATAATATAAATAATATATAGATGTAATTCTGTGACAGGGAAAATATGCTTTTTTTTGAAAAACTGGGTTTTCATGTGAGTGAAATCTTCGAAACCTCTTAACCGATTGCTTTGAAATTTTGACATAACGTTTCATTCGAATAGGAGCGTGTTTTTATATACCTTCTAAATACATGCCTCATCTGTGAGAGGAAAAAAACATGCTTTATTTTAAAAACTGCACTATATGTTGGGGGTAAGAGCAACACATGTTGTATTCTCCAAAAGTTCTTCACCAATTGCTTTGAAATTTTGACACAATGTTCCAGTCGAATACACGTGTGTATTTATATGCCTAATATATAGATGCCACTCCTGTGACAGGTAAAGCCATGTTTTTTTTTTAAACAGAGCCATGTGTTGCATGTAAGAGCAATACACGTTATACTAAATATGTTACAATTCCATTTCATTGTTTCAGGTTGCGTTGATAAGTTGAATTTTCATTGATTTCGATTATTTTCATTTTGATTCAAATCAAAATGAAAATAAATAAATAATTATTTTGTGTGACATTGCGTTTGAATTGAGCTGTGTTGTTTACCACCATTCATTTCATGAGTCAACCAGTTCTCGCACTTGCTTATAGTCAATATTGGCTTATTTAATAAGTGCCTATGTGACATACTAATTGATTGTGAATATTTTAGTTTACCTTGAAAAGCTTCATAGAAAACACCGACCTCACCTAACCTTTTTAGTATGTTAAGATAAGCATTTTATTGCTTCTTAATTACAATTATTACTTAACCAATACCGTTGATAGGTTAAGTAATATTTGTAAATAAGAAGCAATAAGATGCTTATCTTAACATACTAAGAAGGGTCGGTAAGGTCGGTGTTTTTTATGAAGCTTTTCAAGTTAAACTAAAATATTCACAATAAATTAGTATGTCACATATGCACATATTAAATAAGCCAATATTAACTATAAGCAAGTGCGAGAACGGGTTGCATGAGTATATGTATAGATGCCACCTTCTGTGTTGGTTTGGGGTCTTGAAGTGGGTAGATTGTAATTATGTTAATTGGCTGTTGATTGCTAGTGATGACTTTTTGATGTGTAGGGCCTGGATGATGTCAAGTCTCCTGCTGTCGCTGTATCTATCGATAATTTCTGTGTTGCTTGTTAAGATTTCTCTAGTGATAGTTTGGTTGTGTGAGGAGATTATATGCTCCTTGATGGAGTCCTGTTGTTTGTGCATTGTTAATCACCTACAAAAAAAAAGGTTGTTGTCTTGCCTATATACTGAGATCTTTGGGGCTGACAGTCCCCAAGTGGGCATGTGAATGCCTTCACATTTAGTGCTAGAGAAGATTTTGAATCTGGAAAGGGCATTTGGAGGTAAGAAAACTACTACTCAAGAAATTATGGGCTTACAAGGCCAGACAAGATTTAAACACTGTGGGTACAATCACAGTAGTAGTAGCAACTGCAAGTTTAAGGACTACATATGCAACTTTTGTGACAAGTGAGGGAAGTGTGTAGAGAATACCTGAACAGAAATAGCAAGGACTTAGAGAGCAGACGACCGGGGAATGCAGGAAGAACAGGTAATGGTACTGCGGTTAAGGCAGTAGAGAAAGATAACCGTCTGAAGAAGCTGCAGGTGAGGAAAGCAGTCTATATTCGGTGACAGAAAAGATATGTTCGGTGAAGTCATAGGTGGTGTATTTTGTAATTAACGAGAAGTTAGTTCCCTTAGACCTGGACACTTGTGCTGCAGTGTCAACATTGTCTAGAGACGGGGCAGACACCTTGCAACTGAATGTAAAATTCAGTAGAAAATCATTAAGTGTATACGATAATGTACCGATTAGGGTCTATGGCAAGGTGTCAGCAAAAGTAGGCTATAATAGCAAGGAAATTGTCCAGGATTTTTATGTAAGGGATTCACATAATCCTAGCCTATGTTGTAAGGATCTCATGGAAAAGGTGTGAATTTTCTTGGCGTGCCTAGGTGAATTAACGATAGTTAAAACAATTGAAAGTTCCAAAGATATGTTGGAAAAATATTCAGTGGGGCAGGTAAGCCAATTAATAGCATGATGGCAAAATTCATCTAAAAAGTAGGGCTTCACCTTAATTTTTCAATGCAAGATCAGTTACGTTCCAGTACAAGCAACTGGTAGATTCAGCCCCGGAAAGGCATGTTGTAGAAGGCATCTTAGAGCCAATTACACACAGTAAATGGGCAGCTCCAATTGTACCAGTGTTGAAGGCAGGCCGGAAATTCTGGAGAATCTGTGCAAATTTTAAAGAACTAAATACTCGCATTCATAGTGAGAGTTGCCCTTTTCCAAAGATAGATGAGTTGTTGTCAGTGGTTTGCATGGGGGCAATATTTTCTAAGATTGACCTGAAAGATGCCTACTTGCAAATGCATGTAGCAGAAGAGGACAAGAAATTGTTAGTGATTAATACCCATAAGGGGTTATTTTAGGTATAAAGTACTTCCTTTTTGGACTCTCTTCGTCTCCAGCAATTTTTCAGAGACTTATGTCCCAAATGTTTTTAAACATTGAGGGGATGGCTAGCTTTTTAGATGACATGTGAGAAGAATGTGGGGAGAATGAGAAAGTACATAATACAAGATTAGAAAAGGTTTTGAATCTTCTGCAAGAGCACAATGTGAAGATTAATAAGGGTAAAATAACAATGAAGACCAAGGCCATTGAATACTTTGAGTACCATATTCAGGAAGTGCTTTACTCCTCACAAAATTTGTAGCTGCTATAGTACATGCTTCGTACTGTAGCAGTACTTTGTACTTTGCCTTTCTATTGGATAATTTCAGCAACGTGGAGAGGGGGGACCTGCTGCATGGGTAACAGCTTCTCTTCCATATCTACCTACCCAGGCTTTGCGCCCTGGAGAGGACACTCCAGCTTCGCCTCGCAGCGTCGAACCAACACGGGAAGCAACAGTCTACCGGTTTTAAGTCTTCTGCTCGATTGGCGAAGAGTGTGACGCCAGGGGTTGCTTCTGACGGTGAGAGGGGTCATCGCGCCCCACTGGGCAGCTACTGCCCGCCTCAAGCTGGGCAAACCCCAGCCAATAAGGTGTTGCCTCGCCACGGTCCGTTAACCTCACTGGGTGCGTGGGGTTTAGGGTGAAAACCGACAAGCGGCCCGACAACTTTGCACCAAGCAATACCAAGCCAAAGAAGAAAATATCAACTGCCCTAAAGCTGGGCACATGGAACGTCAGGACACTGACACCAGGTTTCTCTGACGACCTGCAAGAAATCAATGATGCCCGACAAACAGCAATCATCGATACGGAGCTGAGCAAGCTGCAGATGGACATTGTTGCTCTCCAAGAGACCAGGCTCCCAGGATCAGGATCTGTGAGAGAGAAGACCTTCTCTTTCTTTTGGCAAAGAAAACCTCCAGATGAGACCAGAGAACATGGTGTGGGATTTGCCGTCAGGAATGCACTGTTGGGACACATTATGCCACCGATGGGGGAAACTGAACGAATTCTGTCTCTGCAACTGCACTCCCAAACAGGACCAGTCAATGTAATTAGTGCATATGCACCAACCCTGACTTCTGCAGCAGAGGCAAAGGAAAAATTCTACGATGACCTCAACTGAGTCATAGCGAGAGTCCCTGTAAAGGAGCCACTGTTCATCCTCGGCGACTTTAACGCCAGAGTGGGTGCCGATCACAACATTTGGCCCACTTATCTGGGTCAATTTGGCATAGGGAGGATGAATGAGAATGGGCAACGTCTGCTAGAACTCTGCTGCCTTCATGGTCTTTGTGTCACCAACACGTTCTTCGGCACATCAACACCGAGTATCTTGGAGACACCCCAGATCCAAGCACTGGCACCAGCTTGACCTGATTCTTACCAGGCGTGCAAGTCTACCCAGCGTCAAGATTATGCGTAGCTACCAGAGTGCTGTCTGTGACACCGACCACTCCCTGGTATGTAGCAGGGTCAAGATGCAACCAAAGAAGATTCATCACTCGAAAAAGGCGGGCAGACCTCGCATCGACACCAACAAGACCCGCAACCAGGACAAGGTGGAAGATTTTGCACGCGTGCTCAAGGAAGCTCTCCCTGGCCCAGCCGGGGTCACTGCCTGTAAAAGATGGGAGCACTTCAGAGACGCTGTGTTCAACGCTGCCATTTCCACCTTTGGCAAGAAGACCAGCAGGTCGGCAGACTGGTTCGAGGTTCACTCGGAAGAGATGACACCTGTCATCGAAAAGAAGAGAAACGCCTTGGCAGCCTACAAAGCCTGCCCAAGTCAGCGCAACTTACAGATCCTTCGGGCCGTCCGCTGCAAAGTGCAGCAGAGCGCCAGGCGATGTGCCAACAACTATTAGCTCCAACTCTGCTCCCAGATACAGACTGCAGCGGATACAGGCAATGTAAGGGAAATGTATGATGGCATCAAGCAGGCCCTCGGCCCAATTCAGAGGAAGACCGCTCCTCTGAAATCTGCCACTGGCGAGGTGATTCAGGACCAGACACTGCAGCTGAAGCGCTGGGTCGAGCACTACTCTGAGCTATACGCCAGGGACAATGTGGTCACCGAAGATGCCCTGAGCGCCATTGAGTGTCTGCCTGTGTTAATGGAGCTCGACAGTGAACCGACCCTGGAAGAACTCAGCGATGCCCTAGACTCCCTTGCTTCTGGTAAAGCTCCTGGCAAAGATGGCATTCCTGCTGAGACCTTGAAGTGCTGCAGAGGTAGCCTGCTCATGGAGCTGCATGAAATTCTCTGCTTCTGCTGGGAAGAAGGAGAGGTGCCACAGGACATGAGGGATGCCAACATCGTCACGCTGTATAAGAATAAAGGTGACAGGGGCGACTGCAACAACTACCGTGGAATCTCCCTCCTCAGTATCGTCGGAAAGCTGTTTGCTCGAGTCGCATTGAAGAGGCTCCAAGTACTTGCAGAGAGAGTCTATCAAGAATCACAATGCGGATTCAGAGCTGGCAGGTCCACCATCGACATGGCCTTTTCCCTCAGACAACTGCAGGAGAAATGCAGGGAACAGAAGCAGCCACTCTTCGTAGCCTTTATAGAACTGACGAAGGCCTTCGACCTCGTCAGCAGGGATGGCCTGTTCAAGATCCTCCCCAAGATCGGATGCCCACCCAGGCTCCTTAGCATCATCAGATTTTTCCATGAGAACATGAGGGGCACCGTGGTCTTTGATGGCCTAACACCAGACGCCTTTGACATCCAAAGTGGAGTAAAGCAGGGCTGCGTACTGGCTCCAACAATATTTGGGATTTTCTTCGCAGTTATGCTGCGACACGCCTTCGGATCTGTCACGGAAGGTATTTACCTCCGGACCAGGGCAGATGGAAAGCTCTTTAACCTCGCCAGGCTGAGTGCCAAGACGAAGGTTCGGCTGAGGTGTCTGCGCGACTTCCTTTTTGCCGACGACGCAGCAGTCACTGCCCACTCAGCTGAAGACCTCCAACGGCTCATAACCCGCTTCAGCGAGGCCTCTCAGGCTTTCGGACTCCTGGTAGATACCTGGTTGATGGGGTTCTGGGAGTTCTTCTACTCCCCAAGCCCGGCCCGAGGCCAGGCTTGACTTGTGAGAGTTTGGTCCACCAGGCTGTTGCTTGGAGCGGCCCGCAGGCCCACATACCCACAACAGCCCGGTTGGTCCGGCACTCCTTGGAGGAATAAATCTAGTTTCCTCTTGAAAATGTCCACGGTTGTTCCGGCAATATTTCTTATGCTTGCTGGGAGGACGTTGAACAACCGCGGACAGAGAACAGACTCACCATCAGTCTGAAGAAAACACAAGTCATGGGACAAGGAGTGGACTCCCCACCTGACATCGGCATCTCTGATTCCAAACTGGAAGTCGTTAACGACTTCGTGTACCTGGGCTCCACAATCTCTGACTCCCTCTCTCTCTTGATATGGAGCTAAACAAACGCATTGGTAAGGCATCTACTACCATGTCCAGACTGACAGAGAGTGTGGGCCAACAATAGGCTAACTGAGTATACTAAGATTCAGATGTACAGAGCCTGTGTCCTGAGCACTCTCCTTTATGGCAGTGAGTCTTGGACACTCCGCGCCCGTCAGGAAAGACAGCTCAATGCCTACCATATGCGCTGCCTTCGACACATCTTGGACATCACCTGGCAGGACAAGGTGACATACAACAACGTCTTGGGGAGAGCAAGAATCACTAGCATGTACACAATGCTGAAACAGAGACGAATGCGCTGGCTCGGGCACGTTGTGCGAATGGGCGACGGCAGGATCCCCAAGGATCTCCTGTACGGAGAGCTGATGCAGGGAATTCGTCCAACAGGCAAGCCCCAGCTACGGTACAAAGACGTATGCAAGAGGGACCTGAAAGCCCTGGACGTCGATCTTGCTATATGGGAGACACTGGCTGCAGACCGTTCAGCCTGGAGGCAGTCTGTTCAAAGAGGTCTCTCCAAGTTCGAGGAGTCACTTGCCAAGGAATCGGAGGCAGAGACAGAGAAGGAAAGCCGGTAGCCAGGAAGACAGACCAGAATCGGACTTCGTTTGTGCTCGGTGTGGGATGGACTGCCACTCTCGGATTGACCTCATCAGTCACACCAGACGCTGCACCAGGATTGACAACTAGCAACTCCATAGTCTCCCGAGACTGAAGGATGCCTACTATAGTACATGTTCCATCCCCCAACATCATTGGGGAAAGTAAAGTTTTTTGTAGGGAGGGTAACATATTTTTGTAAGTTCGTGAAGAACTTTTCAAAAAAAATTAGCACCCTTGTATGAATAGTTGAAAAAAGGGGGGCTAGATTTAGGTGGGCAGCCAGAGAGGAGAATGCCTTCAGGAAGATTAAGCAGGAATTGATAAATTCTCCAGTGCTCACTAATTTTACTGGTAAACAGCCTTTAAACCTGGAGATAGATGCTCACTCAGTAAGAGTTGGTTGTGTATTATTATTACAGGAAGTAGATGGTCAGAATAAAGTAATATATTTTGCTTGTAAGAAATTATCGCCTGCAGAATAGAATTATTCTCAATTAGAAAAAGATGTCTTAGCTTTGGTATATGCTGTAAAAACTGAAGTATTTCCTACTGGGTAGGAAATTTCTTGCTAGAACAGACCATAAACCCCTGCTAGGATTGTTTGGCAGAAGTAAACAAATTCCAGTTAATGTTAATGCTTGAATTCAACGATGGACATTGCTACTTTCGCAGTTTGAGTATGATTTAGAATTTAAGCCAGGCAAGGATAATGTAGTAACTGATGTATTAAGTAGATTGCCTGTGGCAGAAGAATTGAATTCCAGTATTTCAGTGGAATATATTAACATGGTGAAATCTATGTCTATTGAGGATATTTCATTCCAGACTATTAGCAAGGTGACTAGTAGAGATTGACGAAGTATGTCATATATAGTTGGAATGATAATTTATTATTCTCAGAGTATATAGCAGTAAAGGCTGACCTTAGTATTCACCAGGATGTACTCTTGTATAGGAATAGAGTGGTGGTGTCTGGAGAACTAAAATGTAAGATTTTGGAACAGCTGCATGTGGGCCATAATGGCATAAATGCTATGAAAGCAGAAGCTAGAAGTTGGGTTTGGTGGACAAAAATGGACCAGAATATTGCTGAAGTAACTAAGAATTGTCACATTTGCTTTAAGAAATATTTGAAACCCCAGATCCCAGAACTTTCCTGGCCATGCGCTTGAAAACCCTGGTCTAGACCAAATATAGATTATACTGGACCTATGGATAACAAATATTACCTGGTGGTGGAGGATTCACAAAATTTCTGGATGTTCATGTGTGTAATTCCACCACATCATCTGTAACCTATGAACTGCTAAGGAGATTTTGTTGTAATTTTTGATTGCCAGGCATGGTTGTGTCAGACAATGCTCTTTATTTTGTTTCTGAGGAAATGGAGGATTTTTTTTTAGAAAAAAAATTATGTTAAATATGTAACACCTGCCCCATATAATCCTTCTTCAAATGGTACTAATAATAAAGGACTGTAGATTTTTGTAAAAGCAAAGAAAAATTATTCATTCTTCCACTGGTAAATCTCCTTGTGAAATAATGTTTAATAGGTACTTTAAAGTGCACATAGAAAAAGTTAAGACAGATCCTGATAAAGAGAAATTGGTAACTAGCTTGGACAATCAGTTGGCTCAGGGAGAGGAATTGCTGTTAAACGAGGGGGATGCAGTAGATGCAAGGAATTTTGGAATTGGTAAGCCTTAACTTGATGTTACCTTGAAGTGTTTCTGGGACTTAGCGTCCCTGCGGCCCGGTCGTCGACGAGGCCTCCAGTAGAAGGCCAATAGCCTTGGGTAAAAGGGAAAATTTAGGAAGTCTTGGGCCGCAGGAATTTCACCGTGCAAGTGCAGAGTTTTGGGAACATTAATTGGAAAAGACATGCAGATCAACTCATGCCAAGGTTCACGGGAAATTTTGTAGACTCTTCAGGTGGGGGGTGGGGCAACTAGTGATACCCATCCTAATAATAAAGTGGTAGCACCTGCAGGAGAAAGGGAGGCAGAGAAAGGGGCAACAGAGGGGAATGTAGAGACAGCTAACCCTATGGACTCTGCAGTAAGTAATTCAGAAGAAGGTTCCCCAGAAGTAACAGGTCTGGAGCCACTGTTGAGAAAATCAGGAAGAATCATACGACCGCCTGATAGACTTAACCTGTAGGGATAGAGTTTAAAAGGGAGGAATGTTAGGATTAGGTATTTTATAGGATTAAGTACTACAGAGGTTAGGTGTAGCGTGTTTTGAACTTATGGTCTTTTGTTTATAAGCATTTTAAATAGTAAGTTATGTAACGTATACCTGTGACGTCATTGCTTGTTGTTATTACAATAAAGCATGAAGGGAGCACGTTTATTTCTCATCCAGCCTGACCGTAACCTTTACCATTAGAGAGGTGAGACTGACACAAACTGGCAAACACATGTGTCATTAAATGAAGATGATGTAAAACAATTTAAAAACAAGTCTATTATAGATTAATTTAACCATAAAGTTATGAAAATATACCGACCAATTTTATATATTCTATTTTTTGTTTAATGCCGACTAATTGATTCTTGTTACTATTAGCTGAGCGACCAGCAGGTGTTCCTTAACGTTATTATTGGCAAATATATCAACTTGTAAATGTTGCTCTTTGCTATATACTAACCGGCAAACAGTTGCAATATCAGTTCCTTTACTGGCTCTTCTGTCACACTGATGGGGTCGTCACTTGGCTGCGTTGTGGTGTTTGTTGAGGACCCATTGACAGGAAGGAGGAGATCAATTGCCGTTTTATCTGGAAAGAAAATTCTGTCTTGTAACACATACTGAATAATATTAACAAAATTGTAAAATTTAAGTTTCAAAAGTTATAATATCATATGTAATATTATATGTTAAAAATAATTGCAGATCAAAATGCATGTTATCAATGATTTACAGACTACCATATGAAAATTACCAATCTCTTTGTTACCCAACAGTTTGGTGAATATCTCTTGGAACAATACCTTTACATTTCTATATGATTTTGCTCATTGCTAAAGATAAGACTTTAAAAAATAAGTTATATTAAGAAATAGTATTGGGTGCCCTGGCTGCTAATATGTGTAATATCATCATAAACTGTGATATGGAGCAGCAGTATTTACAATAAACTTCACCGTTTATTGATTGAATGAGCGATTTATTTGATTGTTTATTAGGGTTTTCAGGTGTGAATGATAAAATCTAAAGAAGGATTTAACAGCAAATTACCCCAATGACGGAAGCTGGACATGCCTGCTCCAACTCTAATGTGTTCGACATTGTGGCAAACAACGTAGATCCACGTGCGTCAGTGTATGAGCAACCCGTCCTCATAATAAGTCCATTCCATCCAGCGATCGATCCCAAAGACGCATTCATCACTTTTAACATGCTGTTCATTCAAAATTGAAACTTTCTCAAATATAAATTATTATTGGTATATATTAGCACTGTTACGGTCCCGAGTCCAGCGTCCGAGCCCGGAGCAGTGACGACCACGCCATCTGTGGGTCAGCTCCCGAAACCCCCTCCAAATGGACGATGCCATCTAGTAAGGACGAGATATACTGGCCACAAGGGCTAGTTTCCCGTCCTGATCAGCTCAAAACACAGCCGCTGCTGACCTCTGGTGAGGTGGAGCTTAGACACCAACGCCATCTATGGAGTGGATAGGTGGGCGTTTGTGTCTAAGCCTGTAAGTGAGGTGCCCTAGAGTGTCCCTATTACTGATGACGTGTCCGATTACAGAGGCGACCTGGGACTGCTGTAATGGAAGTTGGATGAGTTTACCCAAGGCAGCCGTAGAACCTCCACGCATTTGCTGCTGAAACTGTGAGTCACCCCCCCGGATGAACACTGTTGTGTTAGCCTGCCTGTGAGGTGGCAGATCCAGGGATTGTCGTACCCGGGGCTGACTAGTGGAGAAGACTAACCTCTGGGGTGTTGTGGTGAGGAGAGTGACCTGTGAAGTCACACGAGGCTCCTGCCTAGGGCTTGCAACCCTAGTATCGGTCGTGGAGTGGCCTAACCAGCGGAACTGATTGGAACCTGCCAGCTACAGGCTGGATTTGTGGTTGATGGCCTCCACGACGGTGCCCCCAGTGGAGCTGTGATTTGGCTGGCCTGTGGCCCGGGTAGACTCGAGAGAATCGAAGGATTCATCGTGAGGCCACAAGAGGACCAAGGGCTAAGCATCGTTGAGCACCGTGGAACACTCCGTGTCTTCAGAGGAAGACCATATTGTACATAATAGTGTTTATACCTCCCCCGTGTGATAATTTATATATTATTTATGGTGACGGTGATAATTATATATTTAAGTTTTTGCCTTTGTCTCCCTTCCCCTTTAATTTACTTGCGTTACGGAACACACCCCTTGAAAGCCACTACTAACTTGGGTCCGGATACCCAAACTCTATTAAAATCAGAGAAAGAACCCAGTTGTGACCCAATAGGGCCGTAACAAGCACACTGCACATATTTAGGCATTGGTTAGGTTAGGTTAGCTGTTTAGGTTCTGTTGGCGATTATTTGCATTTGTAGTACGTAGGTGAAGCATTTACAGCGTTGTGGTTTTAACTAAAGTCGTCAGCAAAGCAATTATTCAAGAAATGTTCGGAAGTCAACAGTTGTGAGTCGTGTGTAACAGCTCGTCCTCTAAAAGCCCAAAGTCCATTCCATGCACCCACCAAACCTCCTGTTTATGAATGAAAAACTGTTTACTCAAGACTCATAACTGATGGCGTCCGAACACTTCCTGAACAAGGGCTTCTAAGACGACTTTTGTTCGAACCACAACGCTGTAAATGCTTCAACCACGTAATACAAACAAATAATCGGCAACAGAATCTGAACACCTAACCTAACCTAACCAGTACCTAAATACGCACAATATTATAATATATAATATTATTGATTAATAACTGAGAAAATCCTGTTTTGAATTAACAGAGTGTTAACATTGTTGAATGCATCTTTGGGGTCGACCGCTCGATGAAATGGAGTTGGTCTGAGGACGGGTTGTGTGTAAACCTTTTTTCATTCATAAACCAGCCCGTCCTCCAAACAAAGATCCAAAACTGATTCCATGCACCCGCCAAACCCCCTGTTTATGAATGAAGAGCGGTTTACACACGACTCACAACTGCTGACGTTCGAACATATCCGGAACAAGTGCTTCACTGACGAATTTTGTTCGAATCACAACGCTGTAAATGCTTCACCCACGTACTACAAATACAAATAATCGTCAACAGAACCTAAACACCTGACCTAACCTATCCTATGCCTATATATACACAATATGCCAATATATTATAAGATTAATTTGTACTTGACAAAATTCCCGTTTTGAATGAACAGCATGTTAAAATTTATGAATGCGTCTGTGTGGTTGACCGCTGAATGTACAACCCGTCCTCGACTCAAGTCCATTACATTCAGCGGTCAACCCCACAAACGCATTTATAAATTTTAACATGCTGTTTATTCAAAACGGGAATTTCTCAAGTATAAATTAATATTATAATATATTAGCATATTGTGTATATATAGGCATAGGATAGGTTAGGTTAGGTGTTTAGGTTCTGTTGGCGATTATTTGTATTTGTAGTACGTGGGTGAAGCATTTATAGCGTTGCGATTCGAACAAAATTCGTCAGTGAAGCACTTGTTCCGGATATGTTCGAACGTCAGTAGTTGTGAGTCGTGTGTAAACCGCTTTTCATTCATAAACAGGGGGTTTGGCAGGTGCATGGAATCACTTTTGGATCTTTGTTTGGAGGACGGGCTGGAATGTAATGGACTTGAGTCGAGGACGGGTTGCATAAACCGGGAGTTTGGTGGGTGCATAGAATGGGCCTTTGTTTTATGAGGACAGGCTGCAGCACAAGCTTTAGTCACAGGAGTCAGTGTAACGACTCCTGTGACTCAGTGCCATTGTTTACAACTCGAGTGACTCAGTGTGGCATGATTCATTATCGAGCAAGTGATTGCCAGGGGAAAAAGTAACGTATCATTAGTGGAAGGACTTTGGTTAAGATCTACAATAGAGCTTTGTGATGCACTAAACATTGTGATCACTTGTGGGTTTACAATATCGGAGGTTGATATGTATGATAACCCTGCCTGGAGGCAGTGAGTGACCATATGTGATTCTATCAATGAATTTGTACCCAGACGTACACACCTAGTTTTACTCACCAAGTTGTGCTTGCGGGGGTTGAGCTTTGGCTCTTTGGTCTCACCTCTCAACCGTCAATCAACTGGTGTAAAGATTCCTGAGCCTACTGGGCTCTATCATACCTATATTTGCAACTGTATATGGAGTCAGACTCCACCACATCGCTTCCTAATGCATTCCATTTATTATGGAATTCCACGTGCTTATCCGTGCGTGCGTGTGCCAGCTTGAGGTCGGTAGAGCTGAAAAGGTCTTGGTTGTGCGATAGACTTTGCTCCCTCACTCTGCATCCTATGAGTTTCTTAGCTGTGAAGAAGTTTGGGGTAACACCAGTTGGTGTTACCCCAAACTTGTCACCCCAAAGTTATCGTCAGCTCGATGTTGGTAGCTCTTCAACTTGTCGTTGTTCTCACAGACACAGACAACTGACATGTGGTATAGGTTCTCACCTATACCTTCGCAGTGGATGAAATACGTTATGGACTTACGTCGTGAACGATGTACAAGGCTCAATAACATCTACATCACCACCTGATAACCCTCAGGCAGCATTGGCCTGAGGCAAACCATCATCGTCGGGCTGTATATATGTGTGTTCATGGAGAAGTTGTGGAAGGGGGTGGAAATTTGCCCCGCTCCTGTGCCAGGTAAATTTCGGTCTCACCATAGCCCAGGCTACTTGGAACTTGTTCCCAGTAGATGAATCAATAACAACAGGAGTTGGGGACTCTCACCCTACACCTGCTTCATGCAACACACTCCCTCACTGCCCCACTACCACACTCCCTCACCGCCCCAGTGCCACTCTCTCACCGCCCCAGTGCCACACTCCCTCACCGCCCCAGTGCCACACTCCCTCACCATCCCAGTGCCACTCCCTCACCGCCCCAGTGCCACACTCCCTCACCACCCCAGTGCCACGCTCCCTCACCACCCTAGTGCCACACTCCCTCACCGCCCCAGTGCCTCACCGCCCCAGTGCCTCACTCCCTCACCGCCCCAGTGCCACACTCTCTCACCGCCCCAGTGCCACACTCCCTCACCATCCCAGTGCCACTCCCTCACCGCCCCAGTGCCACACTCCCTCACCACCCCAGTGCCACGCTCCCTCACCACCCTAGTGCCACACTCCCTCACCGCCCCAGTGCCTCACCGCCCCAGTGCCTCACTCCCTCACCGCCCCAGTGCCACACTCTCTCACCGCCCCAGTGTCACACTCCCTCACTTCCCCAATGCCACACTCCCTCATCGCCCCAGTGCCACACTTCCTCACCGCTCCAGTGCCACTCTCCCTCAACGCCCCAGTGGCACACTCCCTTAGTGTCCCAGTGCCACACTCTCTCACCGTCCCATTGCCACACTGGGAGTGGTGAGGCAAGTGAGTAGCAAGGCAAGTGAACTAAGGGAAAGAGCACAAGATGTGAACCCAGATGTAATTGGACTCACTGAAACAAAACTTTTTGGAATCATAACGAATGCCGTGTTTCCCCAGGAGTACACAATAATAAGGAAAGAGAGGGAATGTAGGGGAGGAGGCGAAGTGGCCCTACTCATGAGAAAGGAATGGAATTTTAAGGAGATGTCTATCCCGGGCTGTGAGGGTTTCAGAGACTACATAGCAGGCACCATGACAATGGAAGGACCAAGGATAGTAGTAGCAGTAATATATAATCCTCCACCAAATGACAGAAGACCCAGTCAAGAGTACGAAAGCAACAACATGGCAGTTAACACTATAATTGAGAGGGCAGCCTCTTCTGCCTGTAGAAATAGATCCCACCTGCTCATCATGGGGGACTTCAATCACGGCAGGATTGATTGGGAGAACAAGGAACTGCATGGAGGCGAGGATACGTGGAGAGCCAAACTACTGGAGGTGGCGACTAGAAACTTCTTAACCCAGCATGTCAGAGAACCCAGAAGGATGAGAGGAAATGACGAACCAGCGAGACTCGACCTGGTTTTCACCCTGAACGACTCTGACATAAGAGAAATCAGTTTTGAGGACCCAGTAGGAATGAGCGACCACAGTGTATTGGTGTTTGAGTACCTGATTGAAGAAGGGTTATTGAACTCGAGGAGGAATACCGAAACCAAAAGGTTAGCATACCGAAAGGGAAACTATGAGGAGATAAGAAAATGCCTAGCAGATATAGCATGGGAAACAGAGCTCAGGGAAAAGACGGCCCAAGATATGATGGAATACATCACGCAAAAATGCAAGGACGCAGCAAACAAGTTTGTCCCAGTCCAAAAGGAAAACAGTGAAATGAAGATGAGAAACCCATGGTTTAATCAGAGATGTAGGCTAGCTAAGCAGCAAAGTAAAAGGGCATGGAGAAACTATAGGAATAACAGGACACTGGAGAGCAGAGAAAGATACCAAAATGCCAGGAATGAATATGTCAGGATGAGAAGAGAGGCAGAAAGACAATACGAAAATGACATCGCAAGCGAGGCAAAGACTCAGCCTAAATTCCTGCATAGCCACATCAGGAGAAAAACAACAGTAAAGGAACAGGTTATGAAATTAAGGATAGGGGCAGAAGGATTCACTACAAACGACAAGGAAGTGTGTGAGGAACTGAATAAGAAATTCCAAGAGGTCTTCACCTTAGAGCAAGGAGAAGTCCCAGAGATAAGAGAGGGAATAGCTAACCAGGAACCACTGGAAGAGTTTGAGATTACCAGCGGGGAAGTAAGGAAGTGTTTACTAGAATTGGATGTGACAAAGGCTATACGCCCAGATGGAATCTCCCCTTGGATACTAAAGGAAGGAGCAGAAGAACTGTGCCTCCCGCTCTCCAGGGTGTATAACAAATCACTGGCAACAGGGGAACTGCCAGAAATTTGGAAAGCAGCTAACGTAGTCCCGATATACAAGAAAGGGGATAGACAGGAGGCACCGAATTACAGACCAGTGTCCCTAACCTGCATACCATGCAAGATAATGGAGAAGATTGTGCGAAGAAAGCTAGTGGAGCACCTGGAGCGAAAGAACTTTGTAACACAGCATCAACATGGATTCAGGGATGGCAGGTCCTGCCTCACAGGGTTACTTGAATTCTACGACCAGGCAACAAAAATAAAGCATGAAAGAGAAGGGTGGGCAGACTGCATATTTTTGGATTGAAAGAAAGCCTTTGACACAGTGCCACACAAGAGGCTAGTGAAAAAACTGGAGATGCAGGCTGGAGTGAAAGGGAAGGTACTCCGTTGGATACAGGAGTACCTAAGTAACAGGAGACAACGAGTCAGTGTGAGGGGTGAGGTCTCAGATTGGCGAGACGTTACAAGTGGAGTACCGCAGGGGTCAGTCCTTGGACCTATACTATTTATGATGTATGTAAATGATCTTCCAGAGGGTATAGAATCGTTTCTCTCAATGTTTGCCGATGATGCAAAAATTATGAGGAGTATTGAAACTGAGGACGATAGTAGGAGGCTACAAGATGACCTAGACAGACTGAGTGAATGGTCCAACAAATGGCTGTTGAAGTTCAACTCGAGTAAATGCAAAGTAATGAAACTAGGCAGTGGAAATAGGAGGCCAAACACAGGATACAGAATAGGAGATGAAGTACTTAATGAAACGAACAGAGAGAAAGATCTAGGAGTTGATATCACACCAAACCTGTCTCCTGAAGCCCACATAAAAAGAATAACGTCTGCGGCATATGCGAGGCTGGCTAACATCAGAACAGCGTTCAGGAACCTGTGTAAAGAATCATTCAGAATCTTGTACACGACATATGTAAGACCAATCCTGTAGAATGCGGCCCCAGCATGGAGCCCGTACCTTGTCAAGCACAAGACGAAGCTGGAAAAAGTCCAAAGGTATGCCACTAAACTAGTCCCAGAACTAAGAGGCATGAGTTACGAGGAAAGGCTGCGGGAAATGCACCTTACGACACTGGAAGACAGAAGAGTAAGGGGAGACATGATCACAACCTACAAAATCCTCAGAGGAATCGACCGGGTAAACAAGGATAAACTATTCAACACTGGTGGGACGCGAACAAGGGAACACAGGTGGAAACTGAGTACCCACATGAGCCACAGAGACGTTAGAAGGAACTTTTTCAGTGTCAGAGTAGTTAACGGATGGAATGCACTAGGCAGTGATGTGGTGGAGGCTGACTCCATACACAGTTTTAAATGTAGATATGATAGAGCCCAGTAGGCTCAGGAATCTGTACACCAGTTGAGTGACAGTTGAGAGGCGGGACCAAAGAGCCAAAGCTCAACCCCTGCAAGCACAAATAGGTGAGTACAAATAGGTGAGTACTCTCCCTCACCGCCCTAGTGCCACACCACCTCACCACCCCAGTGCCACACTCCCTCACTGCCCCAGTGCCAAACTCCCTCACTGCGTCAGTGCCAAAATCCCCCACCACCCCAGTGCCACTCCCTCACCGCCCCAGTGCCACACTCCCATACCACCCCAGTGCCACACTCCTTCACCCTCCCCCAGTGCTACACTCCCTCAATGCCCCAGTGCCACACTCCCTCAATGCCCCAGTGTCACGCTCCTTCACCGCCCCAGTGCCACACTCCCTCACTGCCCCAGTGCCACACTCCTTCACCGCCCCAGTGCCACACTCCCTTAATGCCCCAGTGTCTCTTCCTCACCGACCTAGTGCCACTCCCTCACCGCCCCAGTTCCACTGCCTCACAGCCCCAGTGCTACTCCCTTAGTGCCAAAATCCCCCACCACCCCAGTGCCACTCCCTCACCGCCCCAGTGCCACTCTCCCTCAACGCCCCAGTGGCATACTCCCTTAGTGCCCCAGTGCCACACTACCTCACCGTCCCAGTGCCACTCCCTCACCGCCCCAGTGCCATACTCCCTCATCCCCCATGTGCAACACTCCCTCACCGCCCCAGTGTCACACTTCCTCACCGCCCCAGTGCCACACTCCATTCACCGTCTTAGTGCCACACTCCCTCACCGCCTGTTATGATCCCAGGCAGCCGAAAAACGAGTCTCCCCTTTGAGAATTATTCTATCAAGCCTGACCTGACTAGGAGGTCGGAAATACAGACATGAAGATTCATATGTAAAAAATAATGGGGTAAATTTTACACGGAGTTTAAGATTATGGGCAGTGCATAAGAAAGCAGATAAATGACTGGTTAGGAGATGTTGATAATTTGCTGGAGGCGTGAGGCTTGCTTCTGGAGGGCTTTGACCTCACTTGAGAGCCAGACATCGCAGGGGAAAGCCGCGCTCCGTTTGAGCTCCCGTCAGAAAGGAACCCCTAGTGATATATCTCTAAGAGAAGAGAAGTGTGCAGACGTGCCAGCTGTAGAATCGAGCTGGGAACGGTGTGGTCTCAAGTCCTGTACGGCGAGGAGAGTATTAAGCCGCCCAGAGACATTTTCGTGGGCTGTGGAAGCGCCCTGACCAGGCTCTGTCAGAGGGAGGAGCGCCCTCGACCAGACAATCTGTGGTTTGATTTTGGGGAAGAAGTTGCTGAGAACTTCGAAGCCAGCACAGAGGGAGTAGTTGACGAGACTCCAAGGTAGTGGAGCAGAGGACCTCGAGCTGTGAGGAGAAGCAGTGAAGAGGAGTGTCACATGCTTCTGTAGAGGTGGTGAAGCACCATAGTTGCTCGAGGGAACTTCATGGTGTAGCAGCCAAGAGAGCTGTGGAGGAACCTAGCAGAAGGGTGAAGCACCGTAGTTCAAGGAAACTTCATGGTAGCAGCCTGCTCAAGGAAACTTCATGGTAGCAGCCTGGAGGAGCTGCAGAGGATCCTGGTAGTTAAGCCCGGAAGAACCTGAAGATCAGGGTAGTGAACTTCCAGAGGTGGAAGGGAAGTTCTGGTGGATTACTTGTAGGGAGTTGATAGTGTTTGGTTGTCATTAGCGTGCAAGACGCAGTGAGAGGTGAGTGATTGTTTGCATTCTTATGTCAAGGAGTGTTCTATACTGAAGTTTATAGTTACAGTCGTAGGCTGGATTGCCTACAGATGTATGTGTTCTAGGACTGATAGAGTGATCGATTGATCATTGTTGTGTATCAAGGAACATTTATACTGATATATATATATTATTGCATTCAATTCTGATTTTCCTTGTACATGTTTATAGATATATTCTCTCGCTGATAGTGCAACATTGTAGTATAAAACTTGATCTACTTGAAGAGGTAGATAGTATCGGGTGGGGAATGAGAAGATAGGATACCACTTGATGAGCTGATGATAGAGTTCTGATGGTGTTGGAGTGCAACCTGATTGTAATTGTATAGAGTATAGGATTCATTATTATTATATGTGTGTATGTATTGTGTATGTGCTTTGTCCAGTAAATGTATTCCAATTTGCTGGTGTTCGCCCTTGTCCTAGTGAGGCTTCCCGGGAAGTAGCAAAGAAGGGGAGAGAGAGAGAAAGAACCAAGAACCACTGCTGTGGACAGGGTAGAATAGAAAACTAGTAAGTCAAAGGGGATTGAGGAGATCATATCAATTAAGGAGAGAGTGGGGAGTCACAGCGGCTCGAGTGGGTGTGTGCACGTGACAATGAGGCTAAGTGTTGGAGTCGCATCCCCTAAACGTGTGATGTTGAGCCCCTCTCCAAGAGCCAGAAGCGCCTAGTATGATCTCCTAGTGAGGTATAAACACTCTACCGAGTTGTAGGTTGGGTTGTCCGTAAAGGAGGAACAACACGACAACACCACCAACCCACAAGTCAATAATACGCCCCAGTACCACATTCCCTCTCCGCCCCAGTGCCACACTCCCTCACCGCCCCAGTACCACACTCCCATTTCGCCCCAGTGCCACACTCCCTCACTGCCCCAGTGCCACACTCCCTCACCGCTCCAGTGACACACTCCCTCACCGCCCCAGTGACACACTCCCTCACCACCCCAGTGCCACACTCCCTCACCTCCCCAGTGCCACACTCCCTCACCTCCCCAGTGCCAAACTCCCTCAACGCCCCAGTGTCACACTCCCTCACCGCCCCAGTGCCACACCCTCATTCACCGCCTCAGTGCCTCACTCCATCACCGCCCCAGTACCACACTCCCTCTCCGCCCCAGTGCCACACTCCATCACCGCCCCAGTGCCACTCTCTCACTGCCCCCTGTGCCACACTCCTTCACTGTCCCTGTCGCACTCTCTCACTGCCCGAGTGCCACACTCCTTCATCGTCCTAATGCCACACTCCCTCACCACTCCAGTGCCACACTCCTTCACTGCCCTCGTGCCACACTCCCTCACAGCCCTAGTGCCACACACCCTCACCGCCCCAGTGCCACACTCCTTCACTGCCCTCGTGCCACACTCCCTCACAGCCCTAGTGCCACACTTCCTCACAACCCATGTGCCACACCCCTTCACTGCCCCAGTGCCACACTCCTTCACTGCCCCTGTGCCACACTCTCTCTCCGCCCCAGTGCCACTCCCTCACCGACCCAGTGCCACTCCCTCACCGCCCTAGTGCCACTCTCCCTCACAACTCCAGTGCCACTCCCTCACCACACCAGTGCCACACTCCCTCACAACACCAGTAAAACACTCCTTCACTGCCCAAGTGCCACACTCTCTCACCGCCAGAGTGCCACTCCCTTACCGACCCAGTGCCACTTCCTCACCGCCCCAGTGCACTCCCTCACTGACCCAGTGCCACTCCCTCACCGCGCCAGTGCCACACTCCCTCACCGCCCTAGTGCCACACTCTCTCACCGCCACCGTGCCACTCCCTCACCACACCAGTGCCATACCCCTTCACCGCCCCAGTGCCACACTTTC
This sequence comes from Procambarus clarkii, assembly GCF_040958095.1. Lineage (NCBI taxonomy): Eukaryota > Metazoa > Arthropoda > Malacostraca > Decapoda > Cambaridae > Procambarus > Procambarus clarkii. The sequence goes on from NC_091200.1 coordinate 24,729,130, forward strand.
TCACCGCCCCAGTGCCACTCCCTCACCGCCCCAATGCCACTCCGTCACCGCCCCAGTGCCACACTCCCTCACCACCCCAGTGCCACACTTCTTAACCGCCCCAGTGCCACTTCCTCACCGCCCCAGTGCCACTCCCTCACCACACCAGTGCCATACCCCTTCACCGCCCCAGTGCCACACTTTCTTACCGACCCAGTGCCACTTCCTCACCGCCCCAGTGCCACTCCCTCACCGACCCAGTGCCACACTCCCTACCTGCTCCAATGCCACACTCCTTCACCGCCCCAGTGCCACACTCCCTCACCGCCCCCAGTGCCACAGTCCCATACCGCTCCAGTGCCAAACTCCTTCACTGCCCCAATGCCACACTCCTTCACTGCCCCAGTGCCACACTTCCTCACTGCCCCAGTGCCACACTCTCTCACCGCCCCAGTGCCACACTCCCTCACTGCCCAAGTGCCACACTCCTTCAATGCCCCAGTGCCACACTTCCTCACTGCCCCAGTGCCACACTCCCTCACTGCCCCAGTGCCACACTCCCTCACTGCCCCAGTGCCACACTCCCTTACCATCAAAGTGCCACACTCCCTCACCTCCCCAGTGCCACTCCCTTACCGTCAAAGTGCCACACTTCCTCACCGCCCCAGTGCCACAGTCCCATACCGCTCCAGTGCCAAACTCCTTCACTGCCCCAATGCCACACTCCTTCAATGCACCAGTGCCACACTTCCTCACTGCCCCAGTGCCACACTCCCTCACTGCCCCAGTGCCACACTCCCTCACTGCCCCAGTGCCACACTCCCTCACCATCAAAGTGCCACACTCCCTCACCTCCCCAGTGCCACTCCCTTACCGTCAAAGTGCCACACTTCCTCACCGCCCCAGTGCCACAGTCCCTCACCGCCCCAGTGCCACTCCCTCACAACCCCAGTGCCACACTTCCTCACCACCCCAGTGCCACACTCCATTCAACGCCTCAGTGCCACACTCCCTCACCGCCCCAGTGCTACACTCCCTCAAACCCCCAGTGCCACACTCAATTCAACGCCTCAGTGCCACACTCCCTCACCGCCCCAGTGCCACACTTCCTCACTGCCCCAGTGCCACACTCCCTCACCGCCCCAGTGCCACTCCCTCACCACCCCAGTGTCATTAACTCACCGCCCCAGTGCCACACTCCCTCGCCGCCCCAATGCCACACTCCATTCAACGCCTCAGTGCCACACTCCCTCACCGCCCCAGTGCCACACTTCCTCACTGCCCCAGTGCCACACTCCCTCACCGCCCCAGTGCCACACTCCCTCACCGCCCCAGTGCTAAACTCCCTCACCACCCAGGTGCCACACTCCCTCACCACCCCAGTGCCACACTCCCTCACCACCCCAGTGCCACACTCCCTCACTTCCCCAGTGCCAAACTCCTTCACCGTCCCAGTACCACATTCTCTAACCACCCCAGTGCCACTCCCTCACCGCCCTAGTGCCACACTCTTTCACAACCCCAGTGAAACACTCCCTCACAACCCCAGTGAAACACTCCTTCACCGCCCCAGTGCCACTCATTCACTGCCTCATGTCAAAATCCCTCACCTCCCCAGAGCCACACTCTCACCGCCACAGTGCCACTCCCTCACCGCCCTAGTGCCACACTCTTTCATAACCCCAGTGAAACACTCCCTCACAACCCCAGTGAAACACTCCTTCACCGCCACAGTGCCACTCATTCACTGCCTCATGTCAAAATCCCTCACCACCCCAGTGCCACACTCCCTCACAGCTCCAGTCGCACTTCCTTACCGCCTTAGTGCCACACTTCCTCACCGCCTCAGTGCCACTCCCTCACCGCCCCAGTTCCACTCCTTCTCCGCCCCAGTGCCACACTTCCTCACCGCACCAATGCCACTACGTCACCGCCCCAGAGCCACACTTTCTCACCATCCCAGTGGCCCCAGTCCCAGGGGCCTCGTAGCCTGGTGGATAGCACGCAGGATTCGTAATTCTGTGGCGCGGGTTCGATTCCCGCACGAGGCAGAAACAAATGGGCAAAGTTTCTTTCACCCTGAATGCCCCTGTTACCTAGCAGTAAATAGGTACCTGGGAGTTAGTCAGCTGTCACGGGCTGCTTCCTGGGGTGTGTGTGTGTGTGTGTGGTGTGGAAAAAAAAAGTAGTTAGTAAACAGTTGATTGACAGTTGAGAGGCGGGCCGAAAGAGCAAAGCTCAACCCCCGTAAAAACACAACAACTAGTAAACACACTTCTTAACCACCCCAGTGCGCCAGTTTCTCCCCGACCCAGTGCCACTCCCTCACCGACCCAGTGCCGCACTCCTTCACCGCCCCAGTGCCACACTCTCTCACAACCTCGCTGCCACACTCCCTCACTGCCCCAGTGCCACTCCCTCACCGACCCAGTGTCACACTCCCTCACTGCCTCAGTGCCAAACTCCTTCAATGCCCCAGTGCCACACCCTCTCAGCCCCAGTGCCACACTCCCTCGCCTTCCCAGTTCCACACTCCTTCACCGACCCAGTGCAAACTCCCTCACCGCCCCAGTGCCACACTCCCTCACCGCCCCAGAGCCATTCCCTCACCGCCCCAGTGCCACACCCTCTCAGCTCAGTGCCACTCCCTCACTGCCCCAGTGCCACACTTCTTAACCGCCCCAGTGCCACACTTTCTCACCGACCCAGTGCCACTTCCTCACCGCCCCAGTGCCACTTCCTCACCGCAACAGTGCCACTCCCTCACCGACCCAGTGCCACACTCCTTCAATGCCCCAGTGCCACCCTTTCTCACTGCCCCAGTGCCACACTCCCTAACTGCCCCAGTGCAACACTCCCTCACCATCAAAGTGCCACACTCCCTAACTGCCCCAGTGCCACACTCCCTCACCGTCAAAGTGCCAAACGCCCTCACCGCCCCAGTACCACACTCCCTCTCCTCCCCAGTGCCAAACTACCTCACCGCCAAAGTGGCACTCTCCCTCATTGACAAAGTGCCACACTCCCTCACCGCCCCAGTGCCACTCCCTCACCACCCCAGTGCCACTCCCTCACTGCCCCAATGCCACACTCCCTCACTGTCCTAGTGCCACACTCCCTCACCTCCCCAGTGTCTAACTCCTTCACCCCGAAGTGCCACACTCCCTCACCGCCCCAGTGCCACGTCCTCACCGCCCCGGTGCCACACTCCCTCATCGCCTCAGTGCCACACTCCCTCACTGCTCCAGTGCCACACTCCCTCATCGCCCCAGTGCCACACTCCCTCACCGCTCCAGCGAAACATTCCCTCACCGCCCCAGTGCCACGTCCTCACTGCCCAAGTGCCACATTCCTATCTTGCCCCAGTGCCACACTCACTCACTTCCCCAGTGCCATATTCTCTCATCACCTCGGTGCCACTCCTTCACTGCCCCAGTGCCACACTCCCTCATGGCCCCAGTGCCACACTCCCTCACCGCCCCAGTGCCACACTCCCTCACCGCCCCAGTGCCACACTCCCTCATGGCCCCAGTGCCACACTCCTTCACTGCCCCAGTGCCACACTCCCTCACCGCCCCAGTGCCACACTCCCTCATGGCCTCAGTGCCACACTCCTTCACTGCCCCAGTGCCACACTCCCTCATGGCCCCAGTGCAACACTCCCTCACTGACCCGGTGCCACACTCCCTCACTGCCCCAGTTCCACACTCCCTCACTGCCCCAGTGCCACACTTCCTCACCTCCCTAGTGCCACACTCCCTAGCCGCCTCAGTGCCACTCCGTAACCGCCCCAGTGACCCTCTCTCACCACCCAAATACCACTCCCTTATCGTCCCAGTGCCACACTCCCTCAACACCCCAGTGCCACTCCCTCTCTGCCCCAGTGCCACACTCCCTCACTGCCGCAGTGCTACTCCCTTACTGGCCCTGGGCCACACTCTCTCAACACCCCAGTGATACCTCACCGCCCCAGTGCCACACTCCCTCACCACCCCTGTGCCACACTCCCTCACAGCCTCAGTGCCACGCTCCCTCACAGCCTCAGTGCCACGCTCCCTCACAGCCTCAGTGCCACACTCCTTCACAGCCTCAGTGCCACACTCCTTCACCACCCCAGTGCCACACTCCGTCACAGCCCCAGTGCCACACTCCCTCATCGCCCAAATTCCACACTCCTTCAACGCCCCAGTGCCACACTCCCTCACCGCCCCAGTGCCACACTCCCTCACAGCCTCAGTGCCACGCTCCCTCACAGCCTCAGTGCCACACTCCTTCACCACCCCAGTGCCACACTCCGTCACAGCCCCAGTGCCACACTCCCTCATCGCCCAAATTCCACACTCCTTCAACGCCCCAGTGCCACACTCCCTCACCGCCCCAGTGCCACACTCCTTCACCGCCCCAGTGCCACACTCCCTCACCGCCCCATTGTCACACTCCCTCACCGCAACAGTGCCACACTCCCTCACTGCCCCAGTGCCACACTCCCTCACTGCCCGAGTGCTACACTCACTCACCGCCCCAGTGCTACACCCTCACCGCCAAAGTGCCACACTCCCACACCGCCAAAGTGCCACACTTTCTCACCGCTCCAGTGCTACACTCCCTCACTGCCCCAGTGCCACTCCTTCACAGCCCCAGTGCCACACTCCCTCACCGCCCCAGTGCAACACTCCCTCACCGCCTCAGTGCCGCACTCCCTCACTGTCCCAGTGCCACTCCCTCACCGCCCCAGTGCCTCACTCCCTCACTGCCCCAGTGCCACTCCCTCAGCGCCCCAGTGCCACACTCCCTCACACCCCCAGTGCAACACTCCTTCACCGCCTCAGTGCCACACTCCCTCACTGCCCTAGTGCCGCACTCCCTCACCGCCCGAGTTCAACACTCCCTCACGGCCCCAGTGCCACAATCCTTAACCACCCCAGTGCCACACTCCCTCAACACCCCAGTGCCACTCCCTCACCACCCCAGTGCCACTCCCTCACCACCCCAGTGCCACACTCCCTCACAGCCCCAGTGTCACACTCCCTCAACGCCCCAGTGCCACACTCCATCACCGCCCCAGTGCCACTCACTCACTGCCAAAGTGCCACACTCCCTCACCGTCCCAGTGCCACTCACTCACCGCCAAAGTGCCACACTCTCTCACCGCCAAAGTGCCACACTCCCTCACCGCCCCAGTGCAACACTCCCTCACCGCCCCAGTGCCACTCCCTCACCGCACCAGTGCCACTCCGTCTCCGCCTCAGTGCCACACTCCCTCACCGCCAAAGTGCCACACTCCCTCACCGCCCCAGTGCAACACTCCCTCACCGCCCCAGTGCAATACTCCCTCACCGCCCCAGTGCCACTCCTTCACCGCCCCAGTGCCAGTCCCTCACCGCCCCAGTGCAACACTCCCTCACCGCCCCAGTGCCACTCCTTCACCGCCCCAGTGCCAGTCCCTCACCGCCCCAGTGCCAGTCCCTCACCGCCCCAGTGCAACACTCCCTCACCGCCCCAGTGCCACACTTCCTCACCGCTCCAGTGCAACTCCCTCACCGCCCCAGTGCCACACTCCCTCACCGCCCCAGTGCCACACTCCTTCACCACCTCACTGCTACTCCCTCACCGCCCCAGTGCCAATCCCTCACCGCCGCAATGCCACACTCCCTCAGTGCCCCAGGGCCACTCCCTCACCGCCCCAGTGCCACTCCCTCACCGCCCCAGTGCCACTCCCACACCGCCCCAGTGCCACACTCCCTCACCGCCCCAGTGCCACACTCCCTCACCGCCCCAGTGCCACACTCCCTCACTGCCCCAGTGTCACTCCCTCACCGCACCAGTGCCACTCCGTCTCCGCCTCAGTGCCACACTCCCTCACCGCCCCAGTGCTACACTCCGTCTCCGCCTCAGTGCCACACTCCCTCACCGCCCCAGTGCCACACTCCCTCAAAGCCCCAGTGCCACACTCCCTCAAAGCCCCAGTGCCACTCCGTCTCCGCCTCAGTGCCACGCTCCCTCACCGTTCCAGTGCCACACTCCCTCACCATCCCAGTGCCACTCCCTCACGCCACAGTTCCACTCCCTCACCGCCCCAGTGTCACACTACCTCACCATCCCAGTGCCACACTCCCTCACCCCCCCCCCCAGTGCCACACTCCTTCACCGCCCTAGTGCAACACTCCCTCACCGCCCCAGTGCCACACTCCTTCGCCGCCTCACTGCTACTCCATTCCCGCCCCAGTGCCACTCTCTCACCGCCCCAGTGCCAATCCCTCACTGCGGCAGTGCCACACTCCATCACAGCCCCAGTGCCACACTCCCTCTCCGCCCCAGTGCAACACTCCCTCACTGCCCTAGCGCCACATTCCCTCTCCGCCCCAGTGCCACACTCCCTCACTGTCCCAGTGCCACTACCTCACCGCCCCAGTGCCACACTTCCCTCACAACCCATGTGCCACACTCCCTCACCGCCCCAGTGCCACTCCCTCACCGCCCCAGTGCCACACTCCCTCACAACCCTAGTGCCACTCTATCGCCGCCCCAGTGCCACTCTGTCAACGCTCCAGTGCCACTCTCTTAACGCCCCAGTGCCACTCCATCATTGTCCCAGTGCCACTCTCTCACTTCCCCAGTGCCACTCTCTCACCGACCCAGTGCCAATCCCTCACCGCCCCAGTGCCACTCCCTCGCTGCCCCAGTGCCACTCCCTCACCTCCCCAGTGCCACACTCCCTCACCGCCCCAGTGCAACACGCCCTCACCGCCCCAGTGCCACGCTCCTTCACCTCCCCAGTGCCACACTCTCTCACCGCTCCAGTGCCACTCCCTCACCGACCCAGTGCCAATCCCTCACCGCCCCAGTTTCACACTCCCTCACAACCCCAGTGCCACTCCCTCACCGCGCCAGTGCCACACTCCCTCACAACGCCAGTGAAACACTCCTTCACTGCTCCAGTGCCACACTCTCTCACCGCCCCAATTCTATTCCTTCACCCACCCACTGCTACTTCCTCACCACCCCAGTGCCACTCCCTCGCTGAACCAGTGCCACTCCCTCACTGCCCCAGTACCACACTCCCTCACCGCCCCTGTGCCACACTTCCTCACCGCCCCAGTGACACACTCATTCAACGCCTCAGTGCCACACTCCCTCACCGCCACACTCCCTCACCGCCCCAGTGCCACCCCCCTCACAGCCCCAGTTCCACTCCTTCACAGCCTCAGTGCCACACTTCCTCACTGCCCCAGTGCCACACTTTCTCACTGCCCCGGTGCCACACTCCCTCACCGCCCCAGTGCCACACTTCCTCACTGTCCCAGTGCCACACTTCCTCACTGCCCCAGTGCCCCACTCCCTCACCGTCCCAGTGTCACACTTCCTCACTGCCCCAGTGCCACACTCCCTCACCGCCCCAATGCCAATCCCTCACCGCCCCAGTGCCACACTTCCTCACCGCCCCAGTGCCACACTCCCTCACCGCCCCAGTGCCACACTTCCTCACTGCCCCAGTGCCACACTCCCTCACCACCCCAGTGCCACTCCTTCACCGCCACAGTGCCACACATCCTCACTGCCCCAGTGCCGCACTCCCTCACCGCCCCAGTGCCACACTCCCTCCCTGCCCCAGTGCCACACTCCCTCACTGCCCCAGTGCCACACTCCCTCGCTGCCCCAGTGCCACACTCTCACCGCCCCACTCCCTCACTGCCCCAGTGCCACACTCCTTCACTGCCCCAGTGAAACTCCCTCACCACCCCAGTGCCACACTCCCTCACCGTCCCAGTGCCACACTCCTTCACCGCCCCAGTGCCACACTCTCTCACTGCCCCAGTGCCACTAACTCACCGCGCCAGTGCCACACTCCCTCACAACGCCAGTGAAACACTCCTTCACCGCCCCAGTGCTACTCCCTCACCGCCCCAGTGCAACACTCCCTCACCGCCCCAGTGCAACACTCCCTCACCGCCCCAGTGCCACTCCCTCACAGCCCCAGTGCCATACTCCCTCACCGCCCCTGTGCCACTCCCTCACTGCCCCAGTGCCACACTCCCTCACCGCTAAAGTGCCACACTCTCTCACCGCCCCAGTGCCACACTCCTTCACCGCCCCAGTGCCACAGTCCCTCACAGCCCCAGTTCCACACGCCCTCACTACCCCAGTGCCACACTCCCTCACCGCCCCAGTGCCACACTTCCTCACTGCCTCAGTGCCACACTCCCTCACCGCCCTAGTGCCACACTCCCTCACCGCCCCAGTGCAACACTCCCTCACCACCCCAGTGCCACTCCCTCACCGCCCCAGTGCAACACTCCTTCACTGCCCCAGTGCCACTCCCTTACAGCCCCAGAGCCACACTCCCTTACCGCCCCAGTGCCACACTCCCTCACCGCCCCAGTGCCAATCCCTCACCGCCCTAGTGCCACACTCCCTCACCGCCCCAGTGCAACACTCCCTCACCACCCCAGTGCCAATCCCTCACGCCCTAGTGCCAGTATCCTTGACTTGTATACCATGCAAGGTGATGGAGAAGATCGTGAGAAAAAACCTGGTAACACATCTGGAGAGAAGGGACTTCGTGACAAATCGCCAACATGGGTTCAGGGAGGGTAAATCTTGCCTTACAGGCTTGATAGAATTCTACGATCAGGTGACACAGATTAAGCAAGAAAGAGAGGGCTGGGCGGACTGCATTTTCTTGGATTGTCGGAAAGCCTTTGACACAGTACCGCATAAGAGGCTGGTATATAAGCTGGAGAGACAGGCAGGTGTAACTGGTAAGGTGCTCCAGTGGATAAGGGAGTATCTAAGCAATAGAAAGCAGAGACTTACGGTGAGGGGTGAGACCTCCGATTGGCGTGAAGTCACCAGTGGAGTCCCACAGGGCTCTGTACTCGGTCCTATCTTGTTTCTGATATATGTAAATGATCTCCCAGAGGGTATCGATTCATTTCTCTCAATGTTTGCAGACAATGCAAAAATTATGAGAAGGATTAAAACAGAAGAGGACTGTTTGAGGCTTCAAGAAGACCTAGACAAGCTGAAGGGATGGTTGAACAAACGGCATTCAGATACTTGAGTAAAGAATCATTCAGAACTTTGTATACCACATATGTCAGGCCAATCCTGGAGTATGCAGCCCCAGCATGGAGTCCATATGTAGTCAAGGATAAGACTAAACCGAAAAAGGTTCAAAGGTTTGCCACCAGACTAGTACCCGAGCTGAGAGGTATGAGCTACGAGGAGAGACTACGGGAATTAAACCTCACTTCGCTGGAAGACAGAAGAGTTAGAAGGGACATGATCACCACATTCAAGATTCTGAAGGGATTGATAGGGTAGATAAAGACAGTCTATTTAACACAAGGGGAACACGTACAAGGGGACACAGGTGGAAACTGAGTGCCCAAATGAGCCACAGAGATATTAGAAAGAACTTTTTTAGTGTCAGAGTGGTGGACAAATGGAATTCATTAGGAAGAGATGTGGTGGAGGCTGACTCCATACACAGTTTCAAGTGTAGATATGATAGAGCCCAATAGGCACAGGAATCTGTACACCTGTTGATTGACGGTTGAGAGGCGGGACCAAAGAGCCAGAGCTCAACCCCCGCAAACACAACTAGGTGAGTACAACTAGATGAGTACACTCCCTCTGCACCAGTACCACACTCCCTCACCGCCCCAGTGCAACACTCCCTCACTGCCCCAGTGCCACATTCCCTCTCCGCCCCAGTGCCACACTCCCTCACTGTCCCAGTGCCTCTACCTCACCACCCCAGCGCCACACTCCCTCACTGCCCCAGTGCCACACTTCTTCACCGACCCAGTGACACACTCCTTCACCGCCCCAGTGCCACTCCTTCACCGCCCCAGCGCCACACTTTCTAACCGCCCCAGTGCCACACTCCCTCACCGCCCCAGTGCCACACTCCTTCACCCCCCAGTGCCACACTCCCCCACCGCCCCAGTGCAACACTCCCTCACCGCCCCAGTGCCACACTCCTTCACCGCCCCAGTGCCACACTCCCTCACCGCCCCAGTGCCACCCCCCTCATAGCCCCAGTTCCACTCCTTCACCGCCTCAGTGCCACACTTCCTCACTGCCCCAGTGCCACACTTTCTCATGGCCCCAGTGCCACACTCACTCACCGCCCCAGTGCCACACTTCCTCACTGTCCCAGTGCCACACTTCCTCACCGCCCCAGTGCCACACTCCCTCACTGTCCCAGTGTCACACTTCCTCACTGCCCCAGTGCCACACTCCCTCACCGCCCCAGTGTCACACTTCCTCACCGCCCCAGTGCTACACTCCCTCACCGCCCCAGTGCCACACTTCCTCACTGCCCCAGTGCCACTCCCTCACCACGCCAGTGCCACACTCCCTCACCGCCCCAGTGCCATACTCCCTCACCGCCTCAGTGCCACACTCTCTCACCACCCCAGTGCCACACCCTAACTGCCCCAGTGCCACTCCCTCACAGCCCCAGTGCCATACTCCCTCACCGCCCCAGTGCTACTCCCTCACAGCCCCAGTGTCATACTCCCTCACCGCCCCAGTGCCACTCCCTCACAGCCCCAGTGCAATACTCCCTCACCGCCCCAGTGCCACACTCTCTCACCGCCCCAGCGCCACTCTCTCACTGTCCCAGGTCAAAATCCCTCACCACCCCAGTGCCACTCCCTCACCGCGCCAGTGCCACACTCCCTCACCGCCCCAGTGTCATACTCCCTCACCGCCTCAGTGCCACACTCTCTCACCACCCCAGTGCCACACCCTAACTGCCTCAGTGCCACTCCCTCACAGCCCCAGTGCCATACTCCCTCACCGCCCCAGTGCCACTCCCTCACTGCCCCAGTGCTACACTTTCTCACCGCCACAGTGCCACTCCCTCACCCCCCCCCAGTGCCACACTCCATCACCGCCCCAGTGCCACACTCCCTAGCCGCCCCAGTGCCACTCCCTCTTCTCCCCAGTGCCATTTCTCACCGCCCCAATGCCACTCCCTCACAGCCCCAGTGTCATACTCCCTCACCGCTCAAGTGTCACTCCCGCTCTACCCCAGTGCCACTCCCTCACCGCTCCAGTGCAACTCCCCCACCGCCCCAGTTCCACTCCCTCACCACCCCAGTGCCACTCCCTCTCTACCCCAGTTCCACTCCCTCACCGCACCAGTGCCACACTCCTTCACCGCCCCAGTGCTACACTCGCTCACCGTTCCATGGCTACACTCCATCACCGTTCCAGTGCCTCACTCCCTCTGCGTCCCAGTGCCACTCCCTCACCTCCCCAGTGCCTCACTCCCTCACCGCCCCAGTGCCACACTCCATCACCAACCCAGTTCCACACTCCATCACCAACCCAGTTCCACACTCCCTCAACGCCCCAGTGCCACTCCCTCACCCCCCAGTGCTACACTCCATCACCACCCCAGTGCCACTCCCTCACCGTCTCAGTGCCACACTCCCTCACCATCCCAGTGCCTCACTCCCTCACCGTCCCAGTGCCACTCCCTCACCTCCCCAGTGCCTCACTCTCTCACCGCCCCATTGCGGCACTGAATATGTGTGGAATGAATATGTCATGATGAGAAGAGAGGCAGAAAGACAATACGAAAATGACATCGCAAGCAAGGCAAAGAATCAGCCTAAATTGCTGCATAGCCACATCAGGAGAAAAACAACAGTAAAGGAACAGGTTATGAAATTAAGGATTGGGGCAGAAGGATTCACAACAAACGACAAGGAAGTGTGTGAGGAACTGAATAAGAAATTCCAAGAGATCTTCACCTGAGAGCAAGGAGAAATCCCAGAGATAAGAGAGGGAATAGCTAACCAGGAACCACTGGAAGAGTTTGAGATTACCAGCGGGGAAGTAAGGAAGTGTTTACTAGAATTGGATGTGACAAAGGCTATACGCCCAGATGGAATCTCCCCTTGGATACTAAAGGAAGGAGCAGAAGAACTGTGCCTCCCGCTCTCCAGGGTGTATAACAAATCACTGGCAACAGGGGCACTGCCAGAAATTTGGAAAGCAGCTAACGTAGTCCCGATATACAAGAAAGGGGATAGACAGGAGGCACTGAATTACAGACCAGTGTCCCTAACCTGCATACCATGCAAGATAATGGAGAAGATTGTGCGAAGAAAGCTAGTGGAGCACCTGGAGCGAAAGAACTTTGTAACACAGCATCAACATGGGTTCAGGGATGGCAGGTCCTGCCTCACAGGGTTACTTGAATTCTACGACCTGGCAACAAAAATAAGGCAAGAAAGAGTAGGGTGGGCAGACTGCATATTTTTGGATTGTCAGAAAGCCTTTAAAACCGTGTCAAACAAGAAGCTAGTGAAAAACCAGGAGATGCAGGCTGGAGTGAAAGGGCAGGTACTCCGTTGGATAAAGGAGTACCAAAGCAACAGGAGACTACGAGTCAGTGTGAGGGGTGAGGTTTCAGATTGGCGAGACGTTACAAGTGGAGTCCCGCAGGGGTCAGTCCTTGGACCTATACTGTTTCTGATGTATGTAAATGATCTCCCAGAGGGTATAGAATCGTTTCTCTCAATGTTTGCCTATGATGCAAAAATTATGAGGAGGATTGAAACTGAGGACGATAGTAGGAGGCTACAAGATGACCTAGACAGAATGAGTGAATGGTCCAACAAATGGCTGTTGAGGTTCAACCCGAATAAATGGAAAGTAATGAAACTTGGCAGTGGAAACAGGAGGCCAGACACAGGATACAGAATAGGAGGTGAAGTACTTAATGAAACGAACAGAGAGAAAGATCTAGGAGTTGATATCACACCAAACCTCTCTCCTGAAGCCCACATAAAAAGAATAACTTCTGCGGCATATGCGAGGCTGGCTAACATCAGAACAGTGTTCAGGAACTTGTGTAAGGAATCATTCAGAATCTTGTACACCACATATGTAAGACCAATCCTGGAGTATGCGGCCCCAGCATGGAGCCCGTACCTTGTCAAGCACAAGACGAAGCTGGAAAAAGTCCAAAGGTATGCCACTAGACTAGTCCCAGAACTAAGAGGCATGAGTTACGAGGAAAGGCTGCGGGAAATGCACCTCACGACACTGGAAGACAGAAGAGTAAGGGGAGACATGATCACAACCTACAATATCCTCAGAGGAATCGACCGGGTAAACAAGGATAAACTATTCAACACTGGTGGGACGCGAACAAGGGAACACAGGTGGAAACTGAGTACCCACATGAGCCACAGAGACGTTAGAAGGAACTTTTTCAGTGTCAGAGTAGTTAACGGATGGAATGCACTAGGCAGTGATGTGGTGGAGGCTGACTCCATACACAGTTTTAAATGTAGATATGATAGAGCCCAATAGGCTCAGGAATCTGTACACCAGTTGATTGACAATTGAGAGGCGGGACCTAAGAGCCAAAGCTCAACCCTCGCAAGCACAAATAGGTGAGTACAAATAAGTGAGTACACTTCCTCATTGCAACAGTGCATCAATCCCTCACTGTTCCAGTGCCACTCCCTCACCCCCCCCCCCCGTATGCCACTCCCTCACCGCACCAGTGCCACACTCCCTCACTGTTCAAGTGCCACTCCCTCACCCCCCCCGGAAGCCACTCCCTCACCGCACCAGTGCCACACTCCCTCACTGTTCCAGTGCCACTCCCTCACCCCCCCCCGGAAGCCACTCCTTCACCGCTACAGTGCCACACTCCCTCACCGCCCCAGAGCAACGCCCTCACCGTCCCAGTGACACTCACTCTCTACCCCAGTGCCACTCCCTCACCGCCCCAGTGCAACTCCGTCACCATCCCAGTGCCACTCCCTTACCGCCCCAGTGCCACTCCCTCTCGACCCTAGTGCCAAACTCATTCACTGCCTCAGTGCCACTCCCTCACTGCCCCAGTACCACTCCCTCACCGCCCCAGTGCCACTCCCTCATTACCCCAATAACACACTCCCTCACTGCCCCAGTACCACTCTCTCATCGCCCCAGTGCCACTCCCTCATTGCTCCAGTGCCACACTTCCTCACAGCTCCAGTGCCACACTCCCTCACAGCTCCAGTGCCACACTCCCTCACCGCCCCAGTGCCACACTCCCTCACCGCCACAGTGCCACTCCCTCTCCGTCCCAGTGCCACACTCCCTCTCCGTCCCAGTGCCACACTTCCTCACCACCCCAGTGCCACACTCCCTCACCGCCCCAGCGCCACACTCCCTCACCACCCAAGTGCCCCACTCCTTTAACGCTCCAGTGCCACACTCCCTCACTTTCCCCAGTGCCACTTCCTCACCGCCCCAGAGCCACTCCCTCACCGCCCTAGTGTCACACTCCCTCTCCGCCCCAGTGCCACACTCGCTCACCGCACCATTGCCACACTTCTTCACTGCCCCAGTGCCACACTCCCTCACCGGCCAAGTGCCCCACTCCCTCACCGTCCCAGTGCCACTCCCTCACCGCCCCAGTGCCACTCCCTCACCGCCCTAGTGCCATTCCCTCTCCGCCCCAGTGCCACACTCCCTCACCGCCTCAGTAACCCCACTCCCTCACCGCCCCAGTACCACACTCCCTCACCGCCCCAGTGGCACACAACCTCACTGCCCCAGTGCCACTCCCTCGCCGTCCCAGTGCCACTCCCTTACCGTCCCAGTGCCACTCCCTCACCGTCCCAGTGCCACTCCCTCACCGTCACAGTGCCACTCCCTCACCGTCCCAGTGCCACTCCCCCACCGTCCCAGTGCCACTCTCTCACTGCCCCAGTGCCACACTTCCTCACCGCCCCAGTGCCACACTCCGTCACCGCCACAGAGCCACTCCCTCACCGCCCCAGTGCCACACTTCCTCACCGCCCCAGTGCCACACACTCCCTCTCTGCCCCATTGCCACACTCCTTCACCCCTCAGTACCATGCAAGCTGATGGAGAAGATTGTGCGAAGAAAGCTAGTGGAGCACCTGGAGCGAAAGAGCTTTGTAACACAGCATCAACATGGGTTCAGGGATGGCAGGTCCTGCCTCACAGGGTTACTTGAATTCTTCGACCTGGCAACAAAAATAAGGCAAGAAAGAGTAGGGTGGGCAGACTGCATATTTTTGGATTGTCAGAAAGCCTTTAAAACCGTGTCAAACAAGAAGCTAGTGAAAAACCTGGAGATGCAGGCTGGAGTGAAAGGGAAGGTACTCCGTTGGATAAAGGAGTACCAAAGCAACAGGAGACTACGAGTAAGTGTGAGGGGTGAGGTTTCAGATTGGCGAGACGTCACAAGTGGAGTCCCGCAGCAGTCAGTCCTTGGACCTATACTGTTTCTGATATATGTAAATGATCTCCCAGAGGGTATAGAATCGTTTCTCTCAATGTTTGCCGATGATGCAAAAATTATGAGGAGGATTGAAACTGAGGACGATAGTAGGAGGCTACAAGATGACCTAGACAGAATGAGTGAATGGTCCAACAAATGGCTGTTGAAGTTCAACTCGAATAAATGGAAAGTAATGAAACTAGGCAGTGGAAATAGGAGGCCAGACACAGGATACAGAATAAGAGGTGAAGTACTTAATGCACCTCCCCAATGCCACACTCCCTCACCTTCCCAGTGCCATTCCCTCTCCGCTTCAGTGCCACTTCCTCACTGCCCCAGTTCCACACACCCTCACCGCCCCAGTGCCACTCCCTCACCGCCCCAGTGCCACTCCTTCTCCGTCCCAGTGCCACACTTCCTCATCGCCCCAGTGCCACGCTCCCTCACCGCCCCAGTGCCACACTTCCTCACCGCCCCAGTGCCACACACCCCCTCTCTGCCCCATTGCCACTCCCCTACCGCCACAGTGCCACTCCCTCCCTTCCCCAGTGCCACTCCCTCACCACCACCTAGTGCCACTCCCTCACCGCCCCAGTGCCAAACTCCCTCACCGCCCCAGTGCCACTCCCTCACCGTCCCAGTGCCACACTCCCTCACCACACCAGTGCCACTCCCTCACTGCCCCAGTTCCACACACCCTCACCGCCCCAGTGCCACTCCCTCACCGCCCCAGTGTCACTCCCTAACCGCCCCAGTGCCACACTCCCTCACCGCCCCAGTGCCACTCCCTCACCGCCCCAGTGCCACACTCCCTCACCACACCAGTGCCACACTAACTGACTGCCCCAGTGCATCACTCCCTCACTGCCCCAGTGCCACTCCCTTACCGCCCCAGTGCCAAAATCCCTCATCACTCTGGTGCCACACTCCCTCAAGGCCCCAGTGCCACTCCCTCACCGCCCCAGTGCCACTTCCTCACCGCCCCAGTGCCACTCCCTCACTGCCCCTGTGAGACACTCCCTCACTGCCTCAGTGCCACTCCCTCACCGCCCCAGTGCAACACTCCTTCACTGCCCCAGTGCCACACTCTCTCACTGCCCTAGTGTCACAATCCCTCACTGCCCCAGTGCCACTCCCTCACCGCCCCAGTGCCGCACTCCTTCACTGCCCCAGTGTCACTCCCTCACCCCCACAGTGTCACTCCATCACCGCCCCAGTGCCACACTCTCTCACCGCCCCAGTGCCACACTCTCTCACCCGCCCAGTGTCACTCCCTCACTGCCCCAGTGCCACACTCCCTCACCACCCCAGTGCCACACTCCCTCACTGCCCCAGTGCCACACTCTCTCACTGCCCCAGTGCCTCACTCCTTCACTGCCCCAGTGCCACACTTCCTCACCGCCCCAGTGCCACACTCCCTCACCTCCCTAGTGTCACTCCCTCCTTTCCCCAGTGCCACTCCCTCACCACCCCAGTGCCACTCCCTCACCGCCCCAGTGTCACACTCCCTCACCGGCCCAGTGCCACACTCCCTCACCAACCCAGTGCCACTCCCTCACCGTCCCAGTGCCACACTCCCTCACCACACCAGTGCCACTCCCTCACTGCTCCAGTTCCACACTCCCTCACCGCCCCAGTGCCACTCCCTCACCGCCCCAGTGCCACTCCTTGACCGCCCCAGTGCCACACTCCCTCACCGCCCTAGTGCTACTCCCTCACCGCCCCAGTGCCACACTCCCTCACCACACCAGTGCCACACTAACTCACTGCCCCAGTGCCACATTCCCTCACCGCCTAAGTGCCACTCCCTTACCGCCCCAGTGCCAAAATCCCTCATCACTCCGGTGCCACACTCCCTCAAGGCCCCAGTGCCACTCCCTCACAACCCCAGTGGCACTCCCTCACCGCCCCTGTGACACACTCCCTCACTGCCCCATTGCCACACTCCATCACTGCCCCAGTGTAACACTCCCCCACCACCCCAGTGCCACTCCCTCACCGCCCCTGTGACACACTCCTTCACCGCCCCAGTGCTACACTCTCTCACTGCCCCAGTGCCACACTCCCTCACTGCCCCAGTGCCACTCCCTCACCGCCCCAGTGCCACACTCCCTCACCGCCCCAGTGCCGCACTCCTTCACTGCCCCAGTGCCACTCCCTCACCGCCCCAGTGCCACACTCCCTCACTTCCCCAGAGCCGCACTCCTTCACTGCATCAGTGCCACTCCCTCACCGCCCAGTGCCACACTCTCCCACCGCCCCAGTGCCACACTCCCTCACCGCCCCAGTGCCACACTCTCTCACCCCCCCAGTGCCACTCCCTCACCGCCCCAGTGCCACACTCTCTCACAACCCCAGTGTCACTCCCTCACCGTCGCAGTGCCACACTCCCTCACCACCCCAGAGCCGCACTCCTTCACTACCCCAGTGCCACTCCCTCACCGCCCAGTGCCGCACTCCCTCACCACCCCAGAGCCGCACTCCTTCACTGCCCCAGTGCCACTCCCTCACCGCCCAGTGCCACACTCTCCCACCGCCCCAGTGCCACACTCCCTCACCGCCCCAGTGCCACACTCTCTAACCCCCCCCCCCAGTGTCACTCCCTCACCGTCGCAGTGCCACACTCTCTCACCCCCCCAGTGCCACTCCCTCACCGCCCCAGTGCCACACTCTCTCACAACCCCAGTGTCACTCCCTCACCGCCCCAGTGCCACACTCTCTCACCTCCCCAGTATCACTCCATCACCGCCCCAGTGCCACAGTCCCTCACCGCCCCAGTGCCACACTCTCTCACCCCCCCAGTGTCACTCCCTCACCCCCCAGTGCCACTCTTTCACAGTGCCAGTGCTACACTCCCTCACCTCCCCAGTTCCACTCCTTCACTGCCCCAGTGTCCCAGTCCCTCACCGCCCTAGTGCCACACTCCTTCAACACCTTCAACGGTTTCAAGTTCATGTCGACTAAGACCTTGTGTTCGATGGTGCCCATGTAGAAGTTCGCAAACAGGACACCTAGGGGAGAACCCATGGCTACCCAATCTACTTGCTTATACATGTGCCCATCCAGGCTCAAGAAGGGTGCCTCTTTAGTACAAGGGTACAGGCCGGATCACGATACACTCTGTCCGCTATCATCCCGATTGTTTCATCCACAGGTATGTTGGTAAACAGTGATTCTACGTCCAACGAGGCTCTCAACATGTATAAGTATGTATAAGCAAGTAGATGGGGTTGCCATGGGTTCTCCCCTAGGTGTCCTGTTTGCTAGGTGTCCATTGCCCGATCCGTCTGTGAAGATGTGGGTGGCTCCTGCTACTACAAAAGTGCTAAATTACTTCTCAGTGATGCGCCTTAGGGTTGTTGGATCATAGGTAGCATTTTCCGTCGGAATACCTTCTATTACTATTTTGATGGTACGCTCCTCCAATGGTGGGGAACAAGTGTAGTTTGAGTGTGGATGATCGCCTCCTCTATCACGTATAATGCTTTTTAATTGTTGTTTGCTACGGACTTGTTACGGACTTGTTTGTTACGGACCTGAGGATTGCCGTCCTGGCCGCAGTTCTCTCTCTCATGTAAGCGACCTCAGCATTAAAATTTATGTGTGTCCAGGATTATTCCTAGATACTGATAAGTGTCCACCAATTCAATTTGCTGGCCATGCACTTTGAGTTAGTTGTTGGGCTTCACTATTTTTATGGGCATGACTTTTGTCTTAGAGGGGTGCGGAGTTCGATGCCAATCTGCTTTTCCTCTTCATTGATGCAATCTAAGCATCCCTTCATAAGCATGAAGGGATGCAGCAAGGCAAGCTAAGTACAGTTAAAAAACAAAATAAAAAAACAATGAAAAAATAAACAAATAAACTATACGCACAAAATGAACAGTATGGTAAATTTAATATATTAATGCAATCGGAAACATCGAAATGTAATCGTAACATATTTAGTATAGTGTGTTTTGCTCTTATGTGCAACAGATGGGCTTTTTTCCAAAAAAACATGGTTTTACCTGTCACAGCTGTGGTGTCAATACTTATACTCACAAAATGAATGGAACAGTAAATAAAACAGCTCAATTCCAATGCAATGTCACACAAAATAATTAAATCAAAGTGAAAATAAATCGAAATGTATGAAATTAAAATTTATCAATGCAATCCTAAATCATTGAAAAATAATTGTAACATATTTAGTATAGCATGTGTTACTCTTACGTCAACAGATGGAGCTGTTTAAAAAAAAAAAGTTTTTACCTTTCACTGCTGTGGCATCTATTTAGTAGATATATAAAAACATGTGTATATTCGAATTGAACGTTGTGTCAAAATTTAAAAGCAATCGGTAAAGAGGTTTCAAAGATTTCCCTCACATGAAAAACACATGATAACATAGTTTTTCAGAAAAGCATGTTTTTTCTCGTCACAGACATGACATCTATATAGTATGTATATAAAAACCCACTCGAATGTGAACGGAATGTTGTGTGTAATTTTCAAAGCAATCGGTGAAGAACTATCGGTGATTAGCGATTTTGAACAAATGAACAATTACATTTTTATATATATAGATTGTTGTGTATATTTTTATGTATTAAATGTTTGTTAACATTTGATCTTTGTTCTTGTCCTGGAGAGGTTCCCAGAACGAGAGAGGGAGAGAGAGAGAGAGAGGGTAGGGTGTGTGTACTCAAGACAACGAGGTCAGTTTTGGAGCCGAACCCCTAAATAAAAGTAATGCTGATCCCCTCGCCAGGATCAAGGAGTGTACAGAGTGAACGTCCAGGTAATTGCAAGCACTCAAGTATCCATTGCTGGTCGAATGACAGTAGCGTAAGTGTAGTTGCCGAGTTCGGCTGTATTTCTATCAGAGAGTGATTGGGGTCTCTGTTCGCCTGTATGCAAGTAACAGGCTGGCGCAACAACCAGCTCTTTATGGTAGAAATCCCCAGCATCCCCATCGACAGAATTGGGGGCCTGTCTGGGAGCGAATTGTCGCACCCATAGTTTGAGTCCAGGAGAGTAGACTGATACACCTTAGCAGCAATAGGTAGCCCATGTGACCACAGAAATAATATCTTTTTCTCTTTTGGAAAAACCCACAGGACAAGATGGAGAAGGTGCAAACATTTGTTGAGTCAGGCAATCCTGAAGATTTGGAAGGTTGCACCAAGCACCAAAGAGCAGTTAAGGCAGATTGTAGAGAAATGTGGCATTAAGGTGATGTCATCTACAGTGGCAGGAATGAAGTATCAGATCCTTAGACAGTTGAGAGCTAGGAGTGAAGCGGTAGAATAGGGAGCTCAGAAAGGAACTGAAGATGAAAAGGATGATGATGGATAGGATGAACTGAGATCCCAAGGATCAAATAGGAGTAGTAGGAGTGGCTTCAGTAGCAGGAGTAGCCAGAGAAGGAGCTTGGAAAGGATTCAGCTAGAACTCCAGATGCAACGTGAGGACAAAGGGAGGCAGTTCCAACTAGGGATGTTGAGACTAGAACTGCAGATGAAAAATGAAGCAGAAAAAGAGAAAAGTAAACTTTAGGTAGAGAAGGAAAAGAGAAAACTAAACTAGAGGTAGAAAAAGATAAAATCAAAGTGGAGCAAGAAAAAGAGAAAACAAAACGAATGGAGCTAGAAACAAATAGTGTTATGGCAGAGCATAGTATTGAGCGTGGGTTGCCAGAGAGCACCTCACACGTGTCACACCCACTGGATAATAGAGTTAGGGAAAAAGACATTCAACTGTTTGTGCCAGAGGAGTCCGAGAGCTTCTTTGAGCACTTTGAGAAGGTAATCAGCATCAAACAGTGGCCACAGGAGGAGTGGGCCCAATTGGTACAGTTACGACTGGCCAGTGCTACCAGAGAGGCATATATCCAGTTGTCTTTGGAGGAATGCCAGGATTACTGGACTGAGAAGAACAGCTTATTGCATTATTTTCCTATAAATGTAATGGACTGGGTTACATGATGAAAGATTGAAGATATGGTAAGAGAGATGTGACCCCTGACATTGTGTGACCCCCGCCACTCATGTGAGAGATTAACAAAGGACAGACTACAGAAAGTGAACTTAGTGAACGAGAGGTATGGTTCGTTCACATGTACAGGTTGGGTCAGCATAGGAGACCAACCAGAATTTGAAGTTAGTATCCTCAGAGATACAGGAGCAAATCAGAGCTAGATTCTGAAAAGCCTGATCTGGGATGATCGACTTTTAGCTGGCTGTCTGAAAATTAAGGTTCATGGGTTATTGTGGGAGTGAGACATGCCCATGTGAGCTGTCAGACTGAAGTCAGATTATTTGTCGGCGGAGGTGATGTTGGGAGTGTGTCCCGACATACCTGTTCCAGGGATAAAAGTGATCCTGGGTAATGACTTGTTCGGGTCGAAGGTGTTACCGGAACTCATAGTGAAAGTTGTGCCATATGGGTTCCAGAAGGGCCACAGTACTGATGGGACACCAGACAGAGTATACCTTGCTAGCATCCTAGAGGATGAGTCAGAGGACAGTCAAGTCATTGTGCACCCTGCCTGTGTAGTGGCATGGTCAGAGGTTGCCGACAAGGGAGACACTGGAGGTGAGGTGACAGTGTCGACTCCACTGAGGGAAGAGACCGACGTGGAGATAGCGTGGCTGTTTAGTGAAGGACCAGCTCGAGAAAATGAGGGCATGACGAGGTCAGAGGTGAAGATGACCCTGCCGGAAAAAAACTAGTGTGAACAGAGTGGACCTAGAGCAACAAGTACGGTCGAGTACAGCCGAGTGTAGTACAGTACTTGAGGAAGCCTTGAGGGAACGTGGACGAGTTGAAGGGGAAGAATTGGAGTCTGTAGTAGAGCAGAATGGGAGAAGGGCATGATAATGTCGCAAGCATGGAGAGGTAGAAGAAAGTCGAAGGTTCGATGGAAGTCGAAGGAGATGAAGTTACAGATAAATGTGGAGATGAAAGAAGGGATCGTCGGTGAAGACGAGAGAGTGAAGTATGATGACAAGTGACGGACGTATGATGGTGGTAGATTGAAGTATGAGGATGATGAACCGAAGTATGAGGACGACAGAGGAGGAACAGATAATAGATGTCTAACACTTTACGTGTGGAATGCAAAAAGAAGACGAAGGGGAGGTGGAAATCAGTAAGCTAGAGAGGGTTGAGGGAGCGAAGGTGTCCAACACAGACAGCCTGGCCAAGGTGAGAGAGAAGTGTGGTCATTTAGAGGATGACCATGTGTCCAACGGCTGATGAACCAGGTGTTGCAGGCGATGAGTCACAATAACGTGGCTAAAGTATGTTGACCAGACCACACGCTAGAAGATGAAGGGACGACGACGTTTCGGTCCGTCCTGGACCATTCTCAAGTCGATTGTCCAATCGACTTGAGAATGATCGACTGCAATATATATGTTTGTTATCCCTAACCTATCCCAATATCTTCTGTTGTGGGTTGGTTATTTTTTCTTGACTTCATTTCAACACATATTGACCAACAGCTTTACATATTCGAGTATGAATGCCAAGCAATGTTAATTAAAACATTCAAGAACATTCATTTATTAGAACTATCATATTCATTGTCGATAACTTAAAACTTCAATTACCTCTCTCTCTAAAAAAAAAAAAAAAAGAACTTTGGGACCGCTTCAAAAATTCAATTTCTGACCGATTCTCACCATTTTTACATATATGTGCAAAGTGTTTAGTTCTAAAGTTTCCTCTCTTTCGTTTAGTCATAAATCAATTACTATTTGAGGTATTAATTTTTTGTATCTAAATTCTGCATATTTCGAAGGCCATAAGGAAAAAATCGTTTACAGTAAACTATACTCTCAAACAATATTTTGCAGCAAGGAAACTGAACTTTATATGCCATTCTGAGACCACAATGAATAAAATACCATTTAGTGACATTTTAATATTTTTAAAGCTAATTTGAAATTTTTATTTTTTTTATTTTTTTCTATTTATGGAATGATGTTAATCTATTAGGAAAAGTTGGAGCATTTACCATGAAAATACTACGCATTAAAGAATTGTGTTTGAGGAAGTTTCGGTGCACGATCACCGGGCCCCTTAACTTGGCGAAGAGTGAGTTTGGAAGAGCCCGACTGATTCTGTATGAATTTTTCCACCATAGCCACTCCTATGATGAGTTTGTTCTCTAAGAATAACACGTTGGAATGGAATGGAGTAGCTCAAGAGGCGTTTGATAAAACCAAGAGATTATTGACCGAGGCGCCTGTATTAGTGTCGACGGATTATGGAGCACTGTTTGCGTTGTTTGTGAATGCCAGAGATGTAGGAGCCTGGGATGTATTGACGCAGCAAAAGGACGAAATATATCGCCCCGTGTCTTTCTTCTTCGTTCTTTCTTTCTTCTTTCCATGAATTTTGCAAAGCATCAGAGATCATACAGTATGGTAGAGAAAGAGACATTGGCATTGGTCCTGGCACTCAAGCATTTTGATGAATACGTAAGTGGAGAATGATACCCAGTTACTGTGTATACAGATCATAATCCCCTGGAATTGCTGAGTAAGAGGAAGCACGCAAATGAGAGGTTAACTAGTGGTTCCTCTTACTTTAAGAGTGTAACCTGATCATGAGACATGTAAAAGAGCGAGATAAAGTGGTGGCTGACACCTTGACACGACCCTAGCCACTGAGAATAACTCTAAAAAATAAGGGAAGGGGAGAGTTATGACCCTAGTTTGCCTGGAGAAAGGAGTCTACCTGATGAGAGTTACTCTGCTTTCCGGACCAGAAATTAAGAGGTCAGTGGAAGATATGTATGCAATATACGTCAGTGAGTGATTTAATAATACAGGCAGAGAACAAGCATCTTTTCAATGTTATTGGAAATAGGATGTTGACAGTTTGGGACGCTATGTGACGTTAACGGTCACAGTAACGCCATTTGAGTTGCCACAGTCATCAGAGGTAGACGTGTGTTCCTGTATCCTAGGAATATTGAAGAATACGGCCCTGGATGAATTGTTTGAGTGCCAGCTACAGTGCATAGCTGTTGAGGAAGCTGCCAAGGGCGTGACACACGTAACCTCTCGGTATTTATGAAGATTTGGAGACGACCTCAAGCCGAGTGGTGGTCGTGTCTGTGTGGAACTCTAAACAGTATCCTATTCTATCCTCAGGTGGAGGAGGATAGGTATGTGACTTTGTGTGGAGCTTGCCAGGCGAGTGTGTGGGCCCAAGTTAGGAGCAGAAGAGCTGTGTGAGCTTACAGTGGGAGGCAGTCTTAAGGAGATTTTGTTGGAAGTCTCAGAGGACGCCGTCTTGGAGCGCCCCCCAAGCTACAGATTCAGTAAGCTCCTTTATCCGTTGAAATAGTGGTTGCCTGCGCTAGATCGTGTGCCCAGCGATCATGGCAAGTGTTTATGCAAGTAGGATTCATATTTTTTTGTAGACAGTGAGTAAAAATAAGCTGTTAAAAATAAGCAGATAAGAGAACATGCTGAAGGGAGGAGTGATACACCTTCTCTCGAGGAAGTGCAGTGTGGATAACTGAGGGGCGGAGGCCCCCTGCGTCGTGACCAGGGCAGAGGTCCAAGCATCGTGTCAAGACATGTTACCAGTACAGACTCACCCAAGGATGGGGAGCACCACAGTTGGGCCGATGTGGAGGAGGGGTAAGAGAAGGGGATGAAGAGGAAGGGAAAGAGAAGGGGGAGAGGGGAGGGGTAAGAGAAGGGGGATGAGAAAGAAGGGGAAGAGGATGGTGAAGAAAGGAGGGGGTAAGAGAAGGGGGTAAGAGAAGGGGGTAGGGGTAAGAGAAGAGGGAGGGGAAAGAGAGGGGGGGATGTGGAGGAAGGAAAAGAGGAGGGGGAAGAGGGGAGGGGTTAGGGAAGGGGGATGAGGAGGAAGGGAAAAAGAAGGGGGGAGAGGTAAGAGAAGAGGAATGAGTAGGACAGGGAAGAGAAGGGGAATAAGGAGGAGGGGGAAGAGGGGAGGATGGAAGAGGGTTGGGAAGGGGGGGATGGGGAGGGAGTTTAACGGGACCTGTGTGACTGCTAGTGCCTATACACATTAAGCCTACAGAGTTGCCATGACGTGTTAGGATGCTGGATTATACAGACATGTCTTGGTAGATGACTATGGTGTGTTCATCTTCATAAAATACAACAAGAAAAATAGAGAATCAGATATTAATGTTTTAAATAACTTTATCTCTGATTTTACTTTTGAATTAAATTAATATTATAAATTAATCAATGGTTGGTTCAGACAGCGACTGTTGTCATGAGGCGCTCACCAGGCCATGGTCAGTACCCAGCTGACCATCACCGTGGTGGGCCTGTGTTTATACCCGCACGTAGTGACACCCTCCCTCTGCACTTCCCCTTCCTTCTCTTACCCCTCCCCTCTTCCCCTTCCGTCTCTTACCCCTCCCCTCTTCCCCTTCCGTCTCTTACCCCTCCCCTCTTCCCCTTCCGTCTCTTACCCCTCCCCTCTTCCCCTTCCGTCTCTTACCCCTCCCCTCTTCCCCTTCCTTCTCTTACCCCTCCCCTCTTCCCCTTCCGTCTCTTACCCCTCCCCTCTTCCCCTTCCTTCTCTTACACCTTTCCTCTTCCCCCTCCTCCTCATCCCCCTTCTCTTACCTCTCCCCCTCCTTACCCCTATCTCTTACCCCTCCCCTCTTCCCCTTCCTCTTCATCCTCCTCCTTCTCTTACCCCTCCTCTCTACCCCCTCTCCTCTTCCCCTTCCTCCACATCCCCCGTTCTCTTACCCCTCCCCCCTCCCTATCCCCCTTCTCTTACCCCTCTCACCTCCTCTTCCCCTTCCTCCTCATCCCCCTTCTCTAACCTCTCCCCTCGTCCTCTTCCCCCTTCCTCCCCATCCCCCCTTCTCTTACCCCTCCCCCTTCTCTTCCCCTTCTTCCCCATCCACCTTCTCTTACCCCTGCCCTCTCCCCCTCCTCTTTCCCTTCTCTTTCCCCTCCGCTCTCCTCCCTCTTCTTCCCCTTCCTTCTCTTACACTCCCCTCTTCCCCTTCCATCTTTTACCCCTTCCCTCTTCCCTTCCTCCTAATCCCCCTTCTCATATACCTCCCCCTCCTTACCCCCCTTCTCTTACCCCTCCCTTCTTCCCCTTCCTCTTCCCCCTCCTCCTCATCCCCCTTCTCTTACCTCCCGTTCTCGTACACCTCCCGGTCCTTACCCATCCCCTCTTCCCTCTCCTCTTCCCCTTCCTTCTCTTTCCCCTCCCGTCTTCCCCTTCCTTCTCTTTCCCTGTCCTCTTCCCCTTCCTCTCTTCCCCCTCATCTTCCCCGTCCTTCCTCCTCGCCCTTCTTTTCCTTCCTCCTCCTTCCTCATCGCCCTCCTCCTTCTTCCTCATCGCCCTCCTCCTTCTTCCTCCTCGCCCTCCTCCTACTGCTTCCTCCTCGCCCTCATCCTCCTCCTTCTTCCTCCTCGCCCTCCTCCTACTGCTTCCTCCTCGCCCTCCTCCTCCTACTGCTTCCTCCTCGCCCTCCTCCTCCTACTGCTTCCTCCTCGCCCTCCTCCTCCTTCACCTTCCTCCTCGTTCTCCTCCTTCTCCCACCATGCTACTACACCACACTACTACACCAGGCTACTACACCATGCTACTACACCAGGCTACTACACCACGCTACTACACCACACTACTACACCAGGCTACTACACCACACTACTACACCACACTACTACACCAGGCTACTACACCATGCTACTACACCACGCTACTACACCACACTACTACACCAGGCTACTACACCATGCTACTACACCATGCTACTACACCATGCTACTACACCACACTACTACACCACGCTACTACACCATGCTACTACACCAGGCTACTACACCACACTACTACACCAGGCTACTACACCACACTACTACACCACGCTACTACACCACGCTACTACACCAGGCTACTACACCACGCTACTACACCACACTACTACACCAGGCTACTACACCAGGCTACTACACCAAGCTACTACACCACACTACTACACCAGGCTACTACACCATGCTACTACACCACGCTACTACACCACGCTACTACACCATGCTACTACACCAGGCTACTACACCAGGCTACTACACCAGGCTACTACACCAGGCTACTACACCATGCTACTACACCAGGCTACTACACCAGGCTACTACACCAGGCTACTACACCAGGCTACTACACCAGGCTACTACACCAGGCTACTACACCAGGCTACTACACCATGCTACTACACCATGCTACTACACCAGGCTACTACACCAGGCTACTACACCAGGCTACTACACCATGCTACTACACCAGGCTACTACACCAGGCTACTACACCAGGCTACTACACCAGGATGCTACACCATAATATTACACCACGCTACTACACCACGCTACTACACCATAATATTACACCACGCTACTACACCACGCTACTACACCAGGCTACTACACCAGGCTACTACACCATGCTACTACACCAGGCTACTACACCAGGCTACTACACCAGGCTACTACACCACGCTACTACACCATAATATTACACCACGCTACTACACCACGCTACTACACCATAATATTACACCACGCTACTACACCACGCTACTACACCACGCTACTACACCATAATATTACACCACGCTACTACACCACGCTACTACACCACGCTACTACACCATAATATTACACCACGCTACTACACCACGCTACTACACCACGCTACTACACCACGCTACTACACCATGCTTCTACACCATGCTGCGACACCATAATATTACACCACACTACTACACCAGGATGCTACACCATGCCACTACACCAGGCTGCTACACCAGTGTGAGGAGATGGTTCACCAGCTCACTTACAATAGTGCTCTTATGCCTGTGGGAGCCAGTACACTTGTTAAGTGGGCGGACTTAAGTTTGGTAACCAGCAACCGAAACATCTAGTGTTTGGGCTCATGTGAGAGCCCCAGTCATCAGCAGTCCATAAATGTTACCCTGGCCGGGGTGGCATGTCTGTGGACAGTGCTAGAGCTGATAGCATCATCTCATTGTATGGCATGGAGCCAGACAACTTTGCACGGGAACAGCTAGGCCGCAAGCGTGGGTGAGCTGTGGGCCTCCCACGCTCGCTGGCTACTTGAGTGGTTGTCATGGAAACAACCACCATCGTAGTAAACATCTTGAGCCGCCATGTTGGTCGGCCATCTTGGAGTTGCCCTAGGGGCTATGCTACACCGTCGCTGATTGGATGAGAGGGGTAGGCCGCTGTATGCCTTCCTCTCATTGGTTATTTCGAGAAGGACGCGGGGAGTAGCCGGTGTAGCAGCATTCTGAACTCAGCCGCCACCTTGTCAAGACGCTCTCTGTACTCAATTCGGCCAAATTGAAGTATAGGGCGTCGTGGTGGCTGACCTACTCAAATGCTGATGCTTCTTGCTTCACCTACGACATCGGTCGTCACAGAATCCGGCCGAAGTCGTCGCTTGGAGGGGTTTAAGACATTGTTATTCAGGGGGTAGAGGTACAGTGATCTGGGATCGGGGGAAATGTGCATACGAGCAGCAACAGACTCGTAGATCCCATACCAGTGATGATTAGACTTGCTAGTGCTCTGTAGCAGTCGATGGGAACGGGGAAATTCGTGTCAGTGTTAAGGCAAATTTCCCATGTTTTTTTTGTGAGACGCTATCGTTATGCACGTCACCTGGGTATGAACGCTTCACTTCACCGGGGAGTCGAGGGTGCGAACTCAGCCGTGTTGAGTGGGAGGGGTTCGAGTGTGCGCCAATTTTTCGAATAAATACTGCCGCCGCTTACGCCACTTGGGACGAGCCAGCCACCTATAGCGGGGTGCCTGATGTATGGGAAGGTGTAAAGCCGGCAGTGTGAATGAGTAAGTACCTATGTGTGTATTTCTGGTGATTAGTAGTCTCTAAAGCTTGAATTCGAGGTCAAGTGTTCCGTCACATTGTCACGCAGCACCTGTTCAAGTGGAGTGAATTGTGGGCGAGGAGATTAATCACCTGTGTTGTCATCTTGTCAGTCCAGAGGGACTTAAGTCTGGTGTACACAGACGTACAGTGTGTGTGTGTGTGTGTGGGTACACACGGGAACAAGGGATACATAGATTAGCCAAGGACGGAGTGGATGTCCATGTAATAAATTCTTTTATTTCATTGTGGTAATCATTTTTGATCGTCCGTGGGACGGAGTGATATCATTTCCATGTGTGGTCTTGCAGGTGTGGAATTCCAACACTGAGCGCTCAGGTATGTGTAACGCCAGTGATTCCTGGCAATGATTATTGTGGAGTGTGCCACAGTGTGGCTTAAATTTCTTGTAGTGTTCCCAGGGCCGTGACAAGTGTGATTTATATGAATATATATTGTGGTTGCAGTATTAATTAACGTAATTTTGGTGAGATTTGGTGAGTGACGAGGCCGTCTAGAGAGACCGCCCCCGCTCTGTCGAGTAACGTAACTCTCGAGTGTTTATCGGCATGCGTGACCGATAAATCACTCACCCATGTGATTTAAGGAGTGTGAGATTCTCCTTAGTGTTCCCAATAACGTTTGATAGCTGTAGGCTACATGTGTCAGCAGTAATTATATATATATATATGCGAACAAGCCTGAATGGTCCCCAGGACATATGCAACTGAAAACTCGTTTGATATATATATATATATATATATATATATATATATATATATATATATATATATATATATATATATATATATATATATATATATATATATATGCGAACAAGCCTGAATGGTCCCCAGGACAATATGCAACTGAAAACTCACACCCCAGAAGTGACTCGAACCCATACTCCCAGGAGCAACGCAACTGGTATGTACAAGACGCCTTAATCCACTTGACCATCACGACCTGACATAATGAGGTGATAGCCGAGGCTATTTGAACCACCCCACCGCCGGCACTTGGATAGTAATCTTGGGCATAGCATTTTACCAAATCACCTCATTCTTTGGGGCACACGTGAGGAACACAAATGCGAACAAGCCTGAATGGTCCCCAGGACAATATGCAACTGAAAACTCACACCCCAGAAGTGACTCGAACCCATACTCCCAGGAGCAACGCAACTGGTATGTACAAGACGCCTTAATCCACTTGACCATCACGACCGGACATAATGAGGTGATAGCCGAGGCTATTTGAACCACCCCACCGCCGGCACTTGGATAGTAATCTTGGGCATAGCATTTTACCAAATCACCTCATTCTTTGGGGCACACGTGAGGAACACAAATGCGAACAAGCCTGAATGGTCCCCAGGACAATATGCAACTGAAAACTCACACCCCAGAAGTGACTCGAACCCATACTCCCAGGAGCAACGCAACTGGTATGTACAAGACGCCTTAATCCACTTGACCATCACGACCGGACATAATGAGGTGATAGCCGAGGCAATTTGAACCACCCCACCGCCGGCACTTGGATAGTAATCTTGGGCATAGCATTTTACCAAATCACCTCATTCTTTGGGGCACACGTGAGGAACACAAATGCGAACAAGCCTGAATGGTCCCCAGGACAATATGCAACTGAAAACTCACACCCCAGAAGTGACTCGAACCCATACTCCCAGGAGCAACGCAACTGGTATGTACAAGACGCCTTAATCCACTTGACCATCACGACCGGACATAATGAGGTGATAGCCGAGGCTATTTGAACCACCCCACTGCCGGCACTTGGATAGTAATCTTGGGCATAGCATTTTACCAAATCACCTCATTCTTTGGGGCACACGTGAGGAACAGAAATGCGAACAAGCCTGAATGGTCCCCAGGACAATATGCAACTGAAAACTCACACCCCAGAAGTGACTCGAACCCATACTCCCAGGAGCAACGCAACTGGTATGTACAAGAATGAGGTGATTTGGTAAAATGCTATGCCCAAGATTACTATCCAAGTGCCGGCGGTGGGGTGGTTCAAATAGCCTCGGCTATCACCTCATTATGTCCGGTCGTGATGGTCAAGTGGATTAAGGCGTCTTGTACATACCAGTTGCGTTGCTCCTGGGAGTATGGGTTCGAGTCACTTCTGGGGTGTGAGTTTTCAGTTGCATATTGTCCTGGGGACCATTCAGGCTTGTTCGCATTTGTGTTCTTCACGTGTGCCCCAAAGAATGAGGTGATTTGGTAAAATGCTATGCCCAAGATTACTATCCAAGTGCCGGCGGTGGGGTGGTTCAAATAGCCTCGGCTATCCTCATTATGTCCGGTCGTGATGGTCAAGTGGATTAAGGCGTCTTGTACATACCAGTTGCGTTGCTCCTGGGAGTATGGGTTCGAGTCACTTCTGGGGTGTGAGATTTCAGTTGCATATTGTCCTGGGGACCATTCAGGCTTGTTCGCATTTGTGTTCCTCACGTGTGCCCCAAAGAATGAGGTGATTTGGTAAAATGCTATGCCCAAGATTACTATCCAAGTGCCGGCGGTGGGGTGGTTCAAATAGCCTCGGCTATCACCTCATTATGTCTGGTCGTGATGGTCAAGTGGATTAAGGCGTCTTGTACATACCAGTTGCGTTGCTCCTGGGAGTATGGGTTCGAGTCACTTCTGGGGTGTGAGTTTTCAGTTGCATATTGTCCTGGGGACCATTCAGGCTTGTTCGCATTTGTGTTCCTCACGTGTGCCCCAAAGAATGAGGTGATTTGGTAAAATGCTATGCCCAAGATTACTATCCAAGTGCCGGCGGTGGGGTGGTTCAAATAGCCTCGGCTATCACCTCATTATGTCCGGTCGTGATGGTCAAGTGGATTAAGGCGTCTTGTACATACCAGTTGCGTTGCTCCTGGGAGTATGGGTTCGAGTCCCTTCTGGGGTGTGAGTTTTCAGTTGCATATTGTCCTGGGGACCATTCAGGCTTGTTCGCATTTGTGTTCCTCACGTGTGCCCCAAAGAATGAGGTGATTTGGTAAAATGCTATGCCCAAGATTACTATCCAAGTGCCGGCGGTGGGGTGGTTCAAATAGCCTCGGCTATCACCTCATTATGTCCGGTCGTGATGGTCAAGTGGATTAAGGCGTCTTGTACATACCAGTTGCGTTGCTCCTGGGAGTATGGGTTCGAGTCACTTCTGGGGTGTGAGTTTTCAGTTGCATATTGTCCTGGGGACCATTCAGGCTTGTTCGCATTTGTGTTCCTCACGTGTGCCCCAAAGAATGAGGTGATTTGGTAAAATGCTATGCCCAAGATTACTATCCAAGTGCCGGCGGTGGGGTGGTTCAAATAGCCTCGGCTATCACCTCATTATGTCCGGTCGTGATGGTCAAGTGGATTAAGGCGTCTTGTACATACCAGTTGCGTTGCTCCTGGGAGTATGGGTTCGAGTCACTTCTGGGGTGTGAGTTTTCAGTTATATATATATATATATATATATATATATATATATATATATATATATATATATATATATATATATATATATATATATATATATATATAATCGTAGTGTCACGGTGCCCAGTGTTATTGTGTTATTTACTGTGAGGTGATTGAAATATATTGACCTGCGTTCTAGAGGGTTTTTGAGAGCACTGGGGTCATTTGCAGCAGTAAGTAAGTGTGTGCGCAGTATCCTAATATTTGGAAATTAGAGTACTTGCCGTGTGTGTTATTGCAAAGGGGGTTGTTATTTGATGGTGATTGTTGCTAGTGTTGAGCAATCACCGGATGTGATTGCAGTTCAGTAAAGCCATTGTGGGGCAGTGTTCTAGAGGGTTCATGTCTTGTAGGTTATTTTACTAGGTTCTGCAGTATTGTCATTGCAATCGGATTGTAACGTAAATCACTGTGATTTGTTAGTGTGATTTGTCATTGTCGTGGGTGAACTCGGCTGTAGACGAGTACTTGGGTACCAATATATTCTCCTGGTTATCTGGTAGGACATCGAAGTCCAGTATTCAGTGAGGTGATTGCGAGGCAATTAATATAACGTAACCAAGGGAACGCCCATTGCTTTAAGAGAATTTGTTCTTTGACAATTTGAGTAACGTAGAATGCGTTTGGGTTAATTTACTTTCCTGTAAGCAGCTACGGTAGTCTCGAGGAGCCTAGCCATCAGCCAGATAAGAATTAGAGTATTGTCTGTCGTAATTAACGGTCAGTGGGCCGGGTAATTGACGTGTTTCAGGAAGTCAAAGTAATTAATCTCGATCCTTGTTTGATCGACTCCCACGAAGGCTACATTGTTCCATTAACGTAACGTCGTTATCTGCCCGGAAGTACCGGCACTTGATTGACTCGTGGGAGGAGTAGCGTCATTTTAGAATAACGTAAACGTGGGGCTAATTACTGTTATTAGTCGCCTGAATTGGTCTGAGTTTGGAAGGCTTAGACGGAATTCATACCTTAATGTAAATTGCTGAGCCAGTGTGAAAGGTTGCGTATTTTAATTGTTTAATTATTGATCTTGAGGATAGTAATTAATTACTCTACATGTAATCACGAGTGATTACCGTTCTCTTAGCACTTTGGACATTGTAAATCAGAGTTTACCATCGCAGAGTGATTAGTAACCGATTAACGTAAATTAACGTAACTAGTAAAGAGATTAATCAGCTGTCTGGTAGTACAGGGATTAATGGGATTTTCTCACTGAATGCTCGACGGGTAGAGTGTTGTTTGATTTCCGCGTTACTAGTGACAGTTGTAAGAGTTGTTAATTTAACGTAAATGTTACCTTGTTATTAACGTAAATGTTATTGTGTTATTAACGTAAATCAATT
The DNA here is from genome assembly GCF_040958095.1 of Procambarus clarkii. Classification (NCBI taxonomy): domain Eukaryota; kingdom Metazoa; phylum Arthropoda; class Malacostraca; order Decapoda; family Cambaridae; genus Procambarus; species Procambarus clarkii. Next base: position 24,763,143 of record NC_091200.1, read on the forward strand.
GTTATTGATTGTTGATCGTCTGTGGGACGGAGTGTTAACGTCAGGATTAATTTGAGGAAGGGTTGCTGGAGTTGCCAGTGAACCCATTAGTTATTGTTGTCATTGAAAGACTACTGATTTGATTGCATTGCAACCGCTATTGCAGGTGTAGACTGCACTGAGGCGTAGAACAGTTAGGAGGTTACTGGAGACGTGTTTCAGAACCTACTGTGTCATTTGTTGTAATTGTGATTATAGATCTGTTAGTTCTTGTTTCTTGTTGATTCCTCTGTGGTCACACTTATGTTCGAGTTAGTTCATTATGCAGTCCGAGGGGCTGGTGTCTAGCTGTCATTGATAGTGTCACAGGAAGGATTTCGAGTAACGTCATTGACATTTCTTTTTGTTTTGTTGTAGTAGTTAGTACTTTATTGAATAAACTAAGTTGTTATGGTTAACACTGTCTTTTCGTTACACCCCCACACATTATTATTGTTATGCAAATGTTCTTCACACTCGACTAATAAAATTGAGACTAATTTTCTGAGCTTTGGATCAAATATACGGCACCACACAACCATAAATTATTGTTGTGAGAGCCCGTGACCTACTCGTTAGATTCGCTTCGGCGATTGGCGAAGGTCGGCGGCCTAAGTGGGGGGGATTTCAATTTTCATTGGGGTCTCGGCGTTTGCTCGCGCCTAGTCAATTGTTCATACATGGTCCCAAAGTGAGGAATGAGCTGTTTACTACACTGGTGTGTTAGCTAAGCAAGTCCTTCCTCAGGCGACCTAGTTGAATATCACGACAGGAATAAAGGTTAAAGAATAAAGAAAATTCTTAGAAATTTTCCGAGCTAAAATTCCTTATACCAATTTCAATTTATTCCAAAACTTCTCACAAGCATACTCAAACTCTCACATCGTGGCGCCCAACGTGGGGCCGTAGACTTTTGATTCATAATCAGTAAAGTAAGACTCATCAAGTTGAGAAACCTGTGAAGAAAGGTGTGCAGAACATTGCAGAACAATATTGCTGTGGGTGTGTTTGTTGTCGGTTAGCAGGATTAGGTACACACACACCACACACACAGAATGAATGAGGATTATAGGGATAAGTACGTATATCTGTATGTGACTAAGTATGGCGTGCCGCCAAAGGATAGAAACATTCGTACAGATGAGGAATGTATGCAGTATGTTGAGGATCATAATGCCTATGTACGGCGTCTATGTCGAGAAAGAGCAAACAGAAGTGATCTAGGGGACAAGGGAGTTCCCCTAGCCGACCGTGGTATAGTCGGTATGTCAGGGGGTGTGGGATTGAGTCCACCCCAGGAGAAGGAAGGGGAGTCGCGACCCCAGCCTAGGCTAAGGACTGATTCCGTGGGCCACAGAAACGTTTCATTGGAAGTAGTCAATCAGATACCAGAACAACCTCTCAAGAGGGTGACTGAACAACCCCAGGAGGAAATTACTTTAGAGTACCTAGCAGCTCAAGCTGATGCTATGGAACTGCAAGGAGTTGATAAGGCCAAATTTGTGGCTGACATGTGGAATGCCCACCACGAGAGATTGACTAGATTGGAAATTGCAAGAGTGCAATCCCAGGCAAGGACGGGGAGTCAAGCCCCTCCTGCCGCGCCAAGCTCAGAGGTACCGGCGCTGGAAGTAGAGATACCTCCTCTATTGCCAAGAGAGGAGAAGATCGATCCTAGGGATGCATACCTAGATCGATGTGTGACGAAGGTTGAAAGGTTTACTCAAGCTCCAAGTAAGGGAGCCAAACCTAAAGAAAGTAAGTCTAAGGGACACCAACAGAAACCCAAGGTTAAGGGACCCAGGTGCTTCACATGCAACATGGCAGGTCACCGAGCAGCTAAGTGCCCGAGCAGCACCAGGCTTAAGACTAAGAAGGTGACCAAGGTGCAAGTTACAGGCATGAGTACCGTGGGAGGTGATGCCCTAAGAAACACACTCGAGTTAACTAGAGGAAGAGTTAATGGGCAATGGACGAGTGTCTTTCGAGACCGGGGTGCTACAGTTAACATGGTCAGGAACAGTTTGGTTGAGCCTGAGAGTAGAACAGGTCGAACCCTCCGTGTCCAGTTCCCAGATGACACTGGTAAGGACATGGAAGAAGTGTCCGTGTTGGTAGACACCCCATATATCAAAGGTAAGATCAAAGCTGCGCTAAGTAGAAAGGCAGTGTATGGACTTTTGATAGGTAATACTCCTGGTATAGGGAACCAGGTGGGTCTGTCCTGTGGAAATGACCCAGAGGAAACAGGAACAGGTGAGAGGAAGGTTAAACCCGCTGGTGTTGACACCAAGTGTCAGCCGGCCGGTCGAGCAGAGATCACCGCCGCTCAGACAGAAGAAGAGAGGCAGCAGGTGAAAGGAAACCGGAGCCATCCTTCTCTCCCTATTGCACAGAAAACGAGAACTGATTCAGAGGGACTCAGATAGGTCTCACCAGCTGACGGCGATGACACACGGCCGACAGCTGAGGAAGTCAAGGTCGCTTCTTATCAGGCGAAAGATCAGGTGCATGAGGTAAAAGGAAAAAAGAGCAATTTTCCTTCTTTCATTTCACAGAAAACGGAGGTGAGCCCAGTGAGACAGGTGGGGGCCGGATCAGGTGATCCCACCACGACCTGTCGACCAGCCCGACCCGCGAGGGTTAACACCACTCAGGAGAGTGAACGTCTGCTTGATGTTACCAGTGGTGAGGCTAAGGTAGCTGTGGTTCCCACAAGTGAAGTGGATATTCTGGACCAATCTTTCAGGCTGTTGGAAGATCGTTCAGGCAAACGAACGGTCGCTGAGAGATTGATGAACGAGCAGGTCAGTGACCCAGTGCTCAGTGAGGGGCGAGGTTTGACAGCTGCTGAAGAGGCCTCAGCCCAGTCAACTCAGTCGGTAGAGCAACCCGGTTTGAGAGTGACAGACAGACAGGAAGAAAGACCCTGTCACTTGGAAGTCATGACAGTCTGCTAACTGTCGGAATTGTGTCGGTAGAGTAGGGAAGGTGTTGAGTCTGTACTTCATTGGTAAGTCCATCCCAGTGTGCTGCCTATTGTGTCCAGTATGACACAGACCTCTGGGGCGAGAGTGTGAAGGGACCGAGGAAAGGAAGCTGCGAGGTGTTGAGCCGGCTTAACCTGGACCCAGAACCTGAGCACGACCGCACTATGGTCAGGAAGTACCACCCTGGACGAGCCAGTGACGTCACATCTTGTACCACCAGCCACCGACGTCAACAGAAAACGGATGAATCACCACCACCAATCCGCCGTGCACTTTAGGGCGCAAGTGTAAGTGGCTGGTGATTTTTAGATGAAATTTTCCTCCGGGAAATTTTATCTTTTTGGTGGGGGGTTGTTGTGAGGAGGTGGTTCACCAGCTCACTTACAATAGTGCTCTTATGCCTGTGGGAGCCAGTGCACTTGTTAAGTGCACTTGTTAAGTGAGCGGACTTAAGTTTGGTAACCAGCAACCGAAACATCTAGTGTTTGGGCTCATGTGAGAGCCCCAGTCATCAGCAGTCCATAAATGTTACCCTGGCCGGGGTGGCATGTCTGTGGACAGTGCTAGAGCTGATAGCATCATCTCATTGTATGGCATGGAGCCAGACAACTTTGCGCGCGAACGGCTAGGCCGCAGGCGTGGGTGAAGCATGTGGGCTCCCGCGCTGGCTGGCCACTTGAGTGGTTGTCATGGAGACAGCCGCCATCTTGTTAAACATCTTGAGCCGCCATGTTGGTCGGCCATCTTGGAGTTGCCCTAGGGGCTATGCTACACCGTCGCTGATTGGATGAGAGGGGTAGGCCGCTGTATGCCTTCCTCTCATTGGTTATTTCGAGAAGGACGCGGGGAGTAGCCGGTGTAGCAGCATTCTGAACTCAGCCGCCACCTTGTCAAGACGCTCTCTGTACTCAATTCGGCCAAATTGAAGTATAGGGCGTCGTGGTGGCTGACCTACTCAACTGCTGATGCTTCTTGCTTCACCTACGACATCGGTCGTCACAGAATCCGGCCGAAGTCGTCGCTTGGAGGGGTTTAAGACATTGTTATTCAGGGGGTAGAGGTACAGTGATCTGGGATCGGGGGAAATGTGCATACGAGCAGCAACAGACTCGTAGATCCCATACCAGTGATGATTAGACTTGCTAGTGCTCTGTAGCAGTCGATGGGAACGAGCAAATTCGTGTCAGTGTTAAGGCAAATTTCCCATGTTTTTTTTGTGAGACGCTATCGTTGTGCACGTCACCTGGGTATGAACGCTTCACTTCACCGGGGAGTCGAGGGTGCGAACTCAGCCGTGTTGAGTGGGAGGGGTTCGAGTGTGCGCCAATTTTTCGAATAAATACTGCCGCCGCTTACGCCACTTGGGACGAGCCAGCCACCTATATCGGGGTGCCTGATGTATGGGAAGGTGTAAAGTCGGAAGTGTGAATAAGTACCTATGTGTGTATTTCTGGTGATTAGTAGTCTCTAAAGCTTGAATTCGAGGTCAAGTGTTCCATCACATTGTCACGCAGCACCTGTTCAGGTGGAGTGAATTGTGGGCGAGGAGATTAATCACCTGTGTTGTCATCTTGTCAGTCCAGAGGGACTTAAGTCTGGTGTACACAGACGTACAGTGTGTGTGTGTGTGTGGGTACACACGGGAACAGAGTATACATAGATTAGCCAAGGACTGAGTGGATGTCCATGTAATAATTCTTTTATTTCATTGTGGTAATCATTTTTGATCGTCCGTGGGACGGAGTGATATCATTTCCATGTGTGGTCTTGCAGGTGTGGAATTCCAGCACTGAGCGCTCAGGTATGTGTAACGCCAGTGATTCCTGGCAATGATTATTGTGGAGTGTACCACAGTGTGGCTTAAATTTCTTGTATTGTTCCCAGGGCCGTGACAAGTGTGATTTATATAAATATATATTGTGGTTGCAGTATTAATTAACGTAATTTTGGTGAGTTTTGGTGAGTGACGAGGCCGTCTAGAAAGACCGCCCCCGCTCTGTCGAGTAACGTAACTCTCGAGTGTTTATCGGCATGCGTGACCGATAAATCACTCACCCATGTGATTTAAGGAGTGTGAGATTCTCCTTAGTGTTCCCAATAACGTTTGATAGCTGTAGGCTACATGTATCAGCAGTAATTATATATATATATATATATATATATATATATATATATATATATATATATATATATATATATATATATATATATATATATATATATATATATATGTATATATATAAATATATATAAATATATATATAAATATATATATATATATATATATATATATATATATATATATATATATATATATATATATATATATATATATATATATATATATATATATATATAATCGTAGTGTCACGGTGCCCAGTGTTAATGTGTTATTTACTGTGAGGTGATTGAAATATATTGACCTGTGTTCTAGAGGGTTATTGAGAGCACTGGGGTCATTTGCAGCAGTAAGTAAGTAAGTGTGCGCAGTATCCTAATATTTGGAAATTAGAGTACTTGCCGTGTGTGTTATTGCAAAGGGGGTTGTTATTTGATGGTGATTGTTGCTAGTGTTGAGCAATCACCGGATGTGATTGCAGTTCAGTAAAGCCATTGTGGGGCAGTGTTCTAGAGGGTTCATGTCTTGTAGGTTATTTTACTAGGTTCTGCAGTATTGTCATTGCAATCGGATTGTAACGTAAATCACTGTGATTTGTTAGTGTGATTTGTCATTGTCGTGGGTGAACTCGGCTGTAGACGAGTACTTGGGTACCAATATATTCTCCTGGTTATCTGGTAGGACATCGAAGTCCAGTATTCAGTGAGGTGATTGCGAGGCTATTAATATAACGTAACCAAGGGAACGCCCATTGCTTTAAGAGAATTTGTTCTTTGACAATTTGAGTAACGTAGAATGCGTTTGGGTTAATTTACTTTCCTGTAAGCAGCTACGGTAGTCTCGAGGAGCCTAGCCATCAGCCAGATAAGAATTAGAGTATTGTCTGTCGTAATTAACGGTCAGTGGGCCGGGTAATTGACGTGTTTCAGAAAGTCAAAGTAATTAATCTCGATCCTTGTTTGATCGACTCACACGGAGGCTACATTGTTCCATTAACGTAACGTCGTTATCTGCCCGGAAGTACCGGCACTTGATTGACTCGTGGGAGGAGTAGCGTCATTTTAGAATAACGTAAACGTGGGGCTAATTACTGTTATTAGTCGCCTGAATTGGTCTGAGTTTGGAAGGCTTAGACGGAATTCATACCTTAATGTAAATTGCTGAGCCAGTGTGAAAGGTTGCGTATTTTAATTGTTTAATTATTGATCTTGAGGATAGTAATTAATTACTCTAAAGGTAATCACGAGTGATTACCGTTCTCTTAGCACTTTGGACATTGTAAATCAGAGTTTACCATCGCAGAGTGATTAGTAACCGATTAACGTAAATTAACGTAACTAGTAAAGAGATTAATCAGCTGTCTGGTAGTACAGGGATTAATGGGATTTTCTCACTGAATGCTCGACGGGTAGAGTGTTGTTTGATTTCCGCGTTACTAGTGACAGTTGTAAGAGTTGTTAATTTAACGTAAATGTTACCTTGTTATTAACGTAAATGTTATTGTGTTATTAACGTAAATCAATTGTTATTGATTGTTGATCGTCCGTGGGACGGAGTGTTAACGTAAGAATTAATTTGAGGAAGGGTGCTGGAGTTGCCAGTGAACCCCTTAGTTATTGTTGTCATTGAAAGACTACTGATTTGATTGCATTGCAACCGCTATTGCAGGTGTAGACTGCACTGAGGCGTAGAACAGTTAGGAGGTTACTGGAGACGTATTTCAGAACCTATTGTGTCATTTGTTGTAATTGTGATTATAGATCTGTTAGTTCTTGCTTGCTTGTTGATTCCTCTGTGGTCACGCTTATGTTCGAGTTAGTTCATTATGCAGTCCGAGGGGCTGGTGTCTAGCTGTCATTGATAGTGTCACAGGAAGGATTTCGAGTAACGTCATTGACATTTCTTTTTGTTTTGTTGTAGTAGTTAGTACTTTATTGAATAAACTAAGTTGTTATGGTTAACACTGTCTTTTCGTTACACCCCCACACATTATTATTGTTATGCAAATGTTCTTCACACTCAACTAATAAAATTGAGATTAATTTTCTGAGCTTTGGATCAAATATACGGCACCACACAACAATAAATTATTGTTGTGAGAGCCCGTGACCTACTCCTTAGATTCGCTTCGGCGATTGGCGAAGGTCGGCGGCCTAAGTGGGGGGGATTTCAATTTTCATTGGGGTCTCGGCGTTTGCTCGCGCCTAGTCAATTGTTCATACATGGTCCCAAAGTGAGGAATGAGCTGTTTACTACACTGGTGTGTTAGCTAAGCAAGTCCTTCCTCAGGCGACCTAGTTGAATATCACGACAGGAATAAAGATTAAAGAATAAAGAAAATTCTTAGAAATTTTCCGAGCTAAAATTCCTTATACCAATTTCAATTTATTCCAAAACTTCTCACAAGTAACTCAAAACTCTCACAACCAGGTTGCTACACCAGGCTACTACACCACACTACTACACCAGGCTGCTACACCACACTACTACACCAGGCTACTACACCAGGCTACTACACCACGCTACTACACCACACTACTACACCAGGCTACTACACCACACTACTACACCATGTTACTACATCAGGCTACTACACCACGCTACTACACCAGGCTACTACACCACACTACTACACCACACTACTACACCATACCGCTACACCACGCTACTACATCAGGCCACTACACTGTGCTACTACAAATGAAAAATAAATAAAAGTGATGAACCAACCATTATTAGGATCCTCTTTTATTTTACTAAATGTAGAAATATATTTTTATATTTTTACATTTTCTATTTTATTCACATTTTAACTTTAAACACTTTATAAAAGGTGTCACAAAGTTTCAAATTTGGGTTAGGTACGTAGGTTTCGGTTATAAGTTTTGGAAACCTATTTAGAACCACAAAAAATAACCTATCTAATCCATGAAAACAAACGATTCCACTCCGTTCTAACACTTTCCAGGAACGTTTTGGAAACTTAAAATTATTTCCTGGGGAGAGAGCAGGTAGTCAGGGCGGCTTGAGTAGGGTGTGAACTCAAGACAACAAGGCCAGTTTTGGAGCCGAACCCCTAAATATAGGTAACGCTGAACCCCTTTCCAGGATCAGGAAGCATACAGGATGATCTCCCAAGTAATTGCAAGCACTCCATTGTCCATTGCTGGTCGACCGACAGTAGGGGAAGTGTGGTTGCCGAGGTCGGCTGTTTTTCTATCAAAGAGTGATTGGGGTCTCTTTTCGCCTGTATGCAAGTAACAGTCTAGTGCAATAACCAGCTCTTTATGGAAAAAATCCCCAACCACCCCTTGATATTCTTCCATTAAATAGTTGGAGAAAGGGGTTGAGAATACCTCCTTGCGATTAACTATTTTCATGTCTTTTGTATTCAGAGACTGTGCCATGAAGTTTCACTCCTGCTTCTCTGTTTATGAGACAGTTTTTGGTCCAGGAGAGACCCCATAGTAGTCGCTTGTAAGTTTGGGCTCAACGATCCATGTTGCTGCATCTCTAAGGAGGGCTGAAATAAAGATAAGGTGTAATCTACCTTCTTGGATGTGGGTAGGTTCATTCTTGTTTAGGTTTTGAATTTATGTAGCTGGTCTAGTAGATTTGCTATATGAGTGCCGGCCTCATGTGTTGTGTTCGAGCCTAGTGCCAAACGATGATGGGTATTAAAATCACCATTTTTAAGGTTGTCGTGTGTCCAAATAACACTGAGAGATCCATTTCAGCACGTGGAGACCTGTAAACATTAAACACTTCATGTTTGTCATGTCTTAGCTCAATGGATACTCCTGTCACCTCCGTCCCTGGCTCACAGTTGAGTGAACTGGTGATAGGCTTGGAGATTAGGTCACTTTTCACACCGATGGCACATCACCTGGATTGCACGTTGACCCATGGAAGGAAGAAGCTTTGATAGTCTGAGATTTTAGGTTTTAATCCGCCTCGAAGCAAGCTCTCCTGTAGTAGCAGGATGTCTATGCCTTTGGTTGCTGCTATGCATTGCAAGTGTTGCAATTTTGTGTGTAGCCCTTGCACTTTCCATTGCAGGTTCTTTAGTCCCCCAGGTTGTTGGAATTTGTTGATATTACCAACAGGATTGATGATTGTAAATAAAGATTAAGCCGCACTAAAGGTGTCACAAGCATGAATAGCACATATGTGGAGGCTCTTTCGAGCCATTACAAGTACCAATAGCAAATATTAGAGATCTGTGGATAGATGGGGTCTTCATGGTGGTTTTCTGCCTCAGAGGGCTGGCTGTACCAGTAATGGAGCCGGTGGGTTAGTGTAGGCCTCTAGGTCTTTCGTTTTTTTTTCTTTGGCTAAGACTTGCTTCGAGTTGACATGTCCATGTTGTCATTAGAGTTTGGTGAGGTGGCCTCCATGAGGAGGCCTTGTACCGAGTAGGTGTCGTATATGTGCAATGGCGGTAGAGCTACTAGTAAGATTTCCTCGTCCGAAGAGTCTTAACATCCATAGTTGGTGGTTTTGTCTTTGGTCTCACAGCCTGAGGTTGGCTCAGGTGTCGAGGATTAGTGGTAGAATCTATTTCAGGAACGTTGGTGGTGCTGTTAGTATTTGTAGATAGCACGTCTGCTAGTGTGTCTGCTGGGATGGTGATGGTAGGAGTGTTGGGAGCTGGAGAGGGAAATACTCTGTTTGTGCCGACCGGGTCTTGTGTGGCTTTGGAGTCTATGTTGAGATCGACCTCGTGGTCGTCCTGGTGACAGTCTCCGGAGTGGTAGTGGAGGCAGTGTGACTTGCATCCGGGGCGAAGATAGGGTCCAGGCCGTTGGCTAGGTACAGCACGCTGAGTTCTTTGACGATTCGTTGATGGTCTGGCCCAGCAAACCTCTCTGCTAGTCAAATAAAACCAAGGCTAATGCCTGTACGTGATGCAAGCGACTGTAACGGTGCTGGTGGTCCTTGGGTCTCCAGTGTAGAGGCCAGGTGGCCTGTTGGGAGGAGCCACTGTTTGGTCAGACTGGGAAGTCTTCTGGTAGGTTTGTGGAATCTGAGGTGCCATGCATTGAGAGTGTTGCAATTTTGAGCACAGCCCTTGCGCATTCCATTGCAGGATCTTTGGTCCTCTAGACTGTTGGAATTTGGTGATATTACCGTGGCATCCATGGAGTCAGGTGAACTCATTGGAAGTTGAAATTGGAGTTCAGGATCTTGGTGTACTTGAAACTGACTCATCAAAGTCGCTTTCAGAAGAACTGGACTCTCCCTGTTTTTTAGGAGTGTGTTTCCTGCCTTGCATTCATGAAGGTGAGGATATTGTTTTTCGAATTTCTTAAACTTGTGCTAAATTGTGTTATGAGTCTCTATGGTTTGCTTGAAACCGTATGTCGACAGCAAACTTTCGACCAATCTTATGAGGAAGGCCTTAAGCATAGGCCATAGGGTGTCCAGTTGAGTAGGAACATTACTTATTGATGTGCTGGTCTGGAGCCTGTTTACTCTTTGGACCTAATCAGTCGAAACTCGGACACTCTTATCTTCTTTGCCCCCAGTGTGCTTACTGGATGCATTGGGCGGGCGATTACGTTGAACTATTTTCTGTTTATGACCCCCACCCATCCCTTTGTTCTGGACGGAGACCACCATCGGCCATGGTTGATGGGGTTCTGGGAGTTCTTCTACTTTCCAAGCCCGGCCCGAGGCCAGGCTTGACTTGTGAGAGTTTGGTCCACCAGGCTGTTGCTTGGAGCGGCCCGCAGGCCCACATACCCACCACAGCCCGGTTGGTCCGGCACTCCTTGGAGGAATAAATCTAGTTTCCTCTTGAAGATGTCCACGGTTGTTCTGGCAATATTTCTTATGCATGCTGGGAGGACGTTGAACAACCGCGGACCTCTGATGTTTATACAGTGTTCTCTGATTGTGCCTATGGCACCTCTGCTCTTCACTGGTTCCATTTTCTTTAATATCGTTCACTGCAGTACGTTGTTATTTTACTGTGTAGATTTGGTACTTGGCCCTCCAGTATCTTCCAGGTGTATATTATTTGATATCTCTCTCGTCTTCTTTCTAGTGAGTACATTTGGAGGGCTTTGAGACGATCCCAATAATTTAGGTGCTTTATTGCGTCTATGCGTGCCGTATATGTTCTCTGTATTCCCTCTATTTCAGCAATCTCTCCTGCTCTGAAGGGGGAAGTGAGTACTGAGCAGTACTCAAGACGGGACAACACAAGTGACTTGAAGAGTACAACCATTGTGATGGGATCCCTGGATTTAAAAGTTCTCGTAATCCATCCTATCATTTTTCTGGCTGACGCGATATTTGCTTGATTATGCTCGTTAAACGTTAGGTCGTCGGACATCATTATTCCCAAATCCTTGACATGCTGTTTTTCTACTATGGGTACATTTGATTGTGTTTTGTACTCTGTATTATGTTTAAGGTCCTCATTTTTACCGTTCCTGAGTACCTGGAATTTATCACTGTTAAACATCATGTTATTTTCTGATGCCCAGTCGAAAACTTTATTAATATCAGCTTGAAGTTTTTCAATGTCCTCAGCCGAGGTAATTTTCATACTGATTTTTATGTCATCTGCAAAGGATGATACGAAGCTGTGACTTGTATTTTTGTTTATATATGATATGAGAATAAGGAAAAGCAGCGGTGCAAGGACTGTACCCTGAGGTACAGAGCTTTTCACTGCACTTGGACTAGATTTTATATGGTTGACCGTTACTCGCTGAGTCCTGTTTGACAGAAAACTGAGTATCCAGCGTCCTACTTTACCGGTTATTCCCATTGACTTCATTTTGTGTGCTATCACGCCATGGTCACATTTATCGAAAGCCTTTGCGAAGTCCGTGTATATCACATCAGCATTCTGTTTTTCTTCTAATGCCTCAGTGTCGTAGTGCTCAAGTAGCTGTGAGAGGCACGATCTTCCCGCTCGAAATCCATGTTGGCCTGGGTTGTGAAGGTCATTGGTCTCCTTGAAATTGGTGACCTGACTCCTAATCACTCTCTCAAATACTTTTATGATGTGTGATGTTAGTGCAACTGGTCTATAATTTTTTGCCAATGCTTTGCTCCCTCCCTTGTGTAGAGGGGCTATGTCTGCTACTTTAAGTGCATCTGGTATCTCCCCCGTGTCCAAGCTCTTCCTCCACACTATACTGAGTGCCTGTGCTACCGGCACTTTGCATTTCTTTATAAATATTGAATTCCATGAGTCTGGACCTGGGGCCGAGTGCATGGGCATGTTTTCAATTTCTTTTTCAAAATTTAGTGCGCTCGTGTTTATATCAGTTATATTTACCGGGGTTTGAATATCCCGCATAAAGAAATTGTCTGGATCTTCCACCTTCATGTTGTTTATTGGAGTGCTAAACATGTCCTCATACTGCTTTTTTAGGATTTCACTAATTTCTTTGTCATCCTCCGTGTATGAACCTTCACTTGTACGAATAGGTCCAATACTGGCAGTGGTTTTTGCTTTTGATTTCGCATATGAGAAGAAATATTTTGGATTTTTCTTTATTTCCTGAATTGCTTTCTGTTCTAACTACCTTTCTTCAGTTTCATGTGAGTGTTTCAATTTCCGCTCGATTTCTTCACTCTCCCTATTTAAATTATTCCTTCTTTGACGGGAAATTCGTGTCTGCATAAGCAGTTCCGTTATTTTTTTCCTGCGGCTATAGTGTAGTCTGCGTTCTCTTTCTACGTTTGATCTCTTTCTGGCTTTCCTCAAAGGAACATGTTTCAGACAGACTTGATACGCTTCTGAAGTCAGTTTTTCTATTCCTTCTGTAGGACTTATATTACTTAGAACAGTTCCCATGGAATGTTTGTAAGTTCCCTGTTTATTATCTCCCAGTCTATCCTTTTATTATTAAAATTGAATTTACTGAATAGCCCCTCTCGCTTTATCAACGTTTTAGGTCTATTCTGAGTATTGATGGCCGTTTGCACTTCAATGAGTTTGTGATCTGAGTATGTGGTATCTGATATCGTAATGTCTCTGATAATGTCTTCATTGTTCGTAAAGACCAGATCTAGAATATTTTCATTTCTCGTTGGCTCCGATATCTGCTGATTGAGTGAAAATTTTTCACAGAATCTAAGTAGTTCTCTAATCTGTGGGTGGTTAGGTCCTGATAGATTTCCTGGTATAATATTATTATTTGCTATTTTCCACCTGAGACTAGGCAAGTTGAAGTCACCTAGGAAGATAATATCAGGTATCGGGTTCTCCAAATTATCAAGGCTATTCTCTATTTTGCTTATCTGTTCTGTGAATTCCTCAGCCGTTGCATCTGGCGGTTTGTATATTCGAATAATCACTAAAAAAAATTTCTCTATTTTTAATCCCAGTACCTCTACCACCTCATTTATAACGTTTAGGAGCTCTGAGCATACAAGGTCTTCCCTAATATACAGACCCACTCCTTCATGTGACCTAATTTTCCTATCACACCTGTATAGGTTATATCCTGGAATCCAGATCTCACTGTCCAACAATTCCCCTGCATGGGTTTCTGTGAAAGCTCCAAATACTGCATTTGACTCTGTGAGGAGGCCATTTATGAACTGTACTTTGTTGTTTGTTCTTGTTTTCAGTCCTTGTATGTTGGCAAAGATGAATGAGGTTACTCTATTAGTGATAGTTTGAATAGGAGACTTTTTCGGCAAGCCCATTATTCGTGGACATAATGAGTTTGTTCTGACCAGTATTGATTGTTGTAGGGCAGTTGTCTGTCGTAGTTGTAGTTCCCTTTCGGTGGGTAATTGTATCTGTAATTCTGGAATGCAAGTGGATCTGGCATCCAGAATGGTGGAGGTTCATGTGTCCCCTCCATCTGGTTTGGTCTTGGTAAGCTCTACGCTGTTTTTGTGGGCAGGGAAACTGGTATATATTTGGGTTGGGACTGCTGCTCTGTTGTAGGCGTAAGGGTTCTTCGGGATCCTTTTAAGCCTTTTGGGTGGCATCTCAAGTTCCAAGGGTGGTGTGCTTTGGAGCAATTTGGACACATAGCTTGAATGGGCTAGTTAGCATTGTGTTTATCAAAGAATATTTTCGTGTCGTGGGGCAGGCTGCAGACTCCACACCTCACTGGGCGTTGGCTGCCGTCCCTGTTATGTCCAAATCTCTGACGTCTGAAGCATCTGGTGTAGGGCTTGTGTTGGAACACGCCCCAAATGCCACGATCAAGTTTTTTGGGAATCCGTCTATTTACTGTGAGAAGGACTTGTGGGGTTTCGTGCTTTGTGGATTTTTCCTGGCATCTTTCTGCTGACACCACATAATTCAGCTTTTCGAAATGAGATAAGGCCATGTGCATGAGACAGTGGAGGACAATGATTTTCCTTATTTTGTCCTCTGCCTTGATTTCGTCGCATTTCCTGTAATTCTTAAGGATTGTTACAGCTGTCTTATCTTTGGACTTCAGAATATATTCGCCAGACTGTTTGGTTGTTGTTGTTGTTGTTTTAGATTTAGCTACTCAGAACAAAATGTTCATGTAGCACGGGGCTACAGTGAGCCCATAATTGAGTACAGTTATTCGCGATAACCTTGTTACTGAGATATTTGAGTAAAAGTTTTAAATGAAGGTGGGGATTTCTCGTTTTCCCTCTTTATTTTTAGCTTCTATTTTAGCGAACTGGTTTTAGTCTTATTTTAATAACATTATCTTGGTGGTGTATATAGATGCACAGTGTTCACTAGTGTGTTACATTTTTCAACAGCTTTTCTAATCATTGTAGTCACTGTGGAATTTGCATCTAATGCATCTGCTGTCATTGGATTAATGATGAATTTGATGCGCAGGTCTTCAGTTGCGTCACATTCCAGTAAGTAATTTAATAGTGGTGCCTCTGCATCTGTTCAGCAGATATGATACTCTTTAACTATTGAGTTTATTACCACCCAACAGCTCTTGTAACCAACTCTGAGTCTGTGTATGGCTACTGCAATGTCTCTGGATATGTTTTTACCACGCTTGAAAGACTAATACACAGTGGTTTGTTCTAACCACATCGCAGTGGATTTTCCATCAGCTACTTTGGGTATATGGGGAAATTTTGATAGTTGGGAGTGTTTACTTCTTGATTTACTCCTTAATCTGTGAAAAAACTTGGAGGGATTTTAACTTGTATAACAGGTAGAGCAGTGAGTGTTAAAGCTAGTGACTCTGCCTTTGCATTACCATCTATGCCAATGTAACTTGGTATCCAATTTAGGGTAACTGACAGCCCTAGATTGTGTACTTCTTTTCCAAGATGTAGGTTTTCTGTGATAAGTTGTATATTATCACTGTGCTGGCTGGATAACATTGCCTGGAGCGAAGATTTAGAGTCGGTATGAATGATGACATCATGTAAATTATTCTCAATTAAATAGTTTATGGCCTCCTTTAGGCATACAATTCTGTTTGCAATGTTGAGCACCCACTATTCATGCTCCAGTAAGCTTCATGGATGGTAGTGTAAATTGCTGCACCAGCAGAACCTCTTTCTTGATCAACTGATCCGTCTGTGAAGATGTGAGTCGCTGTGGGTCTTGAGATGGTTTCCATTTGTTTTTCTATGACAGCTTTGAGCCTCTGCGAGTCGCATGCTGATCTTTTAACGGATAATCCTTCAATGATTATCTTTAAACTCGATTCTTCCCCCAGCAGTAGTCTGCCGAAAGTGTTGATATGGTCAATATCTCCATTGTTTTTAATGGTCCGTTTCAAGTCAACTTTCTCTAGAATCTTGACTAGATTATCCGTCCATGCACTTGTTATATACTGAAGGTTTTTGTAAAGCGATCTGTGTATGCTGTCTTCGATTGACAGTCTGGCGGTGGTTCCAACAAGTCTTACTGTTATGGTGGCTATTCTTTGTTTGATCCTATATTCTAAGGCTAATAAGTTGGCTTCCATTCTTAGATTCTCTCTACACGTCCATATAGGTGCTCCCAGCATTGTTCTGAAAGCATCATTTTGAGACACTTTCAGTTTCTCCCATTGGTTATCACTGAGGGATATAAGAGCAGGAGCAGCATAGTCGATGAGTGACTTAACTGCTTTAACGTAGTACATTTTGAGTACTGGTAGAGATGCACCATCTCTAAGATTTGTCAGAGAGCGCAAAGCTGAGTTTCTGGCTTTACAACGTTAGCGAAGATATTAAATTTCTTGAGTGAATTTCAACTGTCTGTCTATTATAACTCCTAGCTATTGAAAAGAGGTAACTCACTCAATTTCATTGTCTTGTATTGCGAGTCAATACAAGACAATGTCTTGATGTCTGTTTGGTTTGTTGTTTAAGATTCGCCACTTGGAACCAAAAGTTGCAAGTAGCACGGGCTATGGTGAGCCCGTAATGGACTTACCTGGCACAGGAGCGAGGCTATAACTGTGGACTGGACTGTTCGGTTGTTGTTGTTGTTTAAGATTCGCTACTCAGAACGATAAGTTCTAGTAGCACGGGCTATGGTGAGCCCATAAGTGGAGGCTCTTTGGAGCCATTATCTGTATCAGTGGCTGATACTAGAGATGTGGCGATGGATGGGGGTCTTCATGATGGTTTTCAGCCTGGAGGGCTTGCTATACCAGTTATGGAGCTGGTGGGCTTAGTGTAGACCTCTAGGTTTTCCGTTTTTTCTTTGCGACTGTTCGGTTGGCGTATTGGATTTATACCATTGGAGGTCAGGAACGTACATATTGGTGAGGTGTATAAGGTAAGAAGCATAGGTCAATAAGCTATACATACAATTAGGTGAGGAGTAAGATGTAAAGGTTAGAAGCACATACAAAGACTAGTTAGGTGTAGTGGGAGAAGCCTTTTGGGCATTGTCATCAACGTTGGCATCTTCACGTTCCAGTCTTGTTCTCACTCTCATGGTGGGTTGAGTGAATAGTTCCATTATTTGAGTATTTATGGTGGGTTGTTCAACGTTTTATGTGAATGGCTTCTAGAATTTATAATCTTACATATAGGGTTTTATGTAATATGTAAGTATATTTATTCAGTATTTCTCTTGTTAGTGTGATGTCATGGGTTTGTCTCATGTGATTTTTAGGGGCACCTGATTGAAGATGACGGGTCAAACGCCTTGTCAGCTTGGTCGACGCATACCTATGTACTTAGATTGAAGGCTTCATCCTTCGTGGGGGCAGGTGTACATATATACCACGTTCGACTTCTGTAAAGGGTTCTCAGTCGGATTCGGGCAGTTTGTAATGGGGTTAATGATCTTCTTTGTTTTATAGTATATGATTGTGTCTAAGTTTTGGTTAGGAGTTTTACTCCTTTGTCGATTATTTCTTATTTCTTTATGTTTACTTTGCGTGGTGGATTTGTAATTTAATATTATTAGAGGTGTTGTGGTTTCTGTTCTTTGTTTATGATTATACCACCTGTTCAAGTGTCTTCTTATATATTAGTGTTTATCTTATGGTTGCTATATCCATTGTTCACCAACACCTGTGTTATCCTTTCAAACTTCTTACTCACGTTACTCCATTCAGAGCAGTGAGTAAGGGCTCGACGGATATAAGCGTTGAAAACATTGGCTTTGAATCTTTTGGGTCACTCACTCCTACTGTTTAACATAATCCTATGTTTGTATGCTTGGTATAGACACCAGTGCTCAGAAATGCTCCTATGTTTATAATTAATATATCCAGGAAAGACAGACTGTTATTTTCATGGGTGAATCGTAATCCTGACCCCCCTTTCTAGATTGCTTTTCATATAAATTAATTCTTCTAGGTCTTTTACTATTACGAATATGTCATCGACATAACAGCAGTATTCACTTGGCATTAGCCTATTACTGAAGACTCTTTCCTCGATTGTTATAATGTAAAAAATTGCAAATAGCACTATAAGAGGGAAGTCCATTGTTACTCCGTCTATCTGTAGATACATGTTACCTTGCTGAATGATGAAAGAAGTTTCCTTTGAACACCTACAGAAATGCCGTTCATTATTGAGGCGTATGAGTGAGAACGCAACTACTGAAGGTTCGAGTGTGGTAGAGTTAACTCTAAAACCCTGGATGGGTCCCAGTTTGGGGCCTCCAGAGCCTTTCAGAGAGCTCAGAAGAGTTCTGGGCTGGTCAACTTTTGTTCTACCGTGGCCGCGTCAGTTATTGCAGGCGTCAGTTACAGAAGGTTCCACACTGAGGCGACGGAGAAGAAAGCTCGCCACTCTAAGGTCACTTGTTGTTTCGGCGAGCCTGGGACCAAAATCCTTGAGAAACCTTGCACATTCTCCCTATGGACCTCGTGTCTCAGAACCTTTCAGAACAAAATTGTAAAGGTGATCTATTTCTGTGTACTTGATTGATTTGTGACTGTGTATTTCCGCAGCTCCTGCTTAACCAACAAAGAGGGGGATTACGTGGCTGCCTAAGTGGATATGAATGTACTGACATTCATCAGTCATTTCTCCATAGATGTAGTGTGATTCCATCAGGTCGACCAGAAAGCGCAGGAAACTTAAAGTTCATTAGGTTACTGTGCTCTCTGCTGGACACTGGGAAGATGTAAGGCTCCTGTTAATGATGTCGTTGACTAAGCCGGGTCTTGAGTGCCAACCCACTTATTTTCTGCAGCGCAGGCTGTGTGATCCATATTCGTCTGCATCTGCCTCACTGCAAATACACCTACATACAATGTGGTTTGGGGTAGAAAAGCGGAAGGCGTCTGCAATACAGAGTTGCTGAGGATCAAAACGTGTGCCCTTCACAGTCATAGGGACGGCCAAAATAACGTCCCCTGCATGGGGAGCCTACACAGATGTGAGGTGAGCATGATCACAGGGAGTTAGTGTTGCCTCCAGCAAAGCTGTTGCATCTTTCTGTACGATGTGGCTGTCTCAGCTAGATAATTTGTTGGCATTCAGTATGGCTGGTCTGAGTGCTAGGTCTGCCAGGGTACCTCATTTTGTGTTACATTCTGTGTAGTGGGGGACATGTCCCCGCTGAGTTCCCACTTTGTGTGCAGGGCAATATAATTTTGTTATGGACTTACATTGTGTAATTTATTTAATTTTTTTCTTATTATATTGATTAAATATCCGCCCCTTTACATACAAGGAAAATCATTCCCCTTCTGTACACCATCATATCTTTTCTTGGCCCTTCACTACATTACAGGGAAATACAGGTTTGTAAATAGGGATGTATTCTGCTTCAGTGGACATGTTGACCAACATGTCTCCCGTCACTGCTAATGCCATCAGGTATGGTTGTATGTGTATGTCAGTAGCAGTAGCTGAGAGAACACTAACCCTGACACACCCCAGATACCTCATACCCTCCAATGAAAAATCAAATATACAAATTTCAGGTGTAGTGAGGAGTTGATGCCGCTAAAACTAATGAAGACCTGCAGTTGTTTCAATCAAGAAATTTTCAAAAATAAACTACTTAACAAATAAAGCTAGGCCTATCACACTTATGTATGACACTCATGTAACTCTACGAAACTTCTGGATGTTCAGGCACAACAAGGTAACAAAAAGTCGTTGGATCTCTTCGGATGCATAAAATATAAAACCTAATAGGAAACATACAATGAAAAAACTGTGCATTCACAGATACTCTACAAAATGTAGTGTGACACAAACTTTGGGAGTTACGGAGGGAGAGATCCGGGCAGAACTTCAGCAGGCCGTACACAGCCTCTACGCTGCCAGCTTCCACTGCCACGTGAAGAGCTGTATTTCCTGCCGGGAGAGAAACAATAGCATGAAAGTAACTGTTAGTGGAAACAAATTTTGCATTTAACTGAGGCTATTCACCAGTTTTTTTTTAACGTGCTATGATTAATTTAACAATTATTGTAACAATAATAACCTTAGTAACGATACTTGTTACGGTATTGGGGAATTGAATTGTTTGTGAGTGCTCGAGAAAATATAAATAGAATCTAAAACGTAAATAAATTATTTATTCTAATGAAAAAAATCCTATCACAAATGGAACGACTTGAAAGAGTCGTTTTAATAAAACAAAGTCGTCTATTTCTTTACCAGCCCCATTTGTGACTGTTAGCTGTGTAATGCTCAATATTTTGGCAAGTCCCAAATATTAGAAGATTGAACTAATTAAATAGATATATCATAAGAGCAAGGAGACTGCCAACTTGCTCATGAGGAGCTCTCCTGAAACCAAACAAAACTCCTTGAAAGAGACCAATATTTTATGCCTTC
The DNA here is from genome assembly GCF_040958095.1 of Procambarus clarkii. Taxonomy (NCBI): domain Eukaryota; kingdom Metazoa; phylum Arthropoda; class Malacostraca; order Decapoda; family Cambaridae; genus Procambarus; species Procambarus clarkii. The sequence goes on from NC_091200.1 coordinate 24,783,459, forward strand.
ACATGACCACTTTGAGACTGTCAGCTCCAACGGATTCAATATATTGGGAAAGCAACAACATCCCTTTTAAAACGCCTAACACTGTACAAGCAGCAAGGACCTACTAAAGAACATATACTCACTAAACATAACCAGACCATCACCAGAGATATACTCACTAAACATAACCAGACCATCACCAGAGATATACTCACTAAACATAACCAGACCATAACCAGAGATATACTCACTAAACATAACCAGACCACCACCAGAGATATACTCACTAAACATAACCAGACCATCACCAGAGATATACTCACTAAACATAACCAGACCATCACCAGAGATATACTCACTAAACATAACCAGACCATCACCAGAGATATACTCACTAAACATAACCAGACCATCACCAGAGATATACTCACTAAACATAACCAGACCATCACCAGAGATATACTCACTAAACATAACCAGACCATCACCAGAGATATACTCACTAAACATAACCAGACCATCACCAGAGATATACTCACAAACAACACCAAAATAATCGTCAACAGACTGGACATCGGCGATTCATTATACATAAAGCAAACCAAGCAACACATCAATTGCCAACTAGCACCAAATGCCTTCAAATGCCCACTTGGGGACTGTAAGCCTCAAAGAAATCAGTACATAGGCAAGACAACAACATCTCTTTCCAGGCGATTAACGATGCATAAGCAACAGGGCTCCATTAAGTAACATATAATCTCTTCTCACAACCAGACCATCACCAGAGAAGTCTTAACAAAAAAACACAGAAATCATCGATAGATGCAGCGATAGCAGGCGGCTTGACATCTGCGAGGCACTACACATCAAGAAGTCAACACCAGCAATCAACAGCCAATTAATGCACAACTATATTTTACCCACTTCAAGACTCCGCACCAATATAGAAACATCAAGAAATATGGGTCAATAGGCCCTTTGCAGTTACTTCCATTCATCCCTTTAACTTACCCAATATTATACCCATTGTTTCGTGTTCTGTCTTGTGTTGAAAGTTTGTTTTCACCTCATCCAAAGCTATTGTAACATATCACCTCACCCAAATGCAGGTATATAAAATGAAAGCCGTTTAAATTATAGCATAGTAGAACTCTAAAAATGTAAATAAGTTGTAAAAAATGTAAAAAATGTAATAAGTTATTATGAAACGCGTTCAAGTGTCGCGTCAGACTAGAAATAAAAGTGAATTTTGGAGAATTTATTTGTCAATTTCCATCGACAGTGAAAAGAAACATAAGAAATATTGAGAAAATTCGTGTTAGAATTAGTAATCATACTTTTTCGGTCATATTTAATAATATATGTTTACAAGAAAGACTGCTACCAAAATATACTAGTATATATATAAATATATATATATATATATATATATATATATATATATATATATATATATATATATATATAAATATATGCGAACAAGCCTGAATGGTCCCCAGGACAATATGCAACTGAAAACTCACACCCCAGAAGTGACTCGAACCCATACTCCCAGAAGCAACGCAACTGGTATGTACAAGACGCCTTAATCCACTTGACCATCACGACCGGACATAATGAGGTGATAGCCGAGGCTATTTGAACCACCCCACCGCCGGCACTCGGATAGTAATCTTGGGCATAGCATTTTACCAAATCACCTCATTCTTTGGGGCACACGTGAGGAACACAAATGCGAACAAGCCTGAATGGTCCCCAGGACAATATGCAACTGAAAACTTGTACATACCAGTTGCGTTGCTTCTGGGAGTATGGGTTCGAGTCACTTCTGGGGTGTGAGTTTTCAGTTATATAAATATATATATATATATATATATATATATATATATATATATATATATATATATATATATATATATATATATATATATATATATATATATATATATATATTATTAAATATGACCGAAAAAGTAAGATTAATAATTCTAACACGAATTTTCTCAATCTTTCGTACATTTCTTTTCACTGTTGGAGGTAAATCAAAAATCAATTCTCCAAAATTCATTTGTATTTCTAGTCTGACGCGACACGAGCACGTTTCGTAAAACTTATTACATTTTCAAAGACTTTTAGTTTAAGAGACAACTAACACAACACCTATACCCCCTATTAGACTATTTTACAGGAACTTCTTTTCCACAGCTCATAAAACGGAGGAAAGGGTCCTGAAAGATATTGTTAATAGAAACGTTATCCCTACAGACAAAAATCAAAGGATACAACTGACGATTTACTATAAAACCAGAAAAACGGCCAGCCTACTCATGAGAAACTCTCCAGACACAAAACAGAACGCTTTAAAAGAGACTAACGTCGTCTATGCGTTCAAATGCCCTCTTGGGGACTGTAAGCTCCAAAAATCCCAGTATATAGGCAAGAAAACAACATCTCTTTCTAGGCGTTTAACGATGCATAAGCAACAGGGCTCCATTAAGGAACATATAATCTCTTCCCACAACCAAACCATCCCCAGAGAAATCCTAGTAAACAACACAGAAATCATCGATAGATACAGCGATAGCAGGCGGCTTGACGTTTGCGAGGCACTACACATCAAGAAGTCAACACCAGCAATCAACAGCCAATTAATGCACAACTATATTCTACCCACCTCAAGACTCCGCTCCAATATAGAAGCATCAAGAAATATGGACCAATAGGCTTTCTACAAACACTTCTATTCAATACCCATTGTTTCGTGTTCTGTCTTGTGTTGATGAAATTAATACCCTATTAATACCACCTCTTGTTCTGTCTTGTGTTGATGAAATTAATACCCTATTAATACCACCTCTTGTTCTGTCTTGTGTTGATGAAATTAAAACCCTATTAATGCCACCTCACCCCATCCACCTCACTCAAATGTAGATATAAAATCGGAGATGCGTAAGTTCTATTCAGTTGTGTATTTGTAAACTAAAGTCTTTGAAAATGTAATAAGTTTTACGAAACGAGCTCGTGTCGTGTCAGGCTAGAAATAAAAATGAATTTTGGAGAATTGATTTTTGATTTACCTCCAACAGTGAAAAGAAATGTACGAAAGATTGAGAAAACTCGTGTTAGAATTATTAATCTTACTTTTTCGGTCATATTTAATTATATATATTATATATATATATATATATATATATATATATATATATATATATATATATATATATATATATATATATATATATATATATATATATATATGACTGAAAACTCACACCCCAGAAGTGACTCGAACCCATACTCCCAGGAGCAACGCAACTGGTAACTACTGGACGCCTTAATCTGCTTGACCATCACGACCGGACATAAGGAAGTGATAGCCGAAGCTATTTGATCCACTTCCCCGCCGGCACTCGGATGATAATCTTGGGCATAGCATTTTGTCAAATCACCTCATTCTTTGGGGCACACCATTACCATCCGAGTGCCGGCGGGGAAGTGGTTCAAATAGCTTCGGCTATCGCTTCCTTATGTTCGGTCGTGATGGTCAAGCGGATTAAGGCGTCCTGTAGTTACCAGTTGTGTTGCTCCTGGGAGTATGGGTTCGAGTCACTTCTGGGGTGTGAGTTTTCAGTCGCATATAGTCCTGGGGACCATTCAGGCTTGTTTGCATATATATATATATATATATATATATATATATATATATATATATATATATATATATATATATATAAACATATGTCGTACCTAGGAGCCAGAACACACTTCTCGGCCTACTATGCAAGGCCCGATTTGCCTAATAGGCCGAGTGATTTTCTTTATTTTCAATAAAATGTTTCCTATTGGTTTATTTCAAATATTATTATTATATTATATTAGGGACATAAATTATTTATTTAGTTATGTTAGAAAGAAAGAAAAGAGAAAGCACATGTCTCTAATATGTTTAATTTTACAATGCTTGTGGGTATACAATATTTTTCTTGTTCAATTGTCGGTGGGGATATAGAGATTGTCTGGTTTGCCGACTTTAGAACACGCAAAATATAATTGTCCATGTGAGAAGCTATCCGTGTCTAGACATAAACCGCACAATTCTAAAGATTAGCTCTGAGCTTTATTGATGGTGATTGCAAACGCCAATCAAATTGGAAATTACAATCTCTAAACTGAAATGGCATATCTGTTGGAATCATAGAAATGCGAGGAATAAGGACATCTCCACTTTTGAAAAGTTCTGCTGTCAAGATTATTGCTTCTACGCTGTCGAATCAGCGATGATTAATCGTCGCTGATTATTTTTTTTACTGCAAGCCGCGTCGTGTTACAAAGTTATGGCTGTTTGATATTTTTGCAACATGATAATTGGCACTCCGATTTTCAATTGCCATGCATGTGATAGTATCCCTGGCTGATCGAGTGAATTCAAAAATTCTGTTGGATAATTAACCGCTTCATCTGCTTCCTCAACAGTATCGACGGACTTGAATGTGACTGCCTCGCTTTGAATGTGAGACTGAATAATATTGTTAAGTTCGTGTGCTGGATGCTTTGGACATGTTGCACGTGGGAGTTTCAATGAATTGCATATTCAATGGCAATTTCAAAGTCGAGGTAGCAGTTCTTCCACCTGGTAGCAATGTTGCAGTTTTTCCGGACGATGCAAGACCTAAGGCTATGCCATTTTGGGATCGAAATACTGCCAGAATCAATCTAATTAGGAAGGTTTTACCAGTTCTTCCTGGCGCATCTAAGATTTCTCTAAGCCCGTTATTGACAGTTAGAATTATTTGATTATAAATGCCTTTTCGCTCAAGCGTTAGATTAGGAATATTTGATTGCACATTCGACAACAGATCACCCGTGTTGTAACCTTGTTCACGACGCAATCCTAAATCGAACGAAGCTGCAGCAGATCGATTCGGTGATGGCATTTCCAATTGATTGAGAACTTTGTTAGCGATTTCTAAGCTCAAATCTTCAATCATTATCAATGCTTCGATGTAGATTTCGGCTGTGAAATCCATGTTCATATTGGAATTTTCCTTGCGTATTCGACGGACAATGTCTTCAGCCATATGGCTCTCAGCCACAGCTCAGATTGGAAGCAAGTCGATGAAGAACTCTGTAGGGTAAGGCATTTCCTAGTCAACAACTTCTTCTGTTAAGGTCAGGGAGATAAAAGACTTCCATATTAATATCTTAAGGGAGTAACCGTCAGCATCACTGGAACACATAGCCTGGTCACATATCAATCAAGGTTCTAGGGGATTAAAAGGCTAGCAACAAATAGTTCAGTTTACAGCCATTAAGAACCTTCCGCAACATTAAAAAAAAAACACTCTACTAATATCACACACTCTAACACTATATCCAGCTTCTCAACAACTGAGCATGATACATCAAATACAGGTTTAAAAACTGCATCAATCAACCCTAGCTGACACCAGGAACTATGCCTAGCACAATGGAACACTAATATAAGCAAATTAACTGATACATAATGAAATGGATAGCTTTATCATTTCATAAGAAATAATTAGAAAAATATATAATTTCAGGAAAACTTGGCTTATTGGGCAAATCGGGGGCCTTCCATAGTAGGCCTAGTACTGACTGACTTTCGCCCTCCTGGGCTAAGGTATGCTGAACTCTGTAGTTACTATATGAGTACTGGAACACTTGATGATATATTGGACTTGTATCCAAAATTGACCATGTAATGTATCAATCATACAATGCATGTATGTGATGTAACTATATAACCTGAGCTTGTAAAAGCACCTTCATCACCTTCAGTGATTAAGTGCTTAATTGCACACTAGTTTCTTTATCAGCTACCTCACCCTGTCAGGGTAAATGAGACAAATGTATGTGAATGCATGTATGTGTGTATATATGTATGTGTATGTGTGTGTGTATGTATATGTATGGGTATAAAGCATATATGGAAGTTGATCAGAATTACATTTCACCTTTGTGAATGTACATTAATGACACTATGTAAAAGACACATCTAATACTTTATGTAGGGCGTACGTAAATCTGTGTATCTTTGTATTTACGTATGTAGGTTAGCTTAGCATTTTAAAAGCACCGA